>NC_073234.2:15575833-15884907 GCF_029281585.2 Gorilla gorilla gorilla | reverse complement strand
TCTATTATAACGTGGCATCGTAGAAATATGAGCACAAGCTGGAACCAGGTGGATGAGAGTTTGGATTCTGGCTCTGCTACTTAACACTCTGTGTGATCTTGGACAAGTTACTTAAGCTCTCAGAGCATCAACTGCCACTCCTGCAAATTGAGATGATAATGCCTGCCTTTCAAGGTCATTGTAAGGATTAGAGACAATGTGTGTAAAGAACTTAATAAATAGTAGCTTTGTTGATGATGATGTTGATAACCAAACTGTTCTGTGGTCTTAAGATTCCCCAGCCTTGGCCTTGTGTCTTTTTCCTACTCTGCTAGCACGGTGAGGTTCCCTAAGCCATCCATTACCCAACCCCTTCTAGTATAGGCTCTCTTTTTAAAAATTTCGCAGCACAAATGTGTGCATGTTGTAGGGGGAGCATGACCTCCAGCTCTTTACTGTGCCATCATTGGCTTCTCATTCCCCTCTCTTTCAGCCCCCTGGGGTAACTCTGCTATCCCCACAGCAGTGACAGAAATTTTGCAACCACTAACCCACAGTCAGGGAATTTTGTATCTCTGTGGGAAGCCCTAGAGGGATTTCCCAAGTACTGGAGGGTTCTGGGTGACCAGTGGGTTAGGAATATCTCCTTGCTTATGGGTAAAGCTTGTAGGATTGGGGCTCCCAGGTCTGATTTTTTAGTGAGACTGCAGCCGGGACTGGAGGAATGTGGAATACAGAGGTAGGTCACCAGGGAAAATGATGAGAGGAGTGATAAGTTCATGGGCTACAGGATTTGAGGTCCTTTAAAGCAACACCTATCCTTTTGCAGGTGAGTAAGAGCTGCCGAACGCATCCAGCTTGAGTCTCACAATGATTTTAGAGAGAGAAAGCATTCAATACAGAGGGGAGGTGTGGGAACTGGGGGAGAACACGAGAGATGCCCTGGGCCCATGGAGTCTGGTTCCCAGGTCTGTGGCAACTGGGGATTGTCCCTCGGTTGGAGGTTAACTTGTATGTTTCCAGAGAGATGAAAATGGGCTGATGTGTCCCTTCTTCCTAGGAATTTCTGGCCAGTGGCCTGAAATCATGGGACTTTGCTCAGTTTGCACTGTGAGGGAAGAGGGAAGGTCTACCCACTTTTTACCTAGTGCCGAATGCTCCACGTGCTTGTTTAGGAATTTAGGCCTGAGTACCCTCCCTTTGGAGAATCAGGAGAGACGGAGCTGGCCCAGGGTGAAAGCTGGAGGCTGGGGGACTAATCTGGCATTGGGACTCTGGGTCTGGAACCTGGTAACCAGCTTAGCTCCTCACATGGCAGAGAGATTAGGAGGTGAGCAGCTTTCCCCAAGCCTCTCTGGAATTGGGTAAAGGTTGGCCTGGGAATTAGCAGGAATGGCACGAAGAGGTGGGAGAGATTGCCTTCCAGGTCTAATGCAAACCACTGGGCTGACAGGGGAAAGTGGAGGGGAGCAGTGACTGCAACGTGGGGATGAGGGACTCTCCCCGGTCCTTTGTCTGGCAATGTTTGGGTCCCAGGGCTGTGTGGTGAGTCAGTGTGGGTCTGGAACGTGTTGACTGTGTCTTGTGTGGGAACGCAGAGTACCCACAGCCCTTGGTCGTTCACGTGGGTCCTGTGTGGGGAGGTGGAGGCAGCAGGGCGGCGGCTGTGGTCTCCTTCTCCCTGGGTAGAGCCTGCCTTCCAGCACGCT
The DNA here is from genome assembly GCF_029281585.2 of Gorilla gorilla gorilla. NCBI lineage: Eukaryota > Metazoa > Chordata > Mammalia > Primates > Hominidae > Gorilla > Gorilla gorilla. The sequence goes on along the minus strand of NC_073234.2, from coordinate 15,883,219 downwards.
GATTCTGGTGGAGAGTCCTGACATGTTTGGGAGTCCTGCCATCCAGTCAAGTTCTCTTTGTTTAGCCCTTACACTACCTACCCGTAACTTCTTCCCTTATCAAGCACAGGGCCTGAGCACTCCTCGTCCCCATTCGCTGATGGATGACAGCAGCTGGAGGGGAGTGTTCTGAGGGACTGGGGAGCTGCAGGCAGGGGCCCAGGTTTGCTCTGGAGGGCATGAGTCACCCAGGGTCACTGGCTGGGTTAGTGAAATGGCTCCTTTGCCAAGGTAAGTGGGCTGATCAAGGATGTGTGTGGTCAGTAGAGGAACCTGGACCTGCCTATTTTTCTGTTTTTTTTTTTGGTGTTCTCAGCAGTTTAAACTTTCTGTCATCAGTTAACTTCTCTCCCTCCCAAGCAAAGCAAACTCCTACAGAGAATGGGCCTTTAAACTTCATCTTGTCATTCTCCTGTCTCTTTGCCAAAGAAGAAACTGCTGCCTCTTCCTGAAAGGACCCTTTGCTGCTGATGTGGGAAGGAGGCTCGGGAGAATGGAGACCCTGCAGATTGGTTGGACCCCTTTCCTCCTGGTTTAGTGCTTTTATTTGAACTCACCATTCTCAGATTGGGGCCTTGGCTCCTGGGCATGGGAAGAGTGTTCTGAGCAAGCCCTGGAGAGGATGCTGGGATACTCCAGGCTGTGCCATCCTTTAGTAACGTACCCGACTGGCCTGCTCCTGGGCCCTTTCTTTAAATTCACAGCTCCAAGTAGCCACTCTTGTGCTTGGCGGGGAGGGGAGGGCAATCAAGGAATTGGATTCGTAGTAGTATTTGTTTAGTGAGAAGCTCAGGGATGAAGAAGTCCTCAGAGCACAATTTTAGTTCCAAACTAAAAATGTAAGTGACATCTTCTTTGGTTTCTTCCAGCGTCAACATTTGGTAGATCTAATTTGAAATGAGTTCCAGAGCAGGGAAAGGGCTGAGTCAAGGCTATGATAGAACACAAGGCAGACAGCTGAAAACTGTAGTCAAAAGGCAGGGAAGCTGCGAAAGTGATTCAAAGAAGCCCATCTGAAATCAGAAGCAACAGGGACGCTTTTAGGGAGGTGAGTGAGAGGGATGCCCGCCTCCACCGTCTCCTAGGTAAATAATCTCCCTGCTGTCCAGGACCTGCAGCTGATCCACCCCCAGGCACCTGCTTCATCCTACTGGCTTTATAATTTCCAGTCTCTGTCCATTGCCTCGGCGCATACTCAGCCAAGCCCTGAGCCTGTGTCATTCACCAGCAAATACTTACTGAGCATGTAGCAAAAGCCAGGAACTGTTCTAGGTGGTTGGGATACATCTATAAACAAAACGGACCAATTCCCTGTCCTCATAGGGCATACATTCTAGAGGAGGGAGACAGACACTGCACAATAAATGGGATAAATGAGTAAATTAGATAGCATTCCAGAATTAATGAGTGCTATAGGAAAAGAACAAGGAGAGCTGGGTAAAGGGGATCAGGAGTGTGGGTGTGGGTGGTGGCAATTTTTAAAAGGGTGGTCATTGAGAGCATGTGAGCAAAGCCTTGCCAGGAGTGAGAGAACTGGCCATGTGGATATTATGCGGTTGGGTGAAAGTGCTTTCCTCTAGGCAGAGGAAACAAAGGTTGAAACAAAGCAAGAGTCTGGCTGGCTTGTTTGAGGAGGACTCAAGCCTGGAGCTGGGCAAGTGAATAGAAGGTAAGGTCAGGGAAGTAAATGGGCTGGGGACAGGGAGAGGGGCAGATCAGGTATGTCAGGTTGGCCACTCTCAGACTTCAGCTTTTGCTCTAGTGACATTCAGATGCAGGGCAGGGTTTTGGGCAGCAGTAATCTCACATTATTTCCGCCCCCTCCGAGATGGAGTCTCGCTCTGTCACCCAGGCTGGAGTGCAGTGGCGTGATCTCAGCTCACTGCAACCTCTACCTACTGGGTTCAAGTGATTCTCCCGCCTCAGCCTCCCCAGTAGCTGGGACTACAGGCGCGCGCCAACACGTGCGGCCAATTTCTGTATTTTTAGTTGAGACGAGGTTTTGCCATGTTGGCCAGGCTGGTCTCGAACTCCTGACTTCAGGTGATCTGCCCACCTTGGCCTCCCAAAGTGCTGGGATTACAGGCGTGAGCCACTGCGCCCGGCCAGTCATCTTACATTTTAAAATAATCTCTCTAGCTGGTATGTTGAGAACTGAGTATAGGGGAGTGAGGGCAGAAGCTGACCGGTTATAAGGCAAAAATCTTGGAGTCATCCTTAATTCCCTCCACCTCTCATAGCTCTTGACTCTACCCAAACACCCAGGTCCTGGGAGCTTCAGGACCTCCCCAGCTCCCTGGACCCTGGTTGCTGGCAGAGCGAGTAACTCAGCACCCGAATGCCTGGGACTAGAGCCCCCGCGATGAGATGTGCAGGACCCGACCACTTCTCATCCCCTCCACTGCTAGCACCCATCTAAGCAATCCAAGAGTTTTCACCTGAGTGACTGGAAGGAAAGAGCTGCCATTCACTGGGATGTGGAAGGCCATGAAGGGAGCAAGGTTTTGTGTTTTTTTTTTTTGTTGTTGTTGTTTTTAATAGAGATGGGGTTTCGCCATGTTGGCCAGGCTGGTCTCAAACTCCTGGTCTCAAGTGATCTGCCTACCTCGGCCTCCCAAAGTGCTGGGATTACAGGCATAAGCCACTGTGCCTAGCCCCAGAGGAGCAGGTTTTGAAGGGAAAGTAATGGGGTGAATTTTGGGAAAGTTGAGTTGAGGTATCTATCAGATGTCCATGTGGAAATGGCAACTGGGCAATAGGATGTGAGTTTGGGGTTTGTGAGAGAGACCTGGCTGGAGGTGTGTATTTGGGGATCATTAGCATTTTGATGGTATAAGAAAAGAAAGTAAGGACCTTTAGTGGGTCTGGGAGAAGATGGGAAACCAGCAGAGGAGACAGAAAATGAGAAACTGGTAAAGCAGGATGAAAACCAAGAGAATGAAGTGTTTTGGAAAGTCGAGTGAAGAAATTCAATCAGGGAGGAGGGAGAAATTAACTGCAGCAAAGGCTGCAGATAGGTTAAGAACATGAGGAAAGGAAATTGATTGTTGGTTTTAGCAGCTGGGAAGTCATTGATGACCTTGATAAGAGCGGTTACAGTGGAGGGCTGGGGACAATGACTGATTGAAATGGATTTAAGATAATGGGGGAGATGGGAGAAAGGAATTGGAAATAGTAAATGTGGGTTATTGGGGCAAAATGTGGGAGTAGGTAAAATCCATCCCTTCCTTGTGTATTTCCCTTCTGGGCGGAAGGGGGCCATGTGAGTCCTGCATAGCAGTGACAGTGTGCCAGTGGCCAGACGCCTCGGGGGTGGGGCCCTGAGCTGGCAAGGCGGCTGAAGAAGCTGGACATTTGAACTATTCCTCCAGCCCTCCACCCTCAGCTGCCAGGAGGGAAAGCAAATACAATTTTCTACTAGGGCCTGCCCAGTTAAAAGTTCCAGTCATGGGACGAGGTGATGCTGGATAACGCAGGAGGCGTGATGTGGGAAGAAGGTAGCGGGAGAGGGTTCTGGTCATAGGACTGTCCATAGCCAGCGGGGAATTTAAATCACCTTCCTGCCTATCTCAGCCCAGATGAAAAAACGGTCTGCCAACATTTTCACTTAATTTCTAAGTCCAGGTTGCTGAAATTTCACTCGGGGCAGAAGTTACCCGTGCCAAGAACCTTTTAAGTTTTCCACTAGTCTCAGGACACCAGCTGGAGACCATCTTTTGCGAGGACTTCCTCCCTGTCCCCTCCAACTCCTCTTCAGAGCCTCAGTCTTCCCATACCTAGGTCCTGGGTGCTTCAGAACACGGGCCTTCAGCTGAGACCTCTCCAACTGCCTGGACCCTGGCTGCTGGCAGACCGAGTTGCTCAACACCCAGAATTAACTTGGGACTGGAGTCCCCATGTGAGGCCACGACAGGAGGCACACAGCAGGACCTCTCAGAAGGGCCTGGAGGGGAAAGATCCCTCAGCTCCAGCCTGTAAAGAAGGTGCACTGGGATGCCCACACAAAGAGGATTCCCTTGGCAGCAAGGAAAACCATTAGCCCTGTGCTGTTTATAGATAGCAGAGAATAAAGAGAAATAAGAAGCACTGTTTGTGTGTTCATATAAAAGTAATGGTTAATTTAGCAGTGAGTGACAGTGTGTTACCAAGTGTAGTTAATGACTCAGGGCCCACTGTTGGTCAGGCTCATGCCGAGGACAGCACATAACTCCTCATGGAAGCTCCTCGCTCTTCTGTTGCTCAAGTGGAAGATCGTCAGTTTATGCCATAAGAAATTGGCTGGAACGTTACAAGTGACACCACAGAGCGTGCTCCTTTTGAGAAGGGGGGCCAAGAGAGTGATTGCTTTCTGGGATGGGGATATGGTCTCTCCTATCTCACGGAGAAAATCCCAGCACATTTTAGAATTTTTGAGGAGACTAGTATGGATGATATGGGGGTGCAGGTTACTGTGAACTCCACCCCCCATCCCCAGGACTAACTTCATCTTTTGATGGTGGTGCCTGCGGAGGGGGAAGAGGCAGAATGCCCTTCAGGACTCCTCAGTCTGTACCTGGCCCCCTTGGCTCCCTCCCACCCCGACCCCTCTCACATTTCTAGGGCCTGTAGCCCCTCCTTGCAGGTGTGGACTTTGTCCCTCTTGGCAGGCTGCCAAGGAGCTCAACGAGGCAGAGGAAGGAGGTGGGAGCAGCTGACCACGGGGCCCAGAGTTAAACACTGGCTTGGTTTATAGAGAAAGAGCAGGAAGCATGAATATGGGAAGGGGTTTGGGCTGGCCCCATAGCTGTTTCTTTCTGGACTGGGCTCTCCACAGTGACTGTTCCGGTCAGCTGCTGGGTTCTATCTTTCCTGTTTTCCTTCCTGCTCAGCAAACCTTGGATTGATTTATGGACTTCTTAGGCTGAATTGTTTGCTAAGGATCAAGTCCCCCTTAGTGCCTGCATTATGGATGTGTAGAATACAACCTTGAGAAGTGGAAGGTGAAGAACTGGAGAACTGCGTTCCTCATTAACTTACAATAAACCACACATAGTTGAAGTGTACAATTTGATAAATTTTGACATATGTATATACGCGTGAAACCACTGCCACAATTGAGATAGTAAACATGTCCATCACTTCCAAAACAGTTACTCCTGTCTCTTTCTAATTCATTCCTCCCAACTTCACTCCTGCCATCGCATCCCAGTGCAGTCAATAATTATGCTAAATGCAAACTAAACTAGTTTGTTTTTCTTAGAATATTATATAGATGGAATCATACAGTGTGTTGATAATTATGAAAATTGTGATACCACCATACCTTAGTTTGCGTTTCTTAGAATATTATATAAATGGAATCATATGGTATGTTGATAATTATGATACAGCATAATTATTTAGAGTTTCATTTATAGTTTTCACGTATCAGTAGTTTATCCTTTGTTATCGAGGTGTCTTCATATATTCTAACACACAAGTCCTTTATCAGAAATGCATTTTACAAATACTATTTTTTTTATTCTGTGTTTTGTAATTTTCCTTTTCTTTTTTTTGAGATGGGATCTCACTCTGTCACCCAGGCCAAAGTGCAATGGTGCAGTGCAATGGTGCAGTCACGGCTCACTGCATCCTTGACCTTCTGAGCTCAAATGATCTTCCCACCACAGCCTCCCAAAAGTAGCTGCTACTATAGGCGTGTGCCACCATGCCCGGAAAATTAAAAACTTTTTTTTTTGGTAGAGATGAGGTCTCACTATGTTGCCTAGGCTGATCTCAAACTCCTGGGCTCAAGCGATCCTCCAGCCTTGGCCTCCCAAAGTGCTGGGATTACAGGCGTGAGCCACTGCACCTGGACTGTTTTTCCTTTTTCTAACAGTGTCTTTTGAAGAAAAGGCGTTTTAAATTTTTATGAGGTCTGGTTTATAAATTATTTATTTTACAAACCATAGTTTTGATGTCATATAAAGAGATCTTTGCGTAACCCAAGGCCTCATATTTTCTTCTAGAAGATGTATAGTTTTAGGTTTGACATTTAGCTCTATGTTTCATTTTGGCTTAATTTTTGTATACAGTGAAGGTGTGGGTTGAAGTTCATTTCTGGGGCGTTGTATGGGTATTCACTTCTGCCAGCACCATTTGTTGAAAAGACTATCCTATTTCCAATGAATTGCCTTTATACCTTCATCAAAAATGAGTTATTTGTATATATATGGGTCTGTTGATGAATTCTACTCTGTTCCATTGATCTGTTTATTTTGACACCAGTACCACTCTGTGTTCATTACTGTGCTTGAGGATAATATAAATACCAGGTGGAATTAGGTACCTCAGTTCTTCTTTCTCAAAGGTTTTTTTTTTTGTTTTTTTTTTGAGACAGAGTCTTGCTCTGTTGCCCAGGCTGGAGTGCAGTGGCGCGATCTCAGCTCATTGCAAGCTCCGCCTCCCGGGTTCACGCAATTCTCCTGCCTCAGCCTCGCGAGTAGCTGGGACTACAGGCGCCCACCACCATGCCCGGCTAATTTTTTGTATTTTTAGTAGAGACAGGGTTTCACCGTGTTGGCCAGGATGGTCTCGATCTCCTGACCTCGTGATCCACCCACCTTGGCCTCCCAGAATGCTCCCAAAATGCCTCCCAAAAAGGAATGAGCCACTGCGCCTGGCCCTGTTTTTAGTATTTTTTTTTTTTTTTTGGCTATTTTGGGTCCTTATCATTTCCAGATGAATTTTAGAAAGAATTTGTGAATTTCTACAAAAAAGTCTGTTGTGCTTTTGATTAGGATTGTATTAAATCTATAGATCAATTTGGAAAGAGTTGACATTTTAATGATATTAAGTCTTCTGATCCTGAATATGGTATGACTCTCCATTTATTTAGCTCTTCATTAATTTCTCTCAGCAATGTTTTGTAGTTGTCAGTGTACATATATCTTTCACAACTTTTGTCAGATTTATTCCTAAGTATTTAATATTTTTGATGCTATTGTAAATGGTATTATTTCCTACATTTTAATTTATGGTTGTTTATTCCTAATACATACACAATTGATTTGTGTATGCCCATCGTGTATCCTGCAAACTTCCTAAACTCACTGATTGGTTCTAATAGGTTTTTTTTTGTGCATTCCAAAGGATTTTCATTGTAGAATATCATGTCTTCTGAGAATGAAGCAGTGTTATTTTTTCCTTTTAAATCGGAATAACCTTTAATTCCTTATCTTGCCTTATTGGCTAGATTCTATGGCTAGAATCACCAGTACAGTATTGAATAGAAGTAGTAAGAATAGACACTTGTTTGATTCTCAATCTTAGCAGTCTTTTACAATTAAGTATGATGTTAGCTGTAGGGTTTTTTTGTAGATGCCTTCTATCAAGTTGAGGAAGTTCTCTTCTCCTCATCATTGCTGGGAGTTTTTATTAGGAATGACTGTTGGATTCAGTCAAATACTTTACTGTACCTATGAAATGATCATATAGTTTTTCTTTTGTAATTTGTTAACAGGATGAGTCACATTATTTATTTATCCATTTATTATAACAGCTGGAGACTACAACACTATGTTGATTTTTTAAAATGTTAAACCCACTTTGTATCTCTGGGATAAACATTACTATATAATATATTGTCCTATTAACATATTGTTAGATTTGATTTCCTAAAATCATTTAGAATTTTGGCATTTATGTTCATGAAATATGTTGATCTTTAACTTTCTTTTCTTATAATGTATTTGTCTGCTTTTATTATCAGGGTAATGCTCACTTTATAAAATTGGTTGGGTAAGCATTCCATCTTTTCAATTTTTTGGAAGAGTTTGTGTAGAATTGCTGTTATTTCTTCCTTAAATATTTGGAGGATTCACCACTGAAGTCATTTGAGCCTGGAAATTTTTGTGGGAGGGGTTTAAACCAAAAATGAATTTTCCTTAATAGTTATAGGGCTATTCAGACTGTTTCTTTTTGAGTGGGCTTTGGTAGTTATGTTTTTTATTTTACCTAAATTGTTGCACTTACTGGCATAAAGTTCTTCATATCTTTTCTTATTATTGTTTTAATATCTATAGAATCTTTACTGATGAGACATCTCATTTGTCATGCTGATAATTTGTGTCTTCTAAAATTTTATCAATTTTATTATCTCAAAGAACCAGCTTTTGGTTCATGGATTTTCTCTGTTGCTTTCCTGTTTTCCATTTAATTGATTTCCACTCTGATTTTTATTTCCTTTGACTTACTTTGGCTTTCATTTGCTCTTATCCTTCTCATTTCTTTCTTTCTTTCTTTCTTAACTACACCCTCATTTCAGCAATAATTTCTCATTTCTTAAGGTGGAAGCCGAGGTAATTGATTTGAAACTTTTCTTGTTTTATCATTTAGTAAATCTCCTAGGTACTGCTTTAGCAGCATGCCACAAATTATGATACTGGGTTTCATTTCATTCCATTCAAGATACTTTCTAATTTCTCTTTTGATTACTTCAGTAGAGCCATAGGCTATTTAGAAATGTGTTACCTAATTTCCAAATAGGTGGCAATTTTCCAAATGTCTTTCTCTGATACATTTCTAATTTAGTCAGAGAACCAATTTTGTATTACTTGGATGCTTTTAAACTTACTGAGATTTGATCTCTGGTCCAGGATATGGGCCCATCTTGGTGGAATATTCCATGTTCATTTGAAACTAATGCATATTCTGCTGTTGGACTGTTGGGTAGAATGTTCAATAAATGTCAACTAAGTTGAGCTGGTGGATATAATTTTCAAATCTGTTATATCCTTACTGATTTTCTGTATACTTATTCTATGAATTATTGAGAGAGGGCTATTAACGTTTTTAACATTTATCAGGAATTAGTTTATATATTTCTCTTTGTAGTTCTGTCAGTTTTTGCTTCAAGCATTTTGAAGCTCTGTCATTAGGTGAATATGCACTTGAAATACTGATTGATTAATTGACCCTCTTGATTAATTGACCCTTTAATCATTATGAAATGACCTTCTTTACCCTTGGTAATATTCTTTGCTCTGAAGTTTACTTTGTGTGACATTAAGATAAACTTTACAGATTTATTTTGGGTAGTGTTAGCATGGTGTATCTTTCTTTTTTTTTTTTTTTTTTTTTGAGACGGAGTCTTGCTGTCGCCTAGGCTGGAGTGCAGTGGTGCAACCTCGGCTCACTGCATGCTCCGCCCCCGGGGGTTCACGCCATTCTCCTGCCTCAGCCTCCCAGCGTGGTATATCTTTCTATCCTTTTACTTTTAACCTCTTCATGTCTTTTTTATTCAAAGTGCATTTTCTTAAGGCAGCATATAGTTGAGTCTTGTCAGGTTTTAAAAGCCAGTCTAACAATCTCTGCCTTTTATTTGGGATGTTTAGACCATTTGCATTTAATACGATTATCCATGTAATTAGGTTTAACTCTATCATCTTATTATTTGTTTTCTCTTTGTCCTATCAGTTATTTGTTTCCCCCTTCCCTCTCCTCCTGCTTTTTTTTGGAATAATTGAATATTTTTTCTTATTCCATGGTTAGCTTTTTTCTTTTTGTTGGCTTATTAGCTGTAACTTTGTTGTGTTATTTTAGTGATTGTTTTAAACTTTGTAGTATATATCTTTAACTTATCACACTTTATCTTCAAGTGATAATGTACCACTTTATATATAAGAACCTTAAAATATTACAATTTCATTTCTTTCCTCCTGACCTTTGTGCTCTTGTTATACATTTTTATATGTTATAAAATCCATATTACATTGTTTTTATTTTTGTTTAACCAGTCAATTATCTTTTTAAAAATATTTGAATAATAAGAAAAACATTCTATATGTTTATCTGTGTAATTACTATTTCTAAAGCTTTTTATTACTTTGTATAGATTCATATTTCTATCTGGTGATATCATTTCACTCTCCCTGAAGGAGTTTCTTCCACATTTCTGATAGTTCAGTTCTGCTTGTGGTAGATCCTTTCAGGTTTTGCATGTCTTAAGAAACAGTTATTTCACTTTCCTTTTTGAACAGTATTATTGCTGGGTATAGAATTCCGCATTGACAGCTTTCTCCCTCCTCCTTTATTACTTTAGCAAATGTGCTTCCTTATCACTGTCTTCTCTTTTGCATTGTTTTAAATGAGAAATTTGATGTTATTCTTATCTTTGTCTGTACATATGTGTCGTTTTTCTCTGGTGACTTTTAAGGTTTTCTCTTAAAAGCTCCATATTCTGGTTTAAGTAATGTGATTATGATGCACCTTGGACTAGTTTTTTTCATTTTTTTTTCTTGGTGTTTGTTGAACTTTTTGGATCTATAGGTTTATAGTTTTCATAAAATTTGTAAAATTTTCAGCTATTATTTCTGTAAGCTTTTTCTCACCCTTTTCTTTCTTTCACAGACTCCCATTACATTAAGCTTTTTGAAGCTGTCTCATCACTTAGGCATACCTGTTCTTTTTAAAAAATTTCTTTTTTCTTTTCTTTCTTTCTTTTTTTTTTTTTTTGAGATGGAGTCTCACTCTGTCACCCAGGCTGGAGTGCAGTGGTATGATCTCAGCTCACTGCAACCTCCACCTCCCAGGTTCAAGTGATTCTCCTGCCTCAGCCTCCCAAGTAGCTGGAATTACAGGCACGCACCACCACACCCAGCTAATTTTTGTACTTTTAGTAGAGACAGGGTTTCACCATGTTGGCCAGGCTGGTCTTGAACTCCTGACCTCAGGTGATCCACCTGCCTCGGCTTCCCAAAATGTGGGGATTACAGGCATGAGCTACCATGCCCAGCAAAAATGTTCTTTTTTCCCTCTGTGTTTTATTTTGGATAGTTTCTATTACGGTTCAAGTTCACTAATCTTTTCTTCTGCTCTGCCTACTAACATTAATCCCATCCAATGTATTTCTTTAAATCTCACACACTGTAGTGTTCATGTTCAGAAGTTTTATTTGGGTCTTTTTCAATATCTTTTATATCCCTAACTTTTGGAACACTTGCAATACAGTTATAATAACTTTTAAATATTCTCATCTGCTAATTCTAACATCTTTGTAAATTATGGGTCAGGTTCAATCTCCTTGCTATGAGTAACATTTTCCTGATTCTTTGCTTTCCTGGTAATTTTCGATTGAATACCAGACCTGGTAATATTTTTGCTTTATGGGTTGCTGGATAATTTATTTATTTATTTATTTATTTATTTATTTATTTTTGAGACAGAGTCTCACTCTGTCGCCAGGCTGGAGTGCAGTGGAGCGATCTCGGTTCACTGCAACCTCCATCTCCCGGGTTCAAGCAATTCTCCTGGTTCAGCCTCCCAAGTAGCTGGGACTACAGGCACATGCCACCATGCCCAGCTAATTTTTGTATTTTATTTATTTATTTATTTATTTATTTATTTATTTTTACTTTTATTTTTTGAGATGGAGTCTCGCTCTGTCACCCAGGCTGGAGTGCAGTGGCACGATCTCAGCTCACTGCAACCTCCGCCTCCTGGGTTCACGCCATTCTCCTTCCTCAGCCTCCCAAGTAGCTGGGACTATAGGCACCCGCCACCACACCCGGCTAATTTTTTTGTATTTTTAGTAGAGATGGGGTTTCACTGTGTTAGCCAGGATGGTCTCGATCTCTTGACCTCATGATCCACCTGCCTCAGCCTCCCAAAGTGCTGGGATTACAGGCTTGAGCCACCGTGCCCAGCCAATTTTTGTATTTTTACTAGAGATGGGGTTTCACCATGTTGGCCAGGATGGTCTCGATCTCTTGACCTCGTGATGCGCCTGCCTTGGCCTCCCAGAGTGCTGGGATTACAGGCGTAAGCCACCACACCCTGCCTTTTTTTTTTTTTTTTTTTTTTGCGACAGAGTCCCACTCTGTTGCCCAGGCTGGAGTGCCGTGGCATGATCTCGGCTCACTGCAACCTCTGCCTCCCAGGTTCAAGCAATTCTCCTGCCTCAGCCTCCCAAGTAGCTGGAGCTACAAGTGCATGCCACCATGCCAGGCTAATTTTTGTATTTTTAGTAGAGACAGGGTTTCACTATATTGGCCAGGCTGGTCTTGAACTCCTGACTTCGTGATCTGTCCACCTCAACCTCCCGAAGTGCTGGGATTACAGACGTGAGCCACTGTGCCCGGCCAATTTCGTATTTCTGTAAATATTCTTTAGCTCTGTTCTGGGACCAGTGAAGTTACTTGCTCTTTTTATATCTTGCTTTTAAGATTGGTTAGGTAGCAATAGAAGTGTGCTCGGTCTAGGGATAATTATTCCCCGTTACTGAGGAAATGCTCTTCTGCATACTCTGCCTAATGCCTGGCGAATCTTGAGATTATTTACTCTGGCAGTGTGTGAGCACCATTACTTTTAATCATTTTGAATGGTTCTTTCCCTCACCTCAGTTTTCTCACACATATGCACTGACTAGTGCTCAGTTGGAAGCTTGAGGGGGACCCTCTGCAGATTCTCCTGTCTGTGCAGTTCTGTCTTCTCTGGTACTCTGTGTCCTATGAACTGTCCTGTCCACTCTGCCAGCAGATGACAGGTCCATGGTAGGGAAAATACCAGTATATCTGGCATCAGTAATCTTGTCTCCACCAACGCTTATAAAAACAGAAGGAGACAGATTACTAGCTTAGTTCATTTTGTGTTGCTACAACAGAACACCTGAGATGGGTAATTTATAAGGAACAGATATTTATTTATTATAGTTTTGGAGGTTGGGAAGTCCAGGGCAAGCAGTCCACCTCTGGTGAGGGCCTTCTTCTTTGTGTCATCCCATGGCAGAAGGCAGAAAGGCAAGAGAATATTCATATAAAAGAGAGCCAAATACACTTTTTTTTTTTTTTTTTGGACAGGGTCTTGCTCTGTCACCCAGGTTGGAGGGAGGGCAGTGGCACAATCACAGCTCACTGCAGCCTCGAACTCCCGGGTTTAATCAATCCTCCCACCTCAGCCTCCAGAGTAGCTAGGATTACAGGCACACACAGCCATGCCCAGATAATTTTTTGTATTTCTTTTAGAGACAGAGTTTTCCCATGTTGCCCAGGCTGGTCTTGAAGTCCTGGGCTCAAGCGATCCTCCCACCTCAGCCTCCCAAAGTGCTGGGATTACAGGCGTGAGCCACCGTGCCTGGCCCAAACTCACTTTTATAACAAACACATTCTCACAGTAATAACATTAATCCATTCATGAGGGCAGAGCCCTCATGACTTACATCTTATTAGGCTCCACGTCCCAACACTGTTGCATAGGGAATTAAGTTTCCAACCACGAACTTTAGGGGATACATTCAAACCATAACAATGACTGAAAGGGCATCTGATTTCAGCTTACTAAAAGACTACCTGACATTAAGAGCAATGCTTTCTTTGAAAAGAATTATAGACTGTGGGCTGTGCCAATGCTCCTAGACATCCATTATTTAATAAGCTCCTTGTTATTGCCACAAGTTATGTGTTAAGCAGTAATTGTTCAGTGGGGAACAAACTTTAATAGGTATAGACTGAAACTGCAGTGAAAAAAGGCAAGAGGCTGTGTAGATCTTAGATAACGGGGTGACTCTTGATCTCTGCTATGTTCCAAACATCTAGACGGCTGTCTCCTGCGGCTTTGCATGTTCTCTGCCTCTGAGATTCTGACTGGCAGTATGGGTTGGTAATGGGAGGAGGGGAATGCAGACCATGAGAAGAATAGTCCCAGGAAATGAACAGCCTGTTTTCTAACCACAGGTGCCTTCTTCATCCCCTACCTCGTCTTCCTCTTTACCTGTGGCATCCCTGTCTTCCTTCTGGAGACAGCACTAGGCCAGTACACTAGCCAGGGAGGCGTCACAGCCTGGAGGAAGATCTGCCCCATCTTTGAGGGTGAGTAGCTCTGTACCTGACTCCAAAGCGTCTTCATTCGTGGTTATAAACCTTGTTTGGAATGACTTGAGTGATTAGTAGCAGTTCTGAGGTTAAGATAAGACCCCGAGTCTCTATGCTAAACCCTTGGTTTGTGGGCTGCATACTGAGCTAGTCAGCTGACCTATCAGAGAATGGGCGAGAAGCAGCAGTGAGGATGGGGCAGAGGCTTTAGGTTAGGTAAGTAGAGTGCAAAGCCACTTTAGCTGTACGTTTAAATACATAACAATGGTGTTGTATTTTAAGACATAATTAAATCAATTATAAACATTTTAAAAGAGAACTTTAAATGAGAAAAAATTATTTCATTCATAGTTCTATCTTGGCCGGGCGTGGTGATCCACGCCTGTAATCCCAGCACTTTGGGAGGCCGAGGCAGGTGGATCACCTGAGGTCAGGAGTTCGAGACCAGCCTGGCCAACATGGTGAAACTAAAATACAAAAATACAAAAAATACAAAAAATACAAAAAATTAGCCAGGCATGGTGGTGGGCACCTGTAATCCTAGCTACTCAGGAGGCTGAGGCAGGAGAATCTCTTGAACCTGGGAGGCGGAGGTTGCAGCGAGCCGAGATTGCACCACTGCACTCCAGCCTGGGTGACAGAGCAAGACTCCATCTCAAAAAAAAAAAAAAAAAAAAAAAGTTCTATCTTGACACAAGTATTTAAAATTTACAGTATTTAATTTCATTATTTCTCCATATATAGGATTTTCTTTACGTTTTTATTTTGAAATAATTATAGATCCACAGGGAGTTACAAAAATAGCAGTTTCCCTCAATGGTAAATTGAACTCCCAGCCTCAGACAATCCTCTCACCTCAGCGTCCCGCATAGCTGAAATGACAGGTGCACGCCTCCACTGTCCACCGTTCCTAGCCCAATTCTGCAGTTTCCCCGCAGGCATTGGCTATGCCTCCCAGATGATCGTCATCCTCCTCAACGTCTACTACATCATTGTGTTGGCCTGGGCCCTGTTCTACCTCTTCAGCAGCTTCACCATCGACCTGCCCTGGGGCGGCTGCTACCATGAGTGGAACACAGGTATGGTCCTCACCCAAGGGTCCACTTCCTCCTCTCGTTCTGCCACATTAACCGGAATTGGGCTTGTCCCTATATCCCCGCTTAACACAGACACACCAGAAATCACCCAAGTCGACCATGGAGAGCGTATGTCAAGAATAAGATCAAGAATTCACCAGCGTCACAGGCAAATGTCCGGAACTTTTTAAAGAAAAAATTAACATATTCAATGAGAACTGACCACTTGTATGTTGTTTAGCCATTTGCTTAAATCAATTTGAAATATGGTTAGTTTGACATATGGATATATGTTTTGTTCATTCATTTGTTTCGCGTATCTTCTCTCTGGTACGTTTTACGTCTTTCAAACTTGCAATTCATCTGGACTTGCTTGTCAGGGGTGGCAGAGGCGGGAGAAAATCCACATATAAGTGGACCCGCACAGTTCAGATCCATGTTGCTCAAGGGTCCGCTGTGATTTATAATAGCAGTTACAGTCACGTGTCGCTTAATGACAAGGGTACACTCTGAGAAATGCGTTGTTGGCAATTTCGTCCTTGGATGAACATCACAGAGTGCACACCTACATGGCACAGCCCGTCGCACACCTGGGCCGTCTGCTATAATACTGTGCTGAACACTGTAGGCACTTGCAGCACAGTGGTAAGTATTTGTGTATCTAAACATGGTGCAACATAGGAAAGGTACAGTAAAGATGCCGTATTTTATAATCAAATGGGAACACTGCCATACAGGTGATCCACTGTTGGCTGAAACGTTGCTATGTGCTGCATATCTGCAATTTCTCCCGTGCTTATACGACTACCTGAGCCACCCATGGCAATAGAAATACTGAGTCTAATGTATAAAAAGTAACAACAACAACAAAAATATCTAGGGCAATGCTGTCCAAAAGAACTGTCTGTAATGATGAAAATGTTCTTTGCACTATCCAATATGGTAGTTCTTAATACCAGCTACATGTGGTTATTTATTTATTTACCTTTCACCGGCAGTCCCACTGAACCAGTGTAGGTTTGGAGTGACTCCTATGTGTGGTTATTGAGCACCTGAAATGTGGCAAGTGGTCTGAGGAACAGAACTTTAACATTTGCTTTGAATGTTAACTTAAACAGCCACAGGTGGCTCGTAGCTGCCCTGTCGGACGGCATGGCTGGAGAGCACGGTGGACGCTGTTCTGCTTGGATTCTTGGCACATCCCTCTCTCCTTGTCCAAGTATCTTCCAGCGCCAGTCAATAAGGCCCTAGCCCTTTGAAGTGGGCTAGCCATGATTAATTCTTTCTTATCTTTTTTATTTTTATTTTTTTGAGATGGAGTCTCGCTCTGTCACCCAGGCTGGAGTGCAGTGGCACGATCTTGGTTCACTGCAACCTCCACCCCACAGGTTCA
Source organism: Gorilla gorilla gorilla (assembly GCF_029281585.2). Classification (NCBI taxonomy): domain Eukaryota; kingdom Metazoa; phylum Chordata; class Mammalia; order Primates; family Hominidae; genus Gorilla; species Gorilla gorilla. The sequence goes on along the minus strand of NC_073234.2, from coordinate 15,866,885 downwards.
AGCAATTCTCTGCTTCAGCCTCCGAAGTAGATGGGATTACAGGCGCCTGCCAACACGCCCGGCTAATTTTTGTATTTTTAGTAGAGACAGGGTTTCACCATTTTGGCCAGGCTGGTCTTGAACTCCTGACCTTGTGATCCACCTGCCTCGGCCTCCCAAAGCGCTGGGATTACAGGCGTGAGCCACTGTGCCCAGCCCAATTCTTTCTTGCTCAGATAAGTTAATTCTGAACTGGAGTTTGAATCCTTTACTTGCCGGAAAAGCATTTTTGCATGGTTAGGATGATATTCTTCATTCCTTCATGACCTGACTCCTGTCTGTGTCACCACCTCACCTTTACCTCTCTCACCTTGTACTTGATGCTCCCCTTCCAGGCACATCTTTGTGCATCACTGCCACCACCTCCATTCCACCGTTATTTTTCAAAGGGAAAGTAAACCTTGGGGGTACCTCCTCCGACACCCCAAGATTGCATTAGGTTCTTGTTAACTGTGTCTGGTAGCACCTGCACCGGCCCCGGCCCTGCTGCTGCACTTCCTCTGACACCCCAGGATGGCATTAGGTTCTTGTTAACTGTGTCTGGTAGCACCTGCACCTGCCCCGGCCCTGCTGCTGCACTTCCTCTGACACCCCAAGATTGCATTAGGTTCTTGTTAACTGTATCTGGTAGCACCTGCACCTGCCCCGGCCCTGCTGCTGCACTTCCTCTGACACCACAGGATGGCATTAGGTTCTTGTTAACTGTGTCTGGTAGCACCCACACCGGCCCCGGCCCTGCTCCTGCACTTCCCTCACTTTTCATCTGTTTGTTGATTTGGTTTTCCCACTAGTCATCAAGATCGTGAGGGCAGAAAAGGTGTCTTTATCTCCACAGCTTCTGTGCCTAGCACAGTGCTGGCTCTATCATAAGCACTCAAAAATATTTATCGAATGAATCAAGGTTTAAAGATCTGTTTTATTATAATTAGTCTGGGGGCGGTGGTTCACGCCTGTAATCCCAGCACTTTGGGAGGCCGAAGCCAGTGGATCGCCTCAGCTCAGGAGTTTGAGACCAGCCTGGGCAAGATGGTGAAACCCCATCTCTACTGAAAATACAAAAAATTTGCCAGGGGTGGTGGTGCGCACCCATGGCCCTAGCTACTTGGGAGGCTGAGACAGGAGGATTGCTTGAGCCTGGGAGGTGGAGGTTGCAGTGAGCCGAGATTGTGCCACTGCACTCCAGCCTGGGTAATAGAGAAAGACTTGGTCTCCAAAAAAATTCTGTTTTATTATACTTCTTTAGCTTTATATATATTTTCTTTTCTTCCTTTTTATTTTTTTAAATATCTATGTGTACTGAAACCACCCTTGACAACCAGCCTGTCAGACAGTAAAGATTTTATCCAGATCTCAGTGGAGTCCCTCTTGAAACAATTTTGTCAATTTTTGGTGGCCTAGAGCTTTTGCTCAGGGCTTCATTAGGCCCACCTTCCTGTGGGTTGCCTGGGGGTCTCTGGGACAATTCTGAGGCACATCAAATACCTGAGTATTATTTTTTGACATTGTTGACATCTCTCTTAGTGAGCCTGGTTTTACTCAGAGCCTAGCATTTGAATAGCACGAGACACGCTGTCCCGCCAAGATGAAATAATGCTTTTCTGGGTGTGCTGCAGCGTCCAGGAAAGTGAATGGTTTAGTGGAGAGAGCACCTAGCTGGCCTTCAATCACCCAACAGATACTTGTTGAGCTCCTGCTATATGCCAGGCTCTGTTCTGAGCACCGGGAATATGGTAATAAACAGAAACAAAGACCCCACCCTCCTGGGGCTTTCATTGTAGCGATGGGAGGTAGACATAAACAAAACAAGTGAATGAGAAGTGTCCGGTTAGAAAGCAGCAGCACATGTCGTGTTAGAAGATGGGCTATGGAGGAAAATAAAACAGAGACTGTGAGTTTCATGGGTGGGATTGCAATTTTAAGTGGCATGGTCAGGAAAGGCCTTACTGAGATGCCCCTTCAGCATTGGTCTGAAGGAGGAGGGGGAGTGAGTCATTGAGCTGGGGGACAAGAACTCTAGGAAGAAGGAACTGAGGTGGCACGGCACCTAACACACCCCACGTGTGCACGGAACCGGGTGGACGTGGTAGAACTGGTGGCTGAGGGGAATGGTGTGGGAATGGATCCAACACACCCCACGTGTGCAGGGAACAGGGTGGACGTGGTAGAGCCAGTGGCTGAGGGGAATGGTGTGGGAATGGATCTAACACACCCCACGTGTGCAGGGAACAGGGTGGATGTAGTAGAGCCGGTAGCTGAGGGGAATGGTGTGGAATGCATCCAATACGGCCTTGAAGGCAACTAAAGGGGCTGCAGCTTTTTTCTTTGAGTGGGACGGGAAACCCACGGGAGGCCTTTACCTGGGGTGTGACATAGAGTGATCTAAGGTTTAACAAAATGGAGATTCCACGAGGGGAGCAAGGGTGAAAACCGAAGGCCAGGTAGGAGCCGGGAGCTGATGCTGCCACCCTGTACCGGGTGGTGGTAGAGGTGACAGAAGGATCAGTCTAGACATTTTGAAGGTGGAACCCAGACAATTTGCTGACCTGGGTTCCCGCCTACACTTGGTCATTCATGAGCAGATACAGGCCATTTCTAAGAAGATCCACCGTCTTCATGGGCACAATGGGGAAAACAGTATCTGTCTTAATATTTCCCCGGATTATTGTATTTATCAAACATAAAAAAGTCAGTACTTTTTGTAAAACTCCAAAGTCACACACAAATAATAAAGAGCACCACTTATTGAGCACTCTACATCCACGTTTTCATTTAATTTCTTATCAATCCTACGTAATGGATCTTACTTACTATCTACATTTTAGAGACGAGCGAAGCAAAACACAGAGAGCTGAGTTATAACTTACCCACAGCTGCACAGTTCATACCCGTGGGGTCAGCATTCAAGCCAGAGCTTTCCAACCTGCGCTCTCGGCCACTCTGACATGTCACTTCCCTCTTACTATTCCTCGAAGGTGGTGACTTTGCACAGGACGCTTACATAGAAATGTTAGCATGCCTTGAAGCAGCTGACCTGAAGAGCACCTTTCCTGTTGCCATCTGATCATGCTTGAGGAGAATGTATACCCAAGCATCTATATACCCACATGTCCAAGTGTGCGGGAGAGAGTGAGCTGCGTTTATTGAGGTTATTACGTGTGGGAGGATGTTTTGTACAGATAACCTTAGCCTGGCTCCTGCCAAATACCTTCCTTCCCATTCTCCTAGAATTTCACCCCACTCTCCAGTTGTGTCATAGGCTGGCTGATGATTTTTCTCTTTTTTCCCTCCTCGTGACCTATGGGTAGAACACTGTGTGGAGTTCCAGAAGACCAACGGCTCCCTGAATGGTACCTCTGAGAATGCCACTTCTCCTGTCATCGAATTCTGGGAGTAAGTGAGACCCTTCCCCACCCAGTGTGGGCCGTGTGTTCAGAAGAAGGGTATGGGGAGGAGTACACACCAAGGTCACTCTGAATGGACAGCAAGGGAAGAATTTCCACTAAGTGGCTTTTTTCTGTGGTGCCTGTGTTTGTGGTTATTGCAGGACTGGTTTCAGAGATGAGACTTCTGCAATTCTCCTGGGGCTGTGCCTGGCCTTCCTTGCCCACACCCCCACCCTGTGTTAGAGAGTGTGTGTGCATATGTGCTCTCACTCCGCACTTCCTCCTCCCTGTGGCTGCAAGAGTGTGGACTCTGACCCACCCCCTCCCCCCCAGTACTGATATTCACCCAGGGCAAGAGTCCTGCTGTCAAAAGGTCCTGAAACCCTGGTTGGGAACATAGGTGCCTGCACCTCCTTCCCCTGGCTGGGGACAAAGCACTCAGAGCAAACTTACCTGGAACAGTCTCCATTCTCCACCTTTATGTCCACCTCCAGCTCTGGGTTAAGGATGGCTTCATGTGAAGAGAGCGGAGAAGCCTTTGGACAAGAGCCTGGAGGCAGGCTCAGCTCCACTGTCCCAGGATGGGGCCACAAAACTGAGGCTGGCAGAAAAAGTAAGCCAGGTTCAACCCTTCTCTCCCCAGGCGGCGGGTCTTGAAGATCTCTGATGGGATCCAGCACCTGGGGGCCCTGCGCTGGGAGCTGGCTCTGTGCCTCCTGCTGGCCTGGGTCATCTGCTACTTCTGCATCTGGAAGGGGGTGAAGTCCACAGGCAAGGTTCGTGTGGGGAGCTCCTGCCCCTCCCATTCCTGGACTCCTGCCCTCACTGGGGGCTGTCACCCAGGAGTTCTCTAAGCTGTGGCCCCGTTGAGGACGGGAGGCGATGACCCAGCGAGGATTTGATGTGGCTCCCTTCCTTGATTCTCCGCCTCTCCTAGACTCGCATACTTCTGGTTTTGGGGACTGGAAGAGAACGAGAAAGGCAGGAAGGACACCTCCAGGGTAATCTGATCTTGGAATTGATGATGGGTGGGCACATTGCCAATTGAACACAAGTCATGGTTCCCTAATTCATACAACAGTTCTTTGGAAAAAGAATTCCATGAAGACTCTTCATCTCAAAATGATTCTTAATCAACTCAAGAATTCCGGGGGACTCTTTGTGCTGGAGCAAAGAGGGCATTCTGAATTCTCCCGAACTCTTGCCCTGGGGGCCTCTCCTAATCTGGCTGCCTGGTTGTGCTAAGCTAGTAAGCTCCATGAGGACAGGGGTCATGTGTCACAAATCTTTTCATATCTGACAATCCTTTACATGAATGCTAAGCACATTTGTTGGGAGAATGCCAAATGTCATTCAGCCACTCAACAAATATTTATTGAATATGTGTCAGGGGAGGTGGGAGCTTTTAGCTGGAGGGAGGAAGGGAAGAAGGGAGGCTGTGGCTCAAGGGATAGGGGAGATGGAACTATATCCGGGGAACCCACCCCCAATATTTCGACGTAGGTTCTTTCTGTTTTCCATAAGTGTCGGCTGGCTGAGAAATAAAGAGAGACAGCATAAAGAGAGGAATTTTACAGCTGGGCTGCCGGGGGTGACGTCACATATTGGTAGGACCACAATGCCTGCCTGAGTCTCTGACCAGCAAGTTTTTATTAAGGGTTTTAAAAGGGGAGGGGGTGTAAGAACAGGGAGTAGGTACAAAGATCTCATGCTTCAAAGGGCAAAAAGCAGATCTACTAATAAGGGTCTAACAAAGATCACATGCTTCTGAGGGAACAGGACAAAGGGCAAAAGCAGAATTACTAATAAGGGTCCAACAAAGATCACAAGGCAAAGGGCAAAAACAGAACTACTAATAAGGGTCTATGTTCAGCGGTGCACGTATTGTCTTGATAAACATCTTAAATAACAGAAAACAGGGTTCGAGAGCAGAGAACTGGTCTGACCACAAACTTACCAGGGCAGAGTTTTTCCCCACCCTAGTAAACCTGAGGGTACTGCAGGAGACCAGGGCATATCTCAGTCCTTATCTCAGCTGCATAAGACAGACATTCCCAGAGCGGCCATTTATAGACCTCCCCCCAGGAATGCATTCCTTTCCCAGGGTATTAATATTAATATTCCTTGCTAGGAAAAGAATTTAGCGATATCTATCCTACTTGCACGTCAATTTACAGGCTCTCTGCAAGAAGAAAAATATGGCTGTTTTTGCCTGACCCCGCAGGCAGTCAGACCTTATGGTTGTCTTCCCTTGTTCCCTAAAAATCGCTAGTATTCTGTTCTTTTTCAAGGTGCACTGATTTCATATTGTTCAAACATACGTGTTTTACAATCAGTTTGTACAGTTAATACAATTATTACAGTGGTCTTGAGGTGAGGTGATGTACATCCTCAGCTTATGAAGATAACAGGATTAAGAGATTAAAGTAAAGACAGGCATAAGAAATTATAAAAGTATTATTTGGAAACTGATAAATGTCCATGAAATTTTCACAATTAATGTTCCTTTGCCATGGCTCCAGCCAGTCCCTCCATTCGGGGTCCCTGACTTCCTGCAACAGAACTAAACAGCTGCGGATGAGCTGGGAGCAGGAGGAACACTCCCTTGACCTTTTCTGAGGAGCTCCTGCCCCTGCCTCCTGCCCCTGCCGCTTCCTCACTCACAAGCTCCTTGTCTCTCATTTGCCCATGACCAGGTGGTGTACTTCACGGCCACATTTCCTTACCTCATGCTGGTGGTCTTGTTAATTCGAGGGGTGACGTTGCCTGGGGCAGCCCAAGGAATTCAGTTTTACCTGTACCCAGACCTCACGCGTCTGTGGGATCCCCAGGTAAGAAGCCACAGACAGGAGCCCTCATGTGACTCCCAGGGCACCTGAGCTTCAGGCTTTCCCTGCACTCTGATGGGGAACCCCCCCACCTAGCACTACCCTAGGGTGTCCACAGTGGCAGCAGGGGTGCACCCTTCCTTCTCTAGACATCTGTTTGTTGCCAGAAAGGGGTCCCAATCCAGACCCCAAGAGAGGGTTCTTGGACCTCTCACAAGAAAGAATTTGAGGGGAGTAGAATAAAGCAAAAGCAAGCTTATTAAGAAAGTAAAGGAGGCCAGGCGCAGTGGCTCATGCCTGTAATCCCAGCACGTTGGGAGGCCGAGGTGGGTGGATCATTTGATGTCAGGAGTTCGAGACCAGTCTGGCCAACACAGTGAAACCCCACCTCTACTAAAAATACAAAAATTAGCCGGGTGTAGTGGCACGCACCTGTAGTCCCAGCTACTCAGGAGGCTGAGGCAGGAGAATGGCGTGAACCCAGGAGGTGAAGGTTGCAGTGAGCTGAGATCGCGCCACTGCACTCTAGCCTGGGCAACAGAGCGAGACTCTGTCTCTAAAATAAAATAAAATGAAATAAAATAAAATAAAATGAAATAAAGGAATAAAGAATGGCTACTCCATAGGCAGGGCAGCCCCAGAGCTACTGGTTGCCCATTTTTATGGTTATTTCTTGATTATATGCTAAATAAGGGGATTATTCATTAGTTTCCTGGAAAGGTGTGGGCAATTCCCATAACTGAGGGTTCCCCTTCCCCCCCATTTTAGACCATAGAGGTTAACTTCCTGATGTTGCCATGGCATTTGTAAACTGTCATGGAGCTGGTGGGAGTGTCTTTCAGCATGCTAATGCATAATAATTGACATATAATCAGTGGTGAGGCCCTGAAGTGTTGTTACCCGGTTATGCCCTGCCTCTGCCTCCTGGGCTCAGAGACCATCCTGCCGGGGGAGTGAGTGTGCAACCTAGAGCTCCTCCTCTAGGACCAGAGGCCACTTCTGTTGCCATCTTGGTTTTGGTGGGTTTTGGCTGGCTTCTTTACTGAAACCTGTTTTATCAGCAAGGTCTTTATGACCTGTATCTTGTGAGGTGACGACCTCCTGTCTCATCCTGTGACTTAGAATGCCTTACCTCCTGGGAATGCAGCCCCAGTGGGTCTCAGCTTTATTTTACCCAGCCCCTATTCAAGCTGGAGTCGCTGTGGTTCAAATGCCTCTGACATGTTAGCAGCTGTTTGTGGTCATAAGGTGTCTGACACTGTCCCTTCTTGGGTTCACAGCTGCCAGGGAACCCAGGCAAATATCACTAGGGTAGTATTTCTAGTAATATTTCTCAAGGGCCACAAGTGTCACTCACTGTCCTTACTCAAGGGTGTCCTTCTCCCCTCCTCTCCCCACCCGCTTCGTACATTTATCTCTTGGGAGCTCATCTCCTACTGAGCTTCCTCTTTAATTCTTACCCCTCAATCTGCCTCCTGGTTCCCTCCCTCTGCCCATGTGACCCATGTCTAGGCCGCAGCTCCCTGGCCCTGCCCTCAGCCAGCTGGGCTAGTGTTAAGTTTCCCTGTCAGTTGTCCAGAGGCTCCGGGTCTCCTCCCCACCCTTCCTTCGTGGTCTGCACTCCCTCTGCTACAGCGGGCTTTTTTACCGTCCGGGTAGGGAGGGGTGGTGTTGCCTGCTGCCTGAAGGGGGTTGGAAAGCAAGGCCTGGAATGGGCAGGCCCTACCTCTGACAGGTCTCTTACCTTCCCCTCTTTGGCAGCCATCTGAAAGCTGGCAAAGCCAGGAGGTGTCGAGGGCCGGAGGGGTGCGTGGGTAAGCTCGGCCCCAGAGGCCCTGAAGTGTTGTTACCCGGTTATGCCCTGCCTCTGCCTCCTGGGCGCAGAGACCACCCTGCCGGGGGAGTGAGTGTGCAACCTAGAGCTCCTCCTCTTGTTGCTGGAGTCTCTCCATGTCTATGAAAGAAGCCCCAAGGAGACATAAGGGCGGGTGGCTCCCAGCACGTGGAAGACACACTGGGATGGCTTTCCAAACATTTAAAATAGTCGGGCACCAGCATATTCACTGATGTTGCTGACAGGGAGCAAGAGAAAGGCGACAGGCACACTGAGGCTGGGAGCTCCGTGCACACAGGGGCAATGGCTCCCCCTGGGGCAGAATGTCAGGCGATCCGGAAGCCAAACTATCCTCAGGTCTCCTGGCCACTCTGGCCAGGCTTTGATTCTTTCATCCTGAGCTCTACTGGGACGCTGTGGCTTCCAGAAGCAGACAGACCACGGCTATTCAGAAACCTCCCTGCAGAGTCAAGTAGCCCTGGTCCTGAGTGTTTCTCAATAACCTTCTGGTGGGATAGGAGCTTATCCTTCCCTTCTCCCATTTCTCAGACAGCATGGAGATACAGATTGCTACTGCCTCATGTCCACGCAGGGTACGAGGGCGGCAGTCAGGCTTTGGAGCCAAACTGTAGAAGCACAACCAGGGTCCTAGAAGGATTCCAGTGCACGTTCCTCATTGTAAGATGAGCACACTGTGGCCTAAGGTTGTGCAGCCAGTAATTATGGCAGACCAGGCAAAGGGTATCTTTGTTTTGTGAATCATAAGCCCTTTGACTTATCTGGGACCAAAGGGTTGTGATGGATGGTAGGTGGCGAGCAGGAGTTGTAGGGGGAAGCTGAGTGGAGGGGAGGCTTTGAAGGCCGGGTGAAGAGTTTGGCTTGGATTCCCCACACAAGAGAAAGCCACTGTGGTTCTGGAGGGGCAGAGTTGAGAACCAGTGGCTAAGCTACAAGGATCACCTTTGTCTGCGGGTAGGCCAGAGAGGAAGGAGGCATGATCAGGAAAGGTGACAGGCAGGTAGGCTGGCAGAGAAGAAGGACAGAGGGGCTTAGTATTTCCACAACAGATTCATGGCTTTGTCCTGATCAGCTATTTGTAGCTAACAACTAGGGCGTGCTTACTCTGTCCCTGACGTTGTTAAGAGGCTTACATGCATTATTTCAGCAAACGCTCACAGCAGATCAACAAGGCATCCCCATTTTATAGATTAGGACATTAAGGCCTAGAGAGCTTAATGCATGTTTTCATCCTCATATCTGCAACTGGGACTGGGTCTGAATGATGACAAATCCCATGCACTTTATGATCCACTCTTGGAGACGAGGTCCCTGGCCACTCACCTTTGTTTCTCTCACAGCTTATTCATTCAGCAAAAACCTGAATGAATCTACTATGAGCATCTACTATGTGCCAGATCTGTTCCAGGTGCCATGTTTGGTATATAACAGCTTCCAGAAAACATAAAGAAGGTGGACCAGGTAGCTTTCAACTTCTGAGCATTAATGAGGCCATAAGTCTCGGTCTGGGTGACTGCAGGGACAAAGACCTCTTTCAGTCTCTACTCTGGGATACCATTCTTTCCATTCCAGCCAGCTTTGGGCTGTGCAGGGAGCATCTGTGTTCCAAGTGCTTTGGGGCTGTGGGGAGGGGGATGGCTCAAGTGCCAGGACTGGTCCTGAGCAGGCTTCTTCTCTGCCTGGTCCAAGTCTCATGCTGAAGCTAGGTCTTTGTTGTCAGTGAACAAAGCAGCACCTGCAGGGTGAGGGTGCTTTGCCAGAGCCCTAATTGAATCTAGTTGGCACTCCCCAGGAAGTGTGATCATTCTAACTGGCATTTGCCTGGCACTTGAGAAGGGTGCAAAATGTCTTCTCCCCGACACAGACCAAAGACGCATCTCTCTGCCAAGCACTGAGGCCGGTTGTGGGGAGCCAGGCAGAGACAACGCTGTGCTCCCCTCTCGTTTGCTCCCCTTTTTCTTCCAGGCTTGCTGTTTGAGGGGCAGGTTGCTGCCTTTCCTGGTGTCCCCAGGCCTTGTCTCGTCCCCCTGGAGACTGGCCACTGGAGACCCAGGGCTCTGCTGGAGCGTGCGCTTCACTCAGACCACTTGTTTCTTTCCCGGGTCCTGGCCCTGTGCCTGTTCTACTGCACTTTAGGAGGTTGCTGAGGGCGGGGGATGGGAGGAGGACATCCAAAGAACCCTCGTGGAACCTTTTAGATCCCTGTGTTAAGCAAATCTAAGGAAAGGTTTGTTTAGGGAGGAAGCTGAAATCACCGATTAGAACTAGTCTTTATTTTAGTATTGAAATCCAATCTGTGCCACCTCATTATCAATGAAAGATGAGTTGCTTTTTAAAATAATAGCAGCAGTAAACAGTGGCCAAAGCTAACCTTACTATGTCCCTCTTATTCGCCAGGCCCTTTGCTGAGTGCTTGACACAGTTCAACCCTGTGAGTTTGGGGTCAGCCTCATCTTACGGTTGGAGAAACAGAAGCTTAGGAAACTTAAGAAACTTGCCCCGAATCACAAAACCAGCATGTGGGGGAGCGTGGGTTTTATCTCAAGCAGTCTTTTGATGACTGCTGTCTTATTTACCATGATAGATAGTTCCCAAAGAATATGAATTACTTGAGAGTTTTAAGAGCTGCTTTTTATTATTCCAGAAGGTGAGATAGGAAACTAATATTTATTTATGTGTTAGGCATTTTACATGCATTATTTTATTTGTTATTATACCCATTTTCCTGATGAGAAAAGGGAGGTTCAGGGAGGTTAAGTGACTTGCCTAAGATCACACAGCCAGTAATTAATAAGGTCAGGAATTGAGCCCAGATTAATGTAACTTCAAAGCTGTGCTTTTCCATTACACAACATTGCCTTCCTAAAAATAGTAGATAGATATTAATAATCCTGGGGGTTGGACTTGAGGCTGAAAACATCTTTCCCAGATCTTCTAGAGTCCCCTCTCCTCCTCTTTCCCCCCAAGACCTCTTTTACCTGTGTTCCACCCAGAATTTTTCACACTTGTTTTTCCCTTGGTCGGCCTTCTGCCCTAGCCAGAGACAAATCAGAGCTTTATTCCAGAAACCAGGGCTCGTGGAGTGGGCAGGGAGTGGTCGCCTGTGGTGGGAATGGAACAGCTTGCTCTGACCCCGTTCTCTTCCCCATCCCAGCAGGCCTGTTGGGCAGCAGCTGTGTGGGGAGCTGGGGCTTGCCAAGCTCCCAGCGAGGGGGCTTTGGTCAAAGAAGAGAGCATTGACCCTTGCGTTCTGGGTTCTCAGCCTCCTGCTGCATTTTCCTTAGTTCTCATTAACGTCTCCCCCAATTCAGTCTCCATATGACCCCAATCCGACCTCCCACCCCTGCCGAGGCGAGGTAAATGGCCAAGTCACGATTTCCCTTATTATTCCTTCCCAAGCACAAGTTCACAAAGATGCCCGTATCAGGCTTGTGCCTCTGCCTGTGTGTGGGCAGCCGCGGCGTGTTTCCTTGGTAATTCATGGCCCAGTCTGCACCCAGTGCACCGTCAGGCCTGGGAGCAAATGTCCAAGGCGCGAGGCTTCTGGGCTCCCGGGACACACCCTGAATGACCTTTTTGGGAGGGGGCACCCGACCTCATGAAGGGGCAGTACCTGTGGGTCCCAGGAGACGTGCATTGGTCCTGAGCCCTTACACCTCTGACCCTGGGGAAGCACTTTCTCTATAAGCTCAGGGCCTTTTGCCAGAAGGTCCTGCTCTTGAAGCTGCCAATAACTTAGCCAGTGAAGCAGGAATGAGATAGAACCGAGTGACTTTCATGCCAACGTCAGTGAGTTTTCCTGAGATGACTATCTTTGCAGGAGCTGTGTGGCAGAGTTTTAGAAGAGAAAAGGATTTAGAACATCTTGAAGGAGCAAACAGACTGGCCAAGGCATCTCCTCAAAATTGGTGTGGCATCACACTGAAACTTTTCTTTTTTTAAACGGGGAGAAGTGAGACACTGCAGTTTGCAAACACCCCCTTGCCTGTCCCAGGGTCTGTCCTTCATTCCCTTTCCTTTTCTCGCATTTCATTCCCAGCATTTCCTTCTCTGTGTGATTTCCTCCCTGGCTCCAGCCCCTCCAAATCCTCCTCTGTGCTTCTTGCTGCTCACCCCTTGTCCCTGGTGTCACCTCCTGCCTCACAGACCACCTCAGGACAGGATTCCCAGTGAACTCAAGAATGGGAGGCTGGAGACATTTTCCCCTTTCCCCACCGTCTTCCTTGCTCTGTCCCTGGCCCTGCAGAATGGAGACATGATGAGAGGATGAGTGCCCTGGGTGCACCCCTGATGCAGGGACCATAGGACAGCATCCCATACCTGGTGACCATTAGGATCACCCAGGAAGCTCGGAAAAGGATACGAGTTCTGGGTTCTCCTTCAGGCCTAGGGACTCAGTGTCTCGACTGGGGATGCTGGCTGAGGAATTGGCGTGATTCTGAGGTGGTCAGCCTGCTGATGGATCCCTCGGGCCTCTACACTGCTGAGAAATGTGGCCACTTTGGTAGGGGTGAGCGTGAAAGGAGGGAGCAAGGGGTAGGGGCTGAGGGTGGTGACCATGCCTAGGGAGGCAGGAAAAGACCAGGAAGGGACTGAAGAATTGGAGGCCTGATATTAGCAGAAGAGAGTGATGAAAGGATAGAGGGTTTTATGGAAAGTAGGGGCCTGCTTGGGGGGTTCTGGAATGAGGCTGAGCAAAAGACATGGACGGGTCATCCGGCACCCTTTCCGTTAGGAACACAGACACATGAGGAACACCTGCTTGGATGTCTGCGTCCATAGCGGGGTACTCCCTGGTTGTGCTCACGTCGCCAGGGGCAGGAGCGCCTGGGGAGGGTCCTGCAGATCTGCAGGGTCGCTCGGTCCTGTTGCCTTGATGTTCTTTCTGTCTGGGATGTTATTCTAGCTGTTAGATCTAAATCATAACATGCACGGGCTGGGCGAGCCAGCTGAGATAATAACAATAACAACTGAGCTCTATGTTTAGCTGGACTGTGATTTTTTTCCCTCCCAAGGAGTACAAAGCCCTTTTCAGAGGTGTTTCTGTTCATCCTTTTGCCTTTTTGTGAGCCGAGAATTACTCTCCCTGTCTTTAGACAGAGGTTGCTGAGACATGAGGGGCAAAGCTACATACTGGTGGTGGCCCTGCTATTAGGGACAGTGTTCCTGGAGACCCTGTGCCTGGATTCCTCCACACTGGTCATAGGAGAGAGTGGGGGCAGAACCTAGGATCAAAAACCTGACAGGAGACCTGGCTTCGTTCTAGAGCCCTGTCCCACCCTCCTACCCGCTTCCACCATGGGTCTTTTAGTCTTTTTCATTTTCTTTGAATGCCTAATGCCTGTTCTATCCTAGTAGTGCCCAAGAAACTTCACCTAGGAGTCCAGGGAGTAGAGCCCACTGGGGTGAGCAGAGGTAGCAGGATGCAAGTGTTGGCTGAGAACAGGTTTCTCACCATCCTTAGCCAGTGTCTGGCTCAGCCACATGCCTATGTCCGCCCATGGCTTGAATGGCCTGGCTTTCCTGGGAGTTCACCTTTCTTGCCCTTCCCCTTTGTAGGTGTGGATGGATGCAGGCACCCAGATATTCTTCTCCTTCGCCATCTGTCTTGGGTGCCTGACAGCCCTGGGCAGCTACAACAAGTACCACAACAACTGCTACAGGTGATTGGGGGCGTGGGGCCTGAGCCACACACCTGCATCTCTCTACTGTCCTTCCAGCCACGCTAGGTGAGGGTGAGTTGGAGGGTGCATCAGCTCCTGGATCTGCCCCCCTGTCTACACCCCCATATCCAACACCCCAGGGCTACCAGGAGCTGCAAGGAGCCAACTGCAAGATGGACAGAGAATTGCATCCGAAAGGGTGGGATAGTTGTGATTGGCTGGGAGACCACAGCAGGGGGGCCTGGTCTCCTGGCTGATGTAGAGGTTAGTGGGCTCAGGAGTGCTGGGTAAGCAAGCCTGAGAAGCACAACCGGTCTTTGAATAATGTCGTTTCCTCATAACTTTGATGAGAAAAAAAACTGGTTTCATTATAGGTTGTTTTGCTTAAAATGGCAATTTGCGAGAATGTGTCCATGATGTGAAGTGAGGTCCTACTGTGCACCCCAGTCTTGCTTGCTTGGTAAATCTGCCCCCAAAACTTTGAATCCTTGCCCCTTTTTCACACCATCTCCCTCACTTCACATCCTGTCCCCCTCGTTCTCTCCTTGCCTACCTGGTTTGTGCTCAGAAAATTTAAGCCAATTTTAATACACGCTGAAACACAGCTGAAGCGAAATCATATGTGCATCTCAAAATTGGATTCAGGCGACTAAGAGTTATTTGTTGTTTGGGATTACCCATTAGCATGCCAGATGGGATGATGGCAGAGTGGTGGTGTCCCATGCGGTGTGGACCTACATGGCAGAGAGGGGCGGCTGTGTGGCGGTTTGTCACATCTAGATCCATGTTTTGCTTCCCTGGAGCCTCATTCTTTTAGGACTACCTTGATTTATTCCGTCCCTGGGCTGGTGGGGCCGAGGAGTGTCGGAGGAGAGCCAGTGCTTTGCGTGGTCCTCTGAATTCTGCCAGGTAGCCCTGCTCCGGCGTCTGTGAAGGGGCCAGGACAGTGTCCGCCAGGAGGGGCTGTGCTCCCAGACAGGAAGCAGGAGAGGTTGCAGCCCTGTTCTGACCCTGCCATTCCGCCCTCTCCTCACCCCTGCCCCACAGGGACTGCATCGCCCTCTGCTTCCTCAACAGCGGCACCAGCTTTGTGGCCGGCTTTGCCATCTTCTCCATCCTGGGCTTCATGTCTCAGGAGCAGGGGGTGCCCATTTCTGAGGTGGCCGAGTCAGGTGAGTGTTCCCGGGGAGGCCTGGAGGCAGTGGGCCTGGGTCAGACCTCTGGCAGCCAGCGTCTAGAGGCGTTTCTATTGTGTCAGCTACACTCTGGGTGAGCTACGGCCACTCCACTCAGCGGATGCGTTCTGGGAAGACTTGGGGGAGAATTGAAACAGTCATTCCAGCTTTAAAGAGTAGGCCTACAGTGAACGTTTTTCTTCCCATCCTTGGCTTCCAGTTCATTACCCTGGAAGCAGCCAGTGTTATCTATTTTGTGTTTATCCTTCCAGAAATAGTTTAGACATATATGAGAAAAAATATATATACAGACATATACATGCAATACATATTACTATTTCTATTTCTTGCCTCCTTCTTAAAAAACCAAATGATAACATATTATACACACTGTCCCGCACCTGGCCTCATTTTGTTCACTATAAAATGAATCTCAAGGCGAAGTTTCCATCAGCAGATAGGGTTTCCCTCTTTTGTGAGTGACTGCCTTTCCACCATGCAATGCTGTTTTGCTGCTTTCAAATAACATCAAGGCCCAGACCCCGGTCTGGATAAGCCATAAAATGTTTCTCTTGCTCACCTACTTTGCCCTGTAATAAGATGATTTTTTTACCATGGCATTCAGAAGCATGCCTGGGCCACACAGGATGCCAAGCCCTGGGCAGCGGATGTCTGTGATTCTCATTAAGAATGATAGTGTCTCTCTCTCCCTCTTTTTTTTTTTTTTTAAACTGTTTGAGATAGAGTCTTGCTCTGTCACCCAGGCTGGAGTGCAGTGACATGATCTCGGCTCACTGCAACCTCCGCTTCCCGGGCTGAAGTGATTCTCGTGCCTGCCTCAGCTTCCCGAGTAGCTGAGATTACAGGCATGTGCCACCATGCCCGGCTAATTTTTGTATTTTTAGTAGAGACAGGGTTTCACCTTGTTGGCCAGGCTGGTCTTGAACCTCTGGCCTCAAGTGATCCACCCACCCCAGCCTCCCAAAGTGCTGGGATTATAGGCGTGAGCCGCCATGGCTGGCCCGTGTCTCACTTTCTAAGTGTTGACTGTACGCAGGTGCTGGGTGAGGCACTCTACTCGTACCATGCAACGGAAACCTGCGGGCAGGCCCTGCACAACCCCACCTCACCAATGTGGGAGCTGGGACTGGCAGAAGCAAAAGGCCTCCGAAGTCACAGTGATGCTCTTCACTCTTCACAAGAACTTCTCATGGGTGGACTCAGGCTTTATTACGTGCATGTTTTCCTGCCATATGAGTCAGTCGAGAAACATTCACGCGCTGCGAGGGTGTGTGTCAGCGGCATTCTGAAACCAGTGCCAGTGTAGTCATTGCAGGGTGACAGAAAGGGCTCCGGGCACAGAGGTGGTAACTGGAGGCCAACTCTGGCCTTGGAGCGATTTTTTTGGTACCATCTACATTCTGTACAAATACAACGAAACATCGCGAGGAGCTGGGGCGTGATCGCTCCTCTTCTCACCAGGCCCTGCCACCTCCTTGCATTTTGCACTGGGTCTGCTTCACAAATTTCTATGGCCTGCTGGCTTCTGAGCTCATTCTAGGCTTGAAACCTCAGGTCTGTGCAATAGATCTGGAGATCTGGAGTCGTTTTAGATCCCCAGCCCTCTACACCTACCGTCTCTAGATTCTGTTCTTGCCAGTGAGAACACAGTGAGAGGTACCTTGGAAACGCGAGAACCAGGTGGAGGTTGGGGTGGCTTCTCCTAGGTGAGGATGTGGTGGTGACAGTAACTTTGGGGTGAAGTTTCCTCTAGCCCCTGTTATTCTGTGGCCCCACGCTGGGAAGCCATGGGTCACCCACAGCCTGGAGCTGGCCCGGGCACTGGCCCGTGTTCCTCTGCTCCTTGTCGTAGGCCCTGGCCTGGCTTTCATCGCTTACCCGCGGGCTGTGGTGATGCTGCCCTTCTCTCCTCTCTGGGCCTGCTGTTTCTTCTTCATGGTCGTTCTCCTGGGACTGGATAGCCAGGTATCAAGAGGCAGCCACTCAGAGGCTGGGAGATGAGTGGGGGTGTGCGCTGGGGAGGAGGAGCTGTGGGCATGTCGTTGAGCTTTATGCCCCAAGGGCCCTTAAAATAGCTGGGGACTGGGTGAATGTCAGAAGTGGATGCCCTTTCGGGGACACAGGAGCTTGAGGGTGAGTCCTGACCTAACCAGGCAAGGACAATAGCTCAGGGGACCTGAGACAGTGAGGCTGGCAGGGCTGATCCTGGGAGCGAGAAGCCAGCGCTCATGCACAGGGCATCTCGGGAGCTCTCCTTCCCTCCAATCCCTTTGCCCTGTCTTCCAGTTTGTGTGTGTAGAAAGCCTGGTGACAGCGCTGGTGGACATGTACCCTCACGTGTTCCGCAAGAAGAACCGGAGGGAAGTCCTCATCCTTGGAGTATCTGTCGTCTCCTTCCTTGTGGGGCTGATCATGCTCACAGAGGTGAGGGCCTGGGAAGCGGGGGAAGGCTGGGGAGGAGGAGCCAAGTGACAGCTGCTACCTGTCAGTGAGGCAGATACCCTGGCTCCCGGTCAGGGCAGGTCTTCTGGGCTTCTGGACACTAGGACTCCCTCTTTTCCCCATCCCAGGAACGACAAAGTAGGCAGGTCCCTCCTCTGGCCTTTGGCCATGGACCACCCACCTCCAGGGATGGGTGAGGAGCCATTTGGCTCCACAGTAAGTGAAGAGGTATGTGGAGCATTGGATTGGGAGAAGGTGACTCTCCAGCAAGATCTGGTGATTTCCCAGGCAGCTGAACCAAGTTCTATGTACAAACTTCAAAGCGAGAAAGGGAGGCCTGGGGCTGGGTGACATTCTGTGGCATCTCAAGGGAGAAGGAGGGAGACGGAGCTTGTCAGCTTGACAGTCTCAATGACAGCCCTTATCCTCATCCTTTCCCCAAAGAGTACACTCTATGTCTTGGGCTTCGTGGCCAGTCCCTAAGTGTTCTCAGATGTAATCTAACAATAGCTGTCTTATTTCATCTATATTCTGTCCCAAAACAATAATAAAAATAATTAGCGTCTCATATCCGCCTCATGATTTATGGCTTACAAATTACTTCTCTTTTATGATCCGTCTCCTGTGATCCTCACCAACTCTGCTCTGTGCCTCCACCGTGTGAAGCTAAAGGGCATAGGAGTGAAAATCTTTCTGTTTCCACTGGAGAAAGTTCTTTTTAAAATAATCTTCTCCCATGCAGGGCGGAATGTACGTGTTCCAGCTCTTTGACTACTATGCGGCCAGTGGCATGTGCCTCCTGTTCGTGGCCATCTTCGAGTCCCTCTGTGTGGCTTGGGTTTACGGTGAGTGACTCCTCCCCTAGGTCCCAGCATCCTCCTCTTGTCTAAGGGTCTTGGGGTCCTTAGACATGAAACAGACATCTACTGCTCACACTTAACTTTTCCTGGGGCGCCTCCCTACCCAACCTCCAAAATCTTGCAAATCCTAAATTGCTACCTTTCGAAGGCCCTCCAGAAATTGCCTTGCCCACAGTCTTGGTTATAGCTGTACCTAGACCACCTCAGGTGGGCCCATATCCTGCCCTGTCCAAATGTTTTCAGCTTTTGACAACCTCGATAATCAGGAAGTGACTGCCTGTACCCAAGCCAAGTCCTGCTTGCTGCTGTTTATGCCTATGAATGCCAGGGAAGAGCTTTCTCCCAGCAACGACGTGAACAGACAGCTGTGATGTCATCTCTTTATGGGTCCCTGCCCATTCTGGTCTGTTTGTGGCCCCATCCTGATGTCCTGGGTGCCGAAGAATGACTTTCTCCTCCTTCCTTCTTTTCTCCATGGTAGGAGCCAAGCGCTTCTACGACAACATCGAAGACATGATTGGGTACAGGCCATGGCCTCTTATCAAATACTGTTGGCTCTTCCTCACACCAGCTGTGTGCACAGTAA
Source organism: Gorilla gorilla gorilla (assembly GCF_029281585.2). NCBI lineage: Eukaryota > Metazoa > Chordata > Mammalia > Primates > Hominidae > Gorilla > Gorilla gorilla. The sequence continues at coordinate 15,848,036 of NC_073234.2, read as the reverse complement.
GATCATTTCAGGGATAAAGTCAGATGAAGGGAGGGAGAGACGGTGGCTAGCAGGGTAGAGAAGCCGTTAGCCCTGCAATGGACTTCTCCCTAGGAACTGAAAATCATCTTAGATTTTCACTCATCCTCCTTTTGGATTCTAGAAAACTACAGCAAGATAGATTCTTCCTTTCCATTTCACAGAAGGATAAACTGAGGTCCAGAGCTGTCAGACAGTGTGAGTCTAACGTCACAGGCCAGGACTGAAACCTGGGTGCCTTGGGCTGATCATAAAAATGCTAATAACCACAGCAATCCTAGTAGCAGCTGGTATAGAGCCCTGACTTTGTGCTGGGCACAAGGTGCTTTAACTCGTATTAACTCATTTAATCCTCACAAGAGTCCCATAAAGGAAGTGCTGTTGTTACACTGGTGTTACAGATGAAACTGAGGTTGAAGAGGTTGTTAAGCCACTGGCCCAAGCTAGAAAGTTGCAGAGAACTGGGATTCAAACCCTGGCTCCAGAATGTGAGCCTGAAACCACAACGTGCAGCTTCCTTTGGCCTTGTCTCTTTGTGTCAGCTGTTCCCGAGCCCCCACTGTGTGCCAGATATAACTGAGGAGCAGAGGGAGAACGAGGCATGGCCTGTACCCTTGAGGTACTCATACCCCAAACTCATGGTGCAGGAGAGGTAGTAAATACCTCACAGCACGCAGTGGCCACATGATCACATCCTGCCTGGGAGTCAGCTGCACGTAGAGGTGCCCAGGGGCACAGGGGCCCTGGAGTGACAGAGTATACTGCTGGAGGGTGTGGGTTTTGGGCAGAGTGTGGATGGAGAAGATTGGAGGCTGATTGGTCCAGAAGAGCTAGAGGGAATCCAGGCTTGGAGGGTGATTTCTGCCAGGCTGCTGGGGAGCGGGGGAGCTGAGGGCACAAGGCCCGCGCCCCCCAACCCCTTTCTCTTCTGCTCTCCCCCTCAGGCCACCTTCCTCTTCTCCCTGATAAAGTACACTCCGCTGACCTACAACAAGAAGTACACGTACCCGTGGTGGGGCGATGCCCTGGGCTGGCTCCTGGCTCTGTCCTCCATGGTCTGCATTCCTGCCTGGAGCCTCTACAGACTCGGAACCCTCAAGGGCCCCTTCAGAGAGGTAGGGCCTTTGCGGGCAGGAAAGCAGCCAGAGGGGCTGGGAGGCTTTGCAGGTGCCGACAGGTGGGCTGCCAGCCAGGGCGCACACCGTTGTGTGGAGGTGCCAGTGGGCCCAGCCTGGGTGTCAGGGAGCGATAGAGTGGCTGCTGAGAAGTCTCGGGAAGACACAGGGGGACTCCCAGACAGGGGCTGTGATGACAGGAGGGCAGGTTTGTGTGTGGGGAGGCAGCAGATGTTGGTGATGAGGGAAGCTGGCAGACCTGCCCCCGCTCCACCACCTGACGGCCACCTCTGCTCTCCCCGCAGAGAATCCGTCAGCTCATGTGCCCAGCCGAGGACCTGCCCCAGCGGAACCCAGCAGGACCCTCGGCTCCCGCCACCCCCAGGACCTCACTGCTCAGACTCACAGAGCTAGAGTCTCACTGCTAGGGGCAGGCCCTTGGATGGTGCCTGTGAGCCTGGCCGTGGGGATGGCTGTGGAGGGAACGGGGCAGAAGCAGCCCCATGTGCTTCCCTGCCCCCGACCTGGAGTGGATAAGACAAGAGGGGTATTTTGGAGTCCACCTGCTGAGCTGGAGGCCTCCCACTCCAACCTTTCAGCTCAGGGGTTGTTGAACAGATGTGAAAGGCCAGTGCCAAGAGTGTCCCTCTGAGACCCTTGGGAAGCTGGGTGGGGGCTGGTGGGTGGGGCGAGACTTGCTGGCTTCGGGCCCTCTCATCCTTCATTTCATTAAATCCACATTCTTCCCGCTGACTGCTAGCGGTTCTGTCTGATTTCTGCCCCCTGCCTGGCTGCCTTCACCCTTCCCCATGTTACAGTTGTGGTTTAGGACCCTGCCCCTCCCCATCCTAGCCTCCCCCATTGAGTTCTCACTGGGGCCCACTCAGCACGGTGATGGGGGCGGGTGGTGGGGCCAGGCTGAGAGCCTCCATCATCAGGCATGTGGACCAGAGGAGGCTGCCCAGCCTCTCTCCACATGTCCTCAGCTTCCTTCCTCCGCCTTTGTGCTGTGGAATAAGAAAGGAAATTGAGGGATGCATGAAGGAGACCCGAGTCCTAGCCAAAGGAGAGGGAAAGGCTGGTGGCAGTTTCCTCCTGCCCACTTTCCCTGCTGTGTCCTCGCCTACCCCCAGCGGCCAAAACTGCCTGTGTGCCCACCGAGGCTGGGCACGGGGGACGTGGGAGAGGGCCGGCTGTGACCACGCCCCAGTGCAGCAGGTTGGGGGGCCTTGGCAGAGGAGGGCACTGCCCAGCTCAGCCAGCAGAGGGACGCCCCTTCCTTGGGACCGCCTCGCTCTTCTGAGGATAGGAGACACTGGATGCCAGGGCACCGCCAGATGTGGCCACGAGGGGGTGGTACTGCCATGGCCGCAGCTCTACTGTCAGCGCCTGAGCTGCAGGGAGGAAGTCCACCCCCACTCGGGGTCAGTGGGCATGGGGGGGGTGGTGCCCAGAGGGTGCCACAGGTGTGTCTCTGCAGCCTTGCCTCTGCTTATGGGCATGGAGCCGGGCCCCACATATTTCTGGCTGTAGCTTTGTGTGTGGTTTTGGAAGTGGCTGAACACACAGCTATATCTCTCCCTGCCTATGCGCAGGCTCGGGGGCCTGCCCGTGTGCCCACCTTTGTTCAGATGGGTCTTCTGGTGCTGCCCTTGGTGCGTCCTGTGACTCTTAGGGCTGCAGTCTAAGGGTGCACAGGCTTCCCTGGGTGATCTTAGTTTTTCACATGTCCACTAGTGGAAAAAAATGCACTGAAATATTTGCTTGTCTTCAGTTTTTGACTTTTTGTCGTCGGAAGAGTTGGTGAAGATTAACGACAGCAGTCCTGCTGTATGTCAGCCTTGGCTGCCCCTTCCTGGAGAATGACTGCTCGGGCATTCCCCGAGGGTGCTGGGCTCAATCTCAGTCTTGCCGGGGGAGAAATACATCTGCTGGAGAGGCAGGCCCGAACTCGAGATGCTGCAAGCCGGCAGCTCCATCCACCGGACACTGTTGACAGAACACCTCCCGCGTGGTGCCGTGCTGTGCTCGTGACATGCCAGGAGCAAAAACAGATACAATTTCTTAAACAGTGAGTGACAGATACCATGACAGAAAAGAGCAAAGAGCTGTGGAAAATAATAACTGGGGTAGGGCAGGACCTCATGGTGCAGGTTGGGTTCTAAGGTTATAATACCTGTCTCCATCCGTATGACCAAAGTTGCCGGAACTGCCGGCCTCAGCGGGAATGTGGGACCCAGATGTGATCTGAGTCGCATCAAGGAGCTTCCTGATGGTGGAACACGGAGTGAGAGTCACCTATTGGTGTAAGAACCAGGAGGTGTGCTTCCAGAACTTGCTGCGTGTCTGTGCAGTCACTTGGAATTCAGGTTCTTTGCTTCGCAGTTGCAGAAGACGCCATGCACTCCTTCTCCAAGCAGGGCTTGTTGTAGGGCTCAAAGGAGGTAAGGGGTGTGAGGGCCCTTTCAGTCACTTGGTGACACACGGTGCGAGGTCATCAAACTGGAGGGAGGTGGCTGAGGGGGTGAGGCTCTAACAGCGCAGGTGGGACTGGCAGGCAGAGATGTGAGAATGCTGCGGGCTTGGGTCAGGGGTCAGGGTTGAGGGAAGGAAGCAGGAGTACCTTGGCCTTAGCCAGAGGGGCTGAAGCGACGGGGGTGGGGGTGGGAGGGGTGTAGGGCAGCCGAGTCAGTGACCTGCTTCCCCAGCCTGGAGGGGTGGCCCTATATCTTAGAGTTCCCAGAGAAGAAGACCCAAAAGGAAGGGAGCCCTCTCTTGTCTGGAGGCCACACCTGTTAGAGAGGAAAGGCAAGCAGTGAGAGCCTGGGGGCAAGTTGAACAGGGAGAGCAGAAGCAGAGGTGGCGGGAGAGTTACAGACTATGCCCAGGGCTGTGGGGAAGCAGCTTGTTAGGCACTGAGCCCACCAGGCTGCGCGGGGCCTCAGACCTTGCCCAGGTGAACACCCAGGTCTCAGATCCACACACAGGCATGCAGGCACCAGCCCCTCCTCATCCTCAGAGACATGTGCACATGTGCACAAACTCAGAGACACCACAGCCAGCTGAGCATTCTCCCGTAGAGGGGCTTGCAGGCCTGGCTTGGATCCTGGCCCTTTTACTTACTAACTGTGTGACCTTAGGCAAGCTAACCTCTCTGATCCTTAGTTTTCTCTTCCATAAAACAGGAATACTACTATTTACATCAGTGTTGTTAGAGTCCAGCAGATGCTATAGGGACAGCTGCCCTGGGGACACATTCACTCAAACCCATCCTATTTCCCATAGCTGCAGCCCCACCACATCGGACTGTCAGCATCACAGAAAAGTTCAGGAAGAGTTTAGAGATATCCTTGCTGTCCCCAGTCTCAGACTAGGTTGCACTGGGCTCCAGGAAGGAGGCTACACATTTATTGAGCTAAGCATTTTTTTTTTTTTGAGACAGATTCTCGCTCTGTCGCCCAGGCTGGACTGCAGTGGCACCATCTCGGCTCACTGCAAGCTCCGCCTCCCGGGTTCACGCCATTTTCCTGCCTCAGCCTCCCAAGTAGCTGGGACTACAGGTGCCCACCAACACGCCCAGCTGATTTTTTCTATTTTTTAGTAGAGATGGGGTTTCACCGTGTTAGCCAGGATGGTCTCGATCTCCTGACCTTGTGATCTGCCCACCTCGGCCTCCCAAAGTGCTGGGATTACAGGCGTGAGCCACCGCGTCCGGCTGAGCTAAGCATTTTCACTAGAAGGCAAGGAAGACGTAGTCCTAAAATAATCCTGGTCCTGTGGCCTGAGGGTGCTACTCCACACTCTTCACCAAATGACAACGCAGAGCAGTACTGTCCAAGATAAGCAGGACCTGAGTCATCTGAGCCCTCTGATTCTGGGGAAACAATGTCCTCCCAGAAAAGGGAAAACTGTAATCATTTTTCCCCCTTCAAGTTCCATTCATCCACTCGTCCATCCATCCATCCGTCCATCCATCCATCCTCCATCCATCCATCCATCCATCCATCCATCCATCCATCCATCCTCCACCCATCATCCATCCATCCATCCATCCATCCATCCATCCATCCATCCACCCATCCTCCATCCATCCATCCTCCATCCATCCATCCATCCATCCTCCATCTATCCATCCATCCATCCATCTGTCCATCCATCCATCCGTCTGTCCATCCATCCATCCATCCATCCACCCATCCATCCATCCTCCATCTATCCATCCACCCATCTGTCTGTCCATCCATCCATCCATCCATCCGTCTGTCCATCCATCCATCCGTCCATCCGTCTGTCCGTCCATCCATCCATCCATCCATCCATCCATCCATCCGTCCATCTGTCCATCCGTCCATCCCTCCATCCATCCATCCATCCTCCATCCAATGAACACTGAGTGCCTATTCTGAGGCAGAATTGTATTAAATGCTAGAGGCAGAAATAAAGAATTATGAAATGAGACCCCTGCCATATAGATATTCATGGTCAGGGGAACAGTATGCTTCAGTGGAACAAGCGTAGATTTTTGGAGCCAAGAGGCCCAGGTTCAAATCCCAGCACCATCACTTACTTGTGTGTGGCCTTAGGACAAATCACTTAGCTTCTATTTATTCACTCCAGTTTCCCGTCTGTAAAATGGGGCTAATAATTTTTACATTTCAAAGTTCTTAAGGGGATGAAATGAAGTAACATGTAAAACTCCTCGTCCGAGTTAGATGCTCAGGAAATAAGTCCTATTCCAGGCCCTCTGAAAGTACGGATGAGATTAGAAGATGAGGGTGGTGAGAACATTCTGTGGTGGCCAGTGGTTCCTACTGCAGCAAAGGTGATAGATTCATTCAGCTACCCGTCGTCTTCACCCTGTACACTCCTCAGTGTGGAAACAGCCCAGTCTCAACTAGGCTTTCCAGGATGCCTACCTTTTGCAAAGATGAGAGTCTCTGGCCTCCAGGGGTTTACTAACCGGTCTGAATACCAAGTAGGTCTTGGAGGCTAGGAGAACTTGAGTGAGGAAGGGCTCAACATTAGAGCATCTCTGGCCTCCAGGGGTTTACTAACCAGTCTGAATACCAAGTAGGTCTTGGAGGCTAGGAGAACTTGAGTGAGGAAGGGCTCAACATTAGAGCGTCTCTGGCCTCCAGGGGTTTACTAACCGGTCTGAATACCAAGTAGGTCTTGGAGGCTAGGAGAACTTGAGTGAGGAAGGGCTCAACATTAGAGCGTCTCTGGCCTCCAGGGGTTTACTAACCGGTCTGAATACCAAGTAGGTCTTGGAGGCTAGGAGAACTTGAGTGAGGAAGGGCTCAACATTAGAGCGTCTCTGGCCTCCAGGGGTTTACTAACCGGTCTGAATACCAAGTAGGTCTTGGAGGCTAGGAGAACTTGAGTGAGGAAGGGCTCAACATTAGAGCATCTCTGGCCTCCAGGGGTTTACTAACCGGTCTGAATACCAAGTAGGTCTTGGAGGCTAGGAGAACTTGAGTGAGGAAGGGCTCAACATTAGAGCATCTCTGGCCTCCAGGGGTTTACTAACCGGTCTGAATACCAAGTAGGTCTTGGAGGCTAGGAGAACTTGAGTGAGGAAGGGCTCACCATTAAGATGGTGGGACTAAGGCCAGAGGCAGTCAGATAAAAACAGGGAGGGACCAGGTAGCTCTTTTGGGGGAAAGTCAAACTGTACCCCCTGGGCCAGGTCAACTAGGCAGCTGTTCTCTGACAAGGTGAAGGAGAGGTGACAGGACTGCTGGGCTGTTGCTGTTCATCCTCACAGAAAGCATGTCACACTGTATGTGCTAAATATAATTTTTGAGGGAACCAACGAGGAAATTCACCATCTTGGCTTGTCTGATCCTCTCCCCTCTTTCTCCTTTTTATGGAGAGGCTGGTGTTTTGTTCTGGAGTAGCCGTAGCTAGGTGATCGCATGGACTTTGATGTCCCCTCTGCAATAGCTCTGTGGTCAATCCATGGTGGACCTGACATGCAGGGACAGGCCACACCTGAGCACCGGGGTAGCTCAAGTATGGATTCTGGCTGGGCCATGTCCTACTGTGCCACAGCTGACCCCCAGCCCGGCTTCTGCTTTCACAGAGGCAATGGGTCTGAGAGCTGAGACCTGCTCTGCCTTCCTCTTCATGCGGAACCCCACAGGAGAGGCTGAGAGGGGCCCGAGAGACATATCGTGGGGGTGCTTGATGGAAAACTACAGACTGAGAGTCTCACTTCACACCCCACCCCTGCTGGGAAGTTCTAAAATACACAGAGGAAGCACATGTAAAAGGAAATTTCCCTTTCTCCCCACAACTTCCTCTCCCTTCATACCACCTAGAGCTGAAGAAGCACCTCCTTTGTCTTGAAGGAGGCACCAGCTATTCTGAATGAAGGGCGGTGGGACAGCGCTGTACCCCGCACCAGGTGGGCGTGCTCAGGGACAGTGACCAGGACGCTGTTCTGGAGGAGCTCACTGGGCACACGGCATAGGGCACATGTATTCAAAAAATACCCTTCCCCATTGATAGCTGGCAGGCCACTCCAGACAAATTCTAGCTAGGTGCCTGGTGCTATGCAGTGACCAGAGGTGCCTGGGACCAGACACCCCACCATCCCAGCCTCTGCTTCCAGAGGACCCACAACAAACACCCACACCTCCCCTTAAGCACCTATGATATCCCTGCACCCTCACAGCAACCCCGCAAAGTAGATATTGTATTGTTACCTACCTTTGACAGACTGGGAAACCAAGGCTGACCCTTGCCTAGCTGTTGTGACTGATACATGATAGAGGAGGAGAAGAAACTCAGGTCTGTCTGGTCCCAATCCTGGGTCCTCTCTACATTGCTTCTTGAGGTACGCTCTGGGTGCTTTCTCTAGGAAAATCCCAAGGAGAAGGGTTGTGAAGGTCCAGGGCCTTGCCTAGAAGCCACAGAGGGCAGGTACTTGGTGGAAAACTCCAGCGTGTGATTCACCCTCCTCCCTTGCCCTCGTCAGTGAGGTCACCTCCCCTCCCAAGGTTCTCAGTTTACAGCCTGGAGTCTCTGGTAAGAGAGGGCTGTCCCCTGTGCTGCACATACCCGTCTCCTCATCCCTGGGAAGGAGATGGTTCTGGAGGGGGATAGGGGAAAAGGGGGAAGGGGGAAGGGCAAGGAGCAGGAGGAGGGGAGATGAGGTCAGGGTGTGAGTCTCTGAGCCCCTTCCCCTGCCCAAGGGAGCAGCAGCTCAGCCCAGCTCTGGAGGGGCCATCATGGGGCCGTGCCCACGGGGAGGGCACCGGTCTGGAGACAGTGGGTTCACAGTGGGAGTGGGATGGGGGTGGGAGCGCTGGGGACAGAGGACTTGACTTCCTGAGGTTGGATGTTGTAATCTCGGTTCACAAACTTTTGGCCTCAGTCCCTCCTGCTGCTCCTGGTATTTCTCTGTCCCTTCACTCCCCAACACACACAGCCCCCGCCCCAACACATACACACACGGCTTCTTTCTGTCTGGGAGTCCCTGGACAAGTCACATGGGATTCTGCGCTGGGAGGAACAGGGTAAGGCGTGAATGTGGAGGGCAGTTTCCCTTTCAGGTCCCGGCTCTCTTGGCTTTCCCATAAGCAGCTGCCTTGGGACTCTCCTGGAGACCTGATGCCCACAGCCAAGCTGACCACAGGAGCCGGTGCTGGGGACTGAGGTGAGTGGGAAATGGAGGGGCTGGCTCTGTCTTTGCAGTCTCCAACTGCTGCTCAGAGGGGCTGGAGGGATAGAGCCCTGGGAAGCGAGACTCTGTGGAACTGCGTGTCTGCAGCGGGGGGCAGGACCTGCAATAACCTCAGGCCAAAGGGCAAGTCTGATGCCCACGACTCTCAGGACAAGGGGTGCCCCCTAGCTCCGCCCCATCCAGCGTGGGAGCAGCTCAGTGATTAGCCTGTGGAGCAGGAAAGTCCAGCGATGGGCAGCTGGTCACGGCAGTGGGTGAAAGCAGGGGTGGTCATCTGACGAAGGGAGGGGAAGCAGGTGGTGCCCAGCAAGGTGGAAGGAGAAGTGGACAGGAGAAACCTCGGGGCATTCCCGAGGGCCCAGGAACTGCAATAAATGATCACAGGTGAGGGGTTCCTGCCTGCTGCCTGCCGGCTGAGCGTGACGAGCTGGGTGCCAGGAGCCTCCCAGGAGGAAGCTGTCTTGGCTTTGGGCGGTGGATGCTATGGGTGTGCTTGTGCCCGAGGGGGGCACTCAGGGGAGCTGCAGGCAGCCACCAGCTGAGACCGGCACTCACAGGGTGTGAAGGACTACAGAGAGAGCCAGGTTTTGGTGCCATGCACACAGGTATGTGTGTGCGAAGGGACGTGACGGGAAATGGCACCAGTGTGTGTACGGGAATGGGTGTTGGTATGTGGGTGTGGACTGAAGCAGGGGCTGGGTGTCCCATCCCTCCGTGTGCAGGGTCTGAGCTATTCCTATGCTGGACTGGGGAGCAAAGGGGACAGAGCTGGGATCCCAGCAGCACATGGGCAGCAGCATTTCTGGTCTCGTCTGCACCTCTGCTAGCCCCAGCTGGGCCTCTGGCGACATGCCCAGCTCCTGAAAACAGAGTTAACTTTGGACTTTCTAGTCTCTTGAAGATTTCCTCTCTGGGCAGCACCAAGCCCGGTGTGGAAATTGGTGTGTTTGCTTCTGGAGGGCACTGAAGTATGATGAGGCCCATCCCCCACCCCTCACCCCCTGCCCCGGCTTAGCAAAGCAGGTGGGCGGCCTTGGAGGAGACGCGAGGGGCTGGAGAGGCGGCCAGCTGAAGCTGGAGGTGGAAGGGCACAGCAGGGGTGGGGTGTGTAGTCCTTTGCCTTTTAAAAGTAGCCCAGAAAGGAGAACTCAGTGCAGCTTGTTTTGGTGTCTAACATCCTCTGGGCCATTTCTTCCCTGAGTCTAACTTAAATCCCTCTTGCTGCAGTTTAAGCCTGTTTCCCCTTGAGTTACCACGGCTCGGGGCCAGCTGTCCTTTTTACTTGCTCTTGCTTTCATTCTGCCATTCTGGATTTTCATTCTTAACCACAAGTTAGGCTCCTCCCAATTTTTTATTTTCACTTTTATTTTAAAAAAATCATGTTGTGTCAGTGTCAGTTCATCAGCTCATGTTCTCTTTTTTCTCTTCCCCTATTTCTGATGAAACCCAAATCCTGGGCCCAAACTGGATTCTGTGCTGTGCTTCCCTGCCCCTGCGCCCCTCCGGCTTCCCCTCATTTACTGCTTCCCCCAGCAAGCCTCCACTCTCCCAGCCCTTGAGACCACCTTGGTCCTGCCACAGCTGCCTGTGGTCTGCAAACAGTAAGGCTCATTTCTGACCACCGCCCTAAGGGCCCTTGTGCTTGGGGCTCGCCCTGGGATGAGCAACGCTATGGCCCGCGAGTAGAGGCAGTCAGTTCTCCGTCTCTTTATTGAGTCTTGTTTTTATCCCCTCACCCTCCGAAAACCCCTTTGAGCAGCGGTCTTTCTCTCTTCCAGGGAAACTTAGAGTTCAGAGAGGGGGTGTGATTTGCCTGAGGTCACACAGCAAGTTAGAGACCCAGCTCCACGACTCATTGTCTTGGTAAGTGTATTCTAGCATTGAGAACAGTGTCCCCCAGGCCCTGCAGGTGCCAGGCACTGTTCCTTAATCTCTTGGAGCTTCACTTCCTCACACATAAAGTGGAGCTAATAGTAACTGCACTTCAATAATATATAGAAAGAGTGCCTGTTTTTAACATACTGCTGACTCAGATGTTAACCTGTTGTTATTATCATTAACAGCTAGATCTGGATTAGAACTTGGGTTTCCTGTCTGGTGCATTTTCATGCGTGTTTTCAAGCTCGCTCACTAGTTTGTTAATTTGTTTGGTGATGATTCCAGGGTCATTTCTCAGGGTGCTTCATTCCTAATTCTGTAGCAACATCCACATTTGGGTTCAGATGTTACCAACTTCTCCTCTGGGGCCCAACTCCCTGTTTTTTCATCCCCAGGCTCCAGTGCTCAAGGCCCCCATGGGTCTGATCACATACTCCGAACCCAGAGGCTCTCTTTCCTCCCCCTTTTCCCCTGCCTTCTCCCTCATAACAGAGACTCAAGGCCTCTGATTCCCACTGGGTGGCTATCCTCATCCTCCCTCCTGGGCTGAGCTTGCAGTGGAAGGCTCTGAGTAGGTCCCAATACCAGAATTTCACTCTGACATGCTTTCCCATTCCTGGGATAACCTGCACCCTCCAAGTCACCTTCAAAAATTTCCATAACCTCAAATGGCTCCTGCCCACGCCTTTCTAACTGACTTGGGCTTGGGCTGTTGCCTGGGTTAAAAGGACCAGTAAATAAACACAGACTCTTCCTTAATAAAAAGAATCCCTGTTTCTCTAGAGCCTTGGAGGAGCGTGGGGCACTTGGTAGACCTGGTCGCTTTGATTCCCTCAATACCCCTCAGAGGTGAGGGGCTGCGGGATGGGTGCTCCCCTCTACAGCCTAGGGCACCTCCTCTTGGCAATTCCTGGGAATAAAGGCAGAGGTGGCCTCAGGGCCATTGTTTGTGTGTATGAGAGGGAGGAGAAGGCAAACACAGATTGGAGATACACCCTGACAGAAGCGGATTTGTCTCCTGGCAGTTGACAAGCAGGCCAAGGGACAGAGAGTAGAACTAAGAATGCCCCACGTCACTTTTCTGGAGGTCTAGGGAGCTTTGGGCTCTCTAGGAGGGCAGGGAGAAGGGAAGGGCAGTGACCTGCTGAGAGGGGCAGCCACTGCTGGGCCTCCTTCTTGAGGAGCCCGTCATTTGGTCACCTTGGGGGTCATCCGGAGGTGACTGCCAGCCAGGTGAGAACTGGTCTGGTGATCCCTTCTGGCACCAGGGCCCGCCAGTTTTTCTCAGGACAGAGATGCAACAGAGAGAAGAGGAGCTGGGGCTCCCTCGAAAGCTTACACTTGCCCCTGGTGCCAATCCTTGTTGTCATCTGGCCTTGTTCAGAGGCCCCACCTTCTCTTTTCCTCCCAATCAGCTGCCCAGAGCTGCTGGCTCCCCTGTTTACTCCGAGTTGATCGATCACCTTAGCACACAACTGGCTAGGAGAGAACCATGCAGTCACTTCGGCCACACCTGCTCTTTGACCCTTGCTACCTCGGCAGCCTTTGATCCCTTCTGACCTGGAGGCCAGAGGCTAGGCTGAGGTCACTCAGCAGACATCAAGGACCTGGGCAGATGGGCCGGCTGGGATGGTGGCGAGCTGTACAGATAAAAAGGGACATGAAAATGAAAAGCCCGAGCCTGAGTTTTCATCACGGTTCCACTCCTGAGTGGTCTTGGGTGAATCACTTCATCTGCCAAGGCCTGGATTTCCTCATCTGCAAACTCAGAAAACTAAGGTTTGCTCTTACAGTTACGAGAACGAACTGTAACTTTAGGTGTAAATGCCATGGAGCACTTGGGAAGAACAACAATATGCTGACAGCGGAGATCAGGATGGGAAAGCAGGGCTGGCGGGAACATGTCGGGTTTTACAGCTAATTTCTTCTCTTCCCACCAGGCTTTGGCCCTCGTCATCCTGCCCACCCAGCGGGGCCTCCCAACCCACCACACAGCCATGGACGGGAAGGTGGCAGTGCACGAGCATGGGCCTCCTGCGGTCTCCTGGGTCCCCGAGGAGGGAGAGAAGTTGGACCAGGAAGATGAGGACCAGGTGAAGGATCGGGGCCAATGGACCAACAAGATGGAGTTTGTGCTGTCAGTGGCCGGGGAGATCATTGGGCTGGGCAATGTCTGGAGGTTTCCCTATCTCTGCTACAAAAACGGAGGTGGTGAGTTCACTTTGAGGTAGGCATGGTGGGGAGAGCTGTGCGCTGGCAGCTGGGCAGTGCCTGCCTGGGCCCTCCTTCCTGGGCAGTGTGGTTTATAAAAGGAGGGCTATTTTGGAATTGGAGGACTTGAGTCTGAGTTCCAGCTCCACTACTAGCCTCAGCGTCCCCCTCTGTGAAATGGGTACAATACCTCCCAGGGTGACGGTGAAGATGAAACTGGGCAATGGGCAGGACCAAGAAATTCTAGTTTTTAACAAGCTCCTTCATGACTATGTAAAGGTCAGTCATTGATAGAATTCAGTCATTCATTCAGCGAACATGATTGCAGGCCTGTCACGTGCCAGACCCGGTGCTAGGTGCAAAACAGAACACATTCCGTGTGCCACCCTCCGTGGGAGGATTCTGAGGAGTTGTACTGTGTCTGCGGCAGGTTGTGGACAAACGGTTCAGCGTGGTCTATGTCAAATGGTGATGAGTGGAGGGGTGAGACGTGACAAAGGGAAGAGGGATAGGGAATGCTAGGCGTGCAGAGGGGAAGGTGACATTTCAGCAGACTTGAAGGAAGTGAAGGCGTGAGTGTCGTGGATGTATCCTGGATGGAGAACACTCTGACACAGGGAACGGCAGGTGCCAAGGTCCTGGGGGTGGAAGCAGCAGGCCTGTCTGAGGAGCAGTGAGGAGGCAGGTGTGGCTGGGGCGGAATGAGAGAGGCAGAGAATAACCGGGTGAGGTCAGAGAGGTCACAGGGATCACTCAGGCTGAGGTTGGACAGGTCACAGGGGTCACTCAGGCTCTGTTCTGACTGAGATGGGAGCCATCGAAGCAATTTTGGTTGGAGAAATACCTTGCCTTTGAGTTTTTTTCAAGTTAGAGAAACATGATTTTATTATTTTTCAGCACTGGGTGTAACAATTAGCAGTGGTGGGGAGGGGCCAGGTTCCTTTTTCTAAGTGCACAATTCAGTGGTTTTTAGTATAGTCACGGAATTGTGCAGCCATCACCACAATCACTTTTGGAACGTTTTCATCATCCCCGAAAGAAATCCTATATTCATTCGCAGTCGCTCCTCATTCCCTCTCCCTGCCAGCCCTTGGCAACGCTTATGTGCTGCCCATCTCGATGGATCCCTATTAGGGCTACTTCACAGGAATACAATCGTTCAATGCGCCGTCCTTTGTGAGTGGTTAGATTCATTTTTTTTGGCCTTTTGAAATCACTTTTATTCTTCTTGTGGAAACAGTATATGTTTATCGCAAATATTAGAAACACTTCAGGAAGGTAGAAAGGAATACTCACATTTAGAGATAATTTCTTGAGAAAATCCTCCCAAACACTATTTATATTAAATCTGACCAATATTTACGGAGGGTCTACTATGTATCTTGCTGTGTGTTTTAAACCTTATGGTTGCGATCACAAGCTGCTTGAACTGACAACTCCTAAGAAATAGCGGTAGGCTTTCTTGGGCTGGCTCAGTCTCTGGTGCTGAGGCTGACCCTGGGCCAGAAAGTCAGGGGAGGCAAGATGAAGGGGCAGGGTGGTGGTTTCCTTCTTCATCCAGGGCCACCATCTCATGGCATATAGGACGTTAGGGCTGGAGATGGAGGTGCTCAGACTAAGCCCTCCTTTAGTGGAGGAGGATTTTCCCAGGACTGCAGAGGGCCTTGGAACCATTTCTGCGTCACGGCACACTCGTCACCCAGCCATCTGGGAGGGAGACAGCACTAGGGCCTGGAAGGCAGGGCCGCGGTGTCGGGCGCCCACCCTGCCTCTGTCCTGTCATGCTGGCTGCTGCTGTGGCTGTGGCCTCTGTCCTGGCCGTGGGGCGGGGTGGAGAGAGAGAGATAAGTACCCGCAGTAACATTATGGAATATCGGATCCAGTTACCTCTTTCCCAGCCTAACTCTTGGGAAAGACACCCTTTCTTTCATCTTTAACATGAGGGGGCCAAATGAGGTTGGGGTCCCCTTCTGGAGTCACTGGTCCTTGGGGGTCTAGAAATGTAGTAAAGAAGGACCAGGAATTCATTTTCTCATTTCCAACAACCTAATGATGGATGGATGTGGAAACAGGACGTCACAGACTAGTCCAAATGTCTTTTATTTTTTTGCTTTAGACTGAACTGTGCTAACTCAGAGTGATAACAAAGTTTATATCAAGCTGACCATAAGGCCTGATTGGCACTCAAATATAATTTTATTAATATATGCAGGGAAATTTATTGATTAATTAGTAAGCATAGTTCTGTAGAGAAAAATCTTTCAAAAGAAACAAAAAAGAGTAATAAAACTATTGGTCTAATGAGGGCTTTGGTTATGAAAAAGAGGGGAGCCCCTGAACTAGAAATCACTCACCTCAAAAGAGAACTTTAGGAAGTTCCCATTATCCGGGTTGTGAGTGGTTCAGGAAAGAGCACGCAGCAGAGGTAAGGCACAATGTAGAGGTGTTTACACCAACCCCAGGCTTCAGGGCACCGTGTCGGTAAAGGTCCCTGTGGGGCACACCACATCGGTAAAGGTCCCTGTGCGACATCACTGGGCCGCCCGTGCCTATAGCCTGGGCTGACACGAAGGAGACATGAAGCAGGGTAGCCTTCCAAAGCAAGGCACTGATGAGGGAATTTGAGGGGAGGGTGTAGCAGCGTCAGCATTCTAAAAACCCAAGGGTAGAGGACGCCCTAACGCGCTCCAGAACCAACCTCTTCATCTGCCCCTCGAAGGTCCAGACTTAGTGCCGCCCTTTCAGGGAGGACCTGGTCTGAGCGAGGTCCAGCTCCAGGCCTCCTGAAGTCACCCCGTCTTCTGTGGGGCAGAAATCCACACTCCCAGGTGAGAACTGAAGCCACCTCCTTTATCGGAGGGAAGGACCTCCTGCACACAACAGGTGGGAAGGAGTCCCGTGGGCCACACGCCCTGACAGACATCCTGTAAAGTGCCTTCTGGGGAGGCCTTAGGCCGTGTCCCTCTACCGAGTGCTACCCCTCAGCCTAGGTCCTGGGACTTCCCAAGCCACTGAAACCTGAGTCAGTGGTGTTACTGGCACTGTGCTGACCAACACTCTAGTATTCCTAGGGTTGGAAAGGCAAACATGGGGTTCAAAGGGACTTTGGAACTCAGTGGAGAGTTACTGGCCTTTTGTGGCTCCCTGGGATCCAGAAGACACAACCTTTTTCCTTCTCCCACATATTGCTGTCAGGAATGCAGATTGGTGCAAGAGTTTTGGAGAACAATTTGGAAATGCGTATTTAAAAAATGTGCATACCCCAAAGGTGGAAACAACCCAAATATCCATGAACAGATGAATAGATAAACAGAAAGTGGTAGGTTCACACAAGGGAATAGTGCGTAGCCTTCAAAAAGAAGGGAATTCATGCTATGACCTGGATCAATCTTGGAGGCATGCATGCTGAGTGAAATAAGCCAGGCACAAAGAGATAAGCACTGTATGATTACACTTTCATGAGGTACCTAGAATA
The DNA here is from genome assembly GCF_029281585.2 of Gorilla gorilla gorilla. Lineage (NCBI taxonomy): Eukaryota > Metazoa > Chordata > Mammalia > Primates > Hominidae > Gorilla > Gorilla gorilla. The sequence continues at coordinate 15,831,649 of NC_073234.2, read as the reverse complement.
GGCAAATGCATAGAAACAGAAAGTAGAATCACACCTACCAGGGGCTGGGGAGAGAGGGGAATGGGGAGTTAGGGTTTAACGTGTACAGAGTTTCGGTCTGGGATGATGAAAAAGCTCTGGAGATGAATGGTGGTGATGGTGGCACAACGTTGTGAATATACTTAATGCCACTGACCTGTATACTTAAGAACAGTTAAAGTGGCTTATATTAAGTATATTTTATCATACACACACACAAAGAGAAAAAAAAAGTGCATACCTTTTGACTCAGGAATTCCTCTACTGGTAATTTGTACTAAGGAATGCATTAGACAAGTGCACGAGGATGTGGACAGTGGTCTTCATTATGACAGTGTTTCGGATGAAATGACCAAAAGTCCAATGATAACATACTGACGAAGTGCACTCGGATAGATACATAGAGTGGAACACTATGCAGCAATCAAAATGATGAGGTAGATACGTATTTACTGACATGAAGAGGTTTACGGTAAAAATTTAAAAAGTGGTTATCAAGCAATGTATTTGATACATGATTACTTCTCACTTTTGCAAAAAAAGAAATACGTGTGTGTGCTTTTAAGAAATCTGGAAGGATATATAATGCTTTTTCCTTTCTTTCCCTCTGTACTTTCTATGTTTTCTACATAATAATATGGATATGAAGTATCAGAGGTATATAGTGTAGTGATTATGAGCTCAGCCTCAGGACTAGACCGCCTGGGCTTGTGCCTCAGTTTCCTCATTCATGCTTCGGTTTTTCCATCTTTAAAGCGACCTCAGTTTTATTATCTGCAAAATGGGGATAACAGTAGGGCCTGCCCCATGGGAGGTTGTTTTGCAAGGACTGTGATGTTGATGAAGCACGTACAAGAGTGCCTGACATGAAGTAGGCAGCAAACAAGCAGTCAGCGTTCTCATGGTGTAACACGTGATAATCCATTCACCCTGAGATGAACTTCTCACGCGAGCTTTATGCCTTAGTGACTCCTACTGAAGTAGGTCTCCTGGGTGTGGTCTTCAGATTCCATTCCTGTGTAATCTGCTGGATGTCTGTTAGGCCTGGCCTCCCTCTGGCACCTGCAGGTTGGCGCCGAATCACGTGATGGCCTTCTGTGCTGGGAGCCCAGTTCAGATCAGAACTGGGTGGAGGCAACAAACACCCTGAAAGTTATTAGTGGGAAAATAATGCTTCCGAGGTGTTTGTGTTTGTTTTTCTCCAAAATGTACCAAGAGTTTAATAAGCATATCAAGTTATACAGAAGCCATGTGTTTATTCCAAAAATAATCTATTGACTAGATTTGTAAAGCACACTAAGAAAATAAATAGTGCATATATTAGAATTTCCACCTAAGTTTTCACTAATTTCCCTTCCAAGGTCTTTCTCATTCTGTGTAGGGTTCAGATCAGAGCATTCCCACCTGTGCCTGCCTAACACTCAGGACGGCACGCAGGCAGGAGGAAGCCGATTGGGCCCTTGGGAAGTGTCAGGAGGAAGATTAAGAACAGGATGGTGGAGGGCGGGTTTGTTGGGGGAGGAGGGTCTGAAAGGATGGAGGCTGAGGAAGAGCCCGGGTGTGGCTCAGCCCTGCCTCTCTCTCTTCTGCAGGAGCCTTCTTCATCCCCTACTTCATCTTCTTCTTTGCCTGCGGCATCCCGGTGTTCTTCCTGGAGGTGGCGTTGGGCCAATACACCAGCCAAGGGAGTGTCACAGCCTGGAGGAAGATCTGCCCCCTCTTCCAGGGTGTGTATCCTCCCCCACCTTCCCCTTCATGGGGCCGCCATCTTACCTGCATCCCCCCATGGTGTCTCCCTTCCTACCCATCCGCTGCTTCACCCATCCGCTCACTGCCATATCCTGCGCCAAGTGCAGAATCAGGCTTCATGGGTGGGCTGGAGAGAGCCTGGTGGGGAAACACTGGCTCCCGAGCAAGCTGGGACCCTTAACACTGATGGGGGGGAGGTGGGGGAGGCCAGTTTGGTGCTGATGCCTCTTGGGGCAACCATGGGACCCCTGCAGGGGCAGAAGCGAGGGGCTGGAGCCGAGTGAAGCTTGGCTTACCTATGGCTCTACTCACAGGCTCTGGGTGCTCCGGGGGTGCCGTGCCTCCGCCAGAACACAGTTTCCCCCTGTTCTGCCCTCGACCCCAGCAGTCGTGTAAATGTCCCGCTCAGCTAGGTCCTATGCCTAGGTCCAAGCACGCTCATGGACAGCACGTGCAGGGCTGGCCTCTCTGGAACACACAGACGGCTTATGCGGGTGCCATGGTCAGGGTGAGCAAACGGAGCACTGGAATGCGAGAGGAGAGAGGTCGTGGCTCTTTCCTACTTTTCCAAGTCAAAGAGGCGGCAGGGCCTGGGATCTCAGCGGGAAGCGTGTGCTTCGGTGCTGTGCTGGTGGGAGGTCCGGGCTGCCCTCCCCGCCCTCTGCCGGCCTAACCGCCCACCGCACTCCCCTCTCCCGGAGCTGCGCGTACTGGCTCGAGGCGCGCCCCTGCGCTCACACGCGCTCCCCCACGAGTCACACGGCGGCCAGCTTCTCCACCCAGCGCCGCCCCTGCCCCTCTCCCAGACAGCCCCACCAGAACGCCGGCCCCCGGCTCGGCAGTCCCGGGTCCGCTGAGTTCACGGGGCTGTCCCGGGGCTGCCGGATGGGCCGGACGGCCGCGAGCACAGCGCGTTCCGCCGCGGCACAGGGGCCGCTTGTTCGTGTGTGTGTGTGGGTGTCTGTGTGCGCGCTCTCAACACCCCGCCCGCTCCCCGGGGACCCTCTGCCGTCTGCGGGTCCCTCCCGCGCAGCGCCACGCCCACCCCCGCGGCGGACGCCCGGGCCGCCCCAACGCCGTTGCGCGGTGGAGACCGCGGTGGAACCCGCCCTTGCCAGGGTGGGCTCGCCTGGCCCCAAAGGAGAGGTTTTGTTCATAGTCAGCATTGATTTTTCAGCCAGGCTGTTCTGAAAGGTCCACAGTCCTTCGTTAAGTAGTGAGCACTTCGGGAGGCTGAGGCAGGAGGATCGCCTGAGCCCAGGAGTTCGAGACCAGCCTGGGCAGCATAGGGAGACTCTCCCCTTCTCCTGTCTCTACAAAAAAAAAAGTAAAAATTAGCCGGGTCTGTCTGTGGTCCCAGCTACTCCGGAGGCTGAGGTGGGAGGATCGCTTGAACCCGGGAGTTGGAGGCTGCAATGAGCCGAGATCACACCACTGAACTCTAGCCTGGACCCTGACACACACACACACACACACACACACACACACACACACACACACACGTTATTGAGCATTGACTAAAGACTAAGAGAGGGCTAACCCGGCAGGGAAGGGGCCGGGGGTTCTCTCACCCAGGAAACCGGGCCCCAGCCCCTCTCTGCAGGACTCCCGAGCCACCTGGCAACATGCTGCTTTTTAAATGACGGTGGAAAAGATTCCACTTTGTAGAGGTGGGCTGGGGAGGTGTGTGTAAGCACTCCCTCTCCCGCCACCCCCTCCCGCCCCATATACACTGCCAGGAGACCAAGTGCATCCAGCTAACCACGAGGCTTCACCACAAGTGTTAAAATAGCAGCCAGGTCTCCACCTTTGCTGGCGGTCTTGCTGCTTGCTAGCTTCCGGTGAGATGGCGCTAGGTGCTGACTCAGGCTCCTGAGTTCCTGACGCAGGGACCATTTCTCCCTTCCTCTCTGGTTTCTTGCTTTTGCTCTTATCCTGATACCCCTCTGTCACCAGGCTGGAGTGCAGTGGTGTGAGCTCGGCTCACTGCAACCTCTGCCTCCTGGGGTCAAGGGATTCTCGTGCCTCAGCCACCCAAGTAGCTGGGATTACAGGCGTGTGCCACCACACCTGGCTAATTTTTGTATTTTTAGTAGAGATGGGGTTTCACCATGTTGGCCAGGCTAGTCTCGAACCCCTGGCCTCAAGTGATCCGCTCGCCTCGGCCTCCCAAAGTGCTGGGATTATAGGTGCGAGAGGCATTCTTACCAACGTTTCCTACTTACTCCTTCCTTCTTCTGGCCCCTTTTCATTTTACAACCAATACATGGTTGTTGTAGAAAAACTAGAAAGTGCAAATAGCCAAAAAAAACCCCAGAAACTTGAAAATGTTATCTGAAATCCTACCACCTAGAGAATCACTTGTTAACTTTGGGATGAAGATCCTTCCAGAGCTTTTTTCGTGAAAAAAAATTATATGTTCAAATATATATTACAAAAATGGGAGAATGCATAGGGTAATGTCCTGTAACCTGTGTTTCTTCCTTAGAAAAATATGCTGTGGGGCGGGGCCTGAGGCACCAGGACCCCCAACCACTGCCCTCTGCTGTCCCTTGCATCACACCCAAGGGCTCCTGTTCCCTCCCCTGCCCAAAGTTCTTACTCTTCCTCCGCTAGGGCACAGGTGATGTGCCTGTGATCCCAGCACTTTGGGAGGCTGAGGCAGGTGGATCACCTGAGGTCAGGAGTTCGAGACCAGCCTGGCCAACATGGTGAAACCCCGTCTCTACTAAAAATACAAAAACTAGCTGGGTGTGGTGACACGTGCCTGTAATCCCAGCTACTCAGGAGGCTGAGGCAGGAGAATCGCTTGAACCCGGGAAGTGGAGGTTCCAGTGAGCCGAGACTGTGCCACTGCACTCCAGCCTGGGCAACAGAACAAAACTCCATCTCAAAAAAAAAAAAAAAAAAAAAGAGAAAAGAAAGAAAAATATGCTATGAATGGCTTCTCATGCCACTGGATAAACCCCAGTGGTTCTCTTTGTGTAGCACCCAATACCCTTGTAACCTCAACTGGCAGCTTCTATGTGACTTTTTTGCTAACATTGATCTCTCTTGTCCCTCCCCACCTCTCCCCCACTCTGGAAGGCATTGGTCTGGCGTCTGTGGTCATCGAGTCATATTTGAATGTCTACTACATCATCATCCTTGCCTGGGCTCTCTTCTACCTGTTCAGCTCCTTCACCTCTGAGCTGCCCTGGACGACCTGCAACAACTTTTGGAACACAGGTATCCATCATTTCAGCCCCTGGGATGTTGCCTGTTAGGGGCTGGGCTGCGGTGGCTGGTGAATCCAAGCAACGACGGAGAGTATAAGTATAGCAGAACCTGCCTCGCAGCCAAGCCACGTGGGCTTCTGGGCAGCTCTGCTCCTTGGCTCCTCTGAGGCCCTCAGGCCAGCCACTCAGACAAGTCAGTGTGGTTGGGAGAACCCAGAGGGACTGTATTAAATGACTGCAAGGGTTATTGCCACTTACTCATTCGTGCGCTTAACAAGCACTTACTGGACACCTACTGTGTGTTAAACATGGTGCCAAGGGCTGGAGATGGGAACGAGGCTGAGCAAAAGCAACAGGGACCCAGCCTTCACTGTGTTTACAGTCTGGTGGTAAAAACAGACAAATAAATGCAACCACTACAAATTGTGATAGGTGAACGAAACTGCAGAAACCATAGAGCAAGGGGAGGGAGAAGTGTCATCTGAGGCCTGAAGTGAGAGAGAGCCCAGCATGGGGGCAGCATTCCAAGCAGGGGGAAGAGCAGGTGCAGGGCCGCAGTCCCTTGGCCTGCCAAGTGGAGACACAGGAAGTCAGAACGGGCAAGCGGGGAGAGTGCGTTCCGTACCAGCCGCCCATGAGGGGACTGAGTAGATCTGAAGTCTGGATACTGTCTGAGGTTGGCAGGGCAGCCAGGTGAGCAGCCAGATTCACAGGGAACAAGAGCAGGGGGAGGAAGAGCTGGCCCTATGAGCCTCCCGATGCCCTGGAGAGTGGGGCTCCAAAAGAAGCTCTTGGGGCTAGGAGTGGTGAGGACCACTAGGCTGCAAGGCCAGAGGGCCAGGGGGACTAGGGTATAAGAGCATCTCTCTCCATCTTGTCCCTAACCTTGTCCCCAACAGAGCATTGCATGGACTTTCTGAACCACTCAGGAGCCGGCACAGTGACCCCATCTGAGAATGTTACCTCACCTGTCATGGAATTCTGGGAGTAGGTGCTGGGCCCATTTGCCACATGTGAAGAGGCTCCAAGCAGAGGAAATTTGGATGTCTGAGCTGTGCAAGTCTGAATGTCTGGGGTGCAAGTTGAAGATTCTGTGTGTGCTTTCCAGCACTTCCTCCCCCGCCCCACTCCAACCCCACACATCACTGAGGCAGGGGAGAACGCTCTCACATCTACCCACACAGGTCCACGGAGACTCACATCAATCCGTCACGTCCACCTTCACCCCCACATCCCTACCTCCATGCATATGTCTGCCCACACATGTCCAGTGGGGTGCTGGACACAGTCTTCACAGCCTTAGGGGAGCTGAGTGTGCATGTCTCTTCCCACTGCCATGCTCGGTGGTGTCATGCCGGTAGCTTGAAATTGCCCAAGGCGGGAGTGCTCACATCAAGACATGGGCACACCCTCCACTCACACACTCACCCTCTCACCTGACAACGTACCCCTTCACATTACCTGTGCCCACACTCGTCCACCTGCATTCCCATGCAAGACTGCCTGTACTCTCTCACACTGAGCTAACCCCCACGTAGGCACCAATGCCCTCACACCTGAATGCCCTCACAGTACCAGACCCTCACACCCATGCACGCAGTTCCAGCACCCCATCACATGTTTAGAAACTAACACACATTCAGCCCCTGCATGGGATACCCATGCACTTGCCCATCAACCTGCATGTATGAATATCTACTCTCTAAACGCTCATTTATACATTCCTCATCTCTCTCTCTCTCCATCTTTCTGTATGAGAAAAAAAATCTGGATGAGTTAGAAAGATAAAGATACGCATAGGATGATGGTAGTAGTTTGGTCTACGGGAACATGGCCTGACTGTGGGGGAGGTGGGGAGTGGGGGAAGCCCTGGAATATGAGATCCGTGGGGTCAGCTCTGAGAATCAGGAGACTTGCTGACAGACGCAAACTGTCCTCTTTAGCCTTTCCCCTCATTACTTATTTTTCCCAATCCTCCAGGAGACGAGTGCTGGGCATCACCTCGGGCATCCATGACCTGGGCGCTCTGCGCTGGGAGCTGGCCCTGTGCCTCCTGCTCGCCTGGGTCATCTGCTATTTCTGCATCTGGAAGGGGGTCAAGTCCACAGGCAAGGTGAGATGTCCTGCCTCCTGGGAAGCTCCCTTTGGCCCCCAGAGTCTACGGGGACACTTGAGGGGGACCCTCTGGAGAACTGATTTCTTTCTATTAAGAAACTACACTTCCTGAGCAGCGCAGGGGAGATGCATGGTGAGAACAGGGGGAGCCACAGGAAGGCGGAGCTTAGCTCGATGCAAGGAAAGTCTTTCTTTTTCAATATGACTTTAAAAGTCTGGTTTACATAAGAATATTTAGGGCGGCCGGGTGCGGTGGCTCCCGCCTGTAATCCCAGCACTTTGGGAGGCCGAGGCGGGCAGATCACGAGGTCAGGAGATCGAGACCATCCTGGCTAACACGGTGAAACCCCGTCTCTACTAAAAATACAAAAAATTAGCCGAATGTGGTGGCGGGCGCCTGTAGTCCCAGCTATGCAGGAGGCTGAGGCAGGAGAGTGGCGTGAACCCCGGGGTGCGGAGCTTGCAGTGAGCCGAGATCGCGCCACTGCACTCTAGCCTGGGTGACAGCGAGACTCCGTCTCAAAAAAAAAAAAAAAAAAAAGAGTATTCAGGGCAAATTAGAAACAGAAAAATCTCATTGTTGGAGCTAATCACTGCTGGCAGGTTGGCACTGCTAATCTCTGTTCATTTTTGCTGTGTTGCCTTCTGGTTTCTCTCATACGTATGTGTGTGTGTTTGTATCCATTATGTGTGGCTATGACATCATTAGGATCACACGCTCTTACGACTCACTTGTTGTATTTAACAACATAGCAAGATAATTTTGAGTTTGAATTAGCAAACAGAACTGTCTTTGAGGTGGCGAGTTTCCAGTCATTGAAGGGGTTCCCACCAAGAATGGGCAACAATGGGCTTGTCACATAGACAGAATTCAGATTTGAGCATGATTTCCAACCCAGAGAGCCGGAGACTGTGCTTCATGCCTTTTTAAAGCCAGGAGTGGTCAGTAAACGGCCTTCTCTGCTTGGCCATACACTGAGTCTGTTCCCGCAGCAGCCTTTCCCCTCCCTGAATTGTAACAAGTTGGTAATAGGGATGATGAAAGTGGTCATCATAGTAATAACAGCACAGACAGTACCACTGCCGCCACCCAGGGAAGGAGCTGAGTTTGCTTAGTGGTAGAGAAGAACATCCCGGAGCTCCAGCCAGCGCGGCTCCCCCAACCATTAGCCTGCAAAAGCACAGTCTAACTTTCCCCACAGATCACTGTGCAAATCTGGTCACCATTCCCCTGGGTCGCCAGGGGGCAAGGAGAGAACAGCCAGGATAAAGGATTAAGAAAGACCAGATTCTGGACTTTAAATTAGTCTTTGCCCTGATTTGATCATTACACATTATATACACATACGGAAATACCACTCTTTTTCATAAATATGTACAGATTATGCACATACGTACATGTTGACTAAAAATAAGAGGAAAAACATGGTCTTGGACAGGTTATGGGCTGGAAGCCTGTACCCTGCCTCCCTCCCTGTCTTCCTCCTCCCCTCCCCACCCTCCCCCTGCTGATGTGTATCTCACACCCTGGGGGGAGCACAGACCCACTGGAATGTGTAAAGGGAGGTGTGGAAACTTTCTTGTGCTTAGCCCCTCTCAGCTGTCTCTGAGGTTGGGACTGAGCTCCCTGTGACTCGAGCTGCCTGTGGGGCGTGGCTGGAGGGCCACTGCGTCCCCACCAGGAGTGACCTTGGCCTGTCCCCCCACCTCCAGGTGGTTTATTTCACAGCCACGTTTCCGTACCTGATGCTTGTCATTTTGCTGATCAGAGGTGTCACCCTTCCCGGAGCCTACCAGGGCATCATCTACTACTTGAAGCCAGATTTGTTCCGCCTCAAGGACCCTCAGGTATGTACCGTGCTGGGACCACTTCCCCAGGTGCCTTCCCCACCCAGCCAGGTCTGTAGTTTTGAAAGTCTTGTATTGCTTTTTCCTTGGTTTAAAAGCAATAAATGCCCACTGGAGAAAAATTAGAAAATGTGGAAGAAAGCTATAAAAAAGAAACTAAAAAAGTCTCTTGTAATTCCACCACTCAAATATAACTTTTTTTCTTAAAAAAAATGTTTTTCTCTTACTTAGAGACAGGCAGGGTCTGGCTCTGTCCCCCAGGCTGGAGTGCAGTGGTGCCATCATAGCTCACTGCAGCCTCAACCTCTTGGGCTCAAGGCATCCTCTCGCCTCAGCCTCCTGAGCAGCTGGGACTGCAGGCATGAGCCATGGTTCCTGGGCATTTTCTCTTGATATTTTGATGAAGCAGCCTCTTTGTCCCCAGGTCATAGCTGCTTAAGACACTATGTACAGAGATCTTAGTTGAATGAGACAAGTGACTTCTGGCTGTGCCCTGCAGATAGGCCTTGGGTGCAGCCATGGTTTGTAGATTCCCCTGGAGAAATCCAAGCAACACACATGTATTTGGTACTCACTAAGTGCCTACAGAACCAAACCGAAACTGGGCCGCACTGGGGAGGAGATCACCGTGGAGACGGGAGGGCGCACTCATGGAGAGTTGGGATGCAGGAGGGAAGCGCTCAGGGAGCACTGAGGGGCCAGGCTGGTGCTGCAGGGGACGGGTCTGGATCTCGGGTCACCCTGGCTCTGGGCCCTGGGGGCTGCCTCTACCTCTTTCTTGGGGTTTTGTGTAGGTGTGGATGGATGCGGGCACCCAGATCTTCTTCTCCTTTGCCATCTGCCAGGGGTGCCTGACAGCCCTGGGCAGCTACAACAAGTACCACAACAACTGCTACAAGTGAGAACAGCGTGGGCCGGGGTGGGGTGAAGGAGGGCTGGGGCCTGGGGGTGGGTTCTGGGCAAAGACCCATAGTCTCTGGGCCCAGACCTTCCTTATTCATTATACGTTGTATCAGACTGAACTTACGGGTTCCTTTCCCAGACTAAATGTCTTCCTTCTTCCTTTTCTCTCTCACTTCTCTTTTTGTTGTCTGCCACCTGATTTTTGTCTTTTTCTTCTACTGTCTTCTTCCCATGCTGTCTTCCCTTCCTCCCCTCCTCTGTGCCTCCCTTGCCTCCCCTTTCTCTCTCCTTGGTCCCCTCTCACTGTCTTTTGACCTGTCCTCCCATGACTGATCTCTCTCTCCTCCTCTCTTTTCCTCCCTGTTCCTGTCTGCCCTTGCCCCACTCCCACAGGGACTGCATCGCCCTCTGCTTCCTGAACAGTGCCACCAGCTTTGTGGCTGGGTTTGTTGTCTTCTCCATCCTGGGCTTCATGTCCCAAGAGCAAGGGGTGCCCATTTCTGAAGTGGCCGAGTCAGGTAGGTGTTACTTTGCTGTCTGGGGCCTGAGGGGAAGGAGAGTCAGAGAACACACTTCTCTCTTGCTGAAAGGCATGAGTCCGAGAAGATGGGCAATATGATTTATTTATGGGTAATAGGATTTAATTTTAGCATCTGGGGCAGTGCTTAGCACAAAGCAGGGCTTCCATTACCATGAGAAAGAGGAGGGGGAGGATGATGGATGGTAGATGGACCAATACTGGATAGATGGATGGATGGATGGATGGATGGATAGATGGATGGATGGATGGATGGATGGATGGATGAATGGATGGGTAGATGGATGGATGGATGAATGGTATGCTTCCCAGGCCTGGAAAGAGAAGAATAGTGGATGGAATCACCCTTTCCTCTTAAAGTGTGTGCACAGGTACACACACACACAGTGCTTAGAGAGACGCCTTTTCCCCAAGGGCAGCACACGCCCTGGAGCCTCCCTGACTGTGCTGTGTACCTGGCAGGTCCTGGGCTGGCCTTCATCGCCTTCCCCAAGGCTGTGACTATGATGCCCTTATCCCAGCTGTGGTCCTGCCTGTTCTTTATCATGCTCATATTCCTAGGGCTGGACAGCCAGGTACGTCACTGCAGCCCAGCCTGCCCTGCGATGGTGACCCTCTTGCCAGCCTTTGCTTGTCCTGGGACTACTTTCCCCTCACTCCCACTCCCCTGACCACAAACCTGAGGCCCCCTCTGCTGTCCAGGGCTTTTCCTTGGGGTTGGGGGTGTGGCCTGGAGACCCTCTGGTGTGAAGGGGCCACTGGCTTTGTGCTCCCAGCCTTGAGCCTCTGCATGCATGGATGTTTCCTCCCAGATGTTCCTTCAGCTCGAGCTGCCCAGCCTCAGCCCCTGAGCCTCGGGGACAGAACATACCCCCCTCTAACCCTCACTGCTGAGACTCTTTGTCATGGAGTTGTAGTTAAGGGCAGGGTTGGCTCACCCCAGGGCACCCCCATTTCTTCCCTTTGTGCTGCTCCCTGCACCCCTGTGCATCAGTGTGGATGAGCCAGGGGAAGTGGAGGCCAGGGCTGGTGGCCAACAGCCCGCCCCACACCCATTCATCCAGTTCCCCTCCTGGCCCACAGTTTGTCTGTGTGGAGTGCCTGGTGACAGCCTCCATAGACATGTTCCCCAGGCAGCTCCGGAAAAGCGGGCGGCGCGAGCTCCTCATCCTCACCATCGCCATCATGTGCTACCTGATAGGGCTCTTCCTGGTCACCGAGGTGAGCTGGGGCCACTGGCCTGCAGGCCAGGCTCCGGGGGAGGGAGCCATGGGGGACACTGCTGACCCTGCTCAGAGCCTCACTTTTCTTATCTGCTGACGAGGGGTGTGGACGCCTGCCCTGCCTCTCCACAGTGAGGTTGTAGGGACCACACAACATGCATTTGTGAGGTCTCTTTTGGTTGCAGGTGACCAATACAGCTGGCTTAAGCAGAAAGGGGAATGTATTGGGTCAGGTTGCTGAAAACCCTAGAGATATCTGGGTTTCGGCGTGGTTGGATCCAGCTGCTCTTGTGGCACTCTCAGGAAGGCTCCTCGGTCTCTTGTGACTTCACTCAGAGGCAGGTTTTCCTCCTGTGACATTAGGGATGGATGCGGGGCTTCAGGCTTACCTGTTACTGTCAGCCAACCCAGGAGGAAAGAGAGGGCCCTTTTCCTGAGAGTGTGGCAAATGTCCAGGCTATGACTCTTATTCAAGCCTGGAGTAGAGAGAGAGGGATACCGCAGTCTAAAAGGAACAAAGAATGAGGGGGTGTCACTTTCCAGAAGAGGAGATGCTCGGCAGACGAGATGATGTGTGTCCACCACAGTCTCCCAGTGAGAGGTTATTGTCCTGATGTTGACTGGGGGGCCTGAAGGCAGGGGCAGACTCCTTTGAGATGCAAGGAATGGCATCCCACAGGCCGGGCAGGAGTGCACCCCACGTGGGCATTTGCCATCTCACCGAGGGGTGGAGTGTGTCCCAGCTCTGCACTGGCCATGCCCCAGCTCCACGCTCTCCCCACAGGGCGGGATGTACATCTTCCAGCTGTTCGACTACTATGCTTCCAGTGGCATATGCCTGCTGTTCCTGTCAGTGTTTGAAGTGGTCTGCATCAGCTGGGTGTATGGTGAGTGGGGTGGAGTGGGGTGGGAAAGCAGGGTGGGAGAAAGACCGTCTAGGCCAGCCAGGGGCAGGCTTTGCCTGGGGGAGGTCGTTCTCTGGCCCCGTGGTTTCTGTGTGTCTTTGCGCTGTTGCCCTGCTTCTTCTTACTGGGAAATTTACCCGTGGCTGGGAAGCCTGGCATTTTCATGGCAGCAGGCAGAGCTGTAATCATGACAAAACGGATTTCCTTCAACAGTGAGAGAATGATCAATAACAGTGCACAGTGTCCTCGATATGGAGGTGGCCAGAGGCCCTGTGCCACTGGGAATCTTAGTCAGAAGGGACGTTTATCGCCACTTAGCCCGATCCTCCGCAAACTCCCACACTGCCTTTCCGACAACGAGGTGATCACCCAGACTCTGAGTACTTCCATGGACAGGGAGCTCATTCCTGTGTGTTTGAGGGAGTCTTTTCCATTTATGCATTTCTCTCCTGTACTGAGGTGAATTCTGCCTTTCACTGACTTCCGCCAGCAGCCTGGCCCCCTCAGACTGAGATAGCTACCATACTGAATGCTGCAACAGCCGGGGGGTGACTGTGTCCTACACCAGGAAGGGGAAGAAGCCCGATTCACTGAACCAATGCACGACTGCGTGCCAGGCTGGTTGGTCTCACACACTTACAATCTGTGCAGGGGGAGAGTGAGGCTCAGAGGGGTTCAGTCTCTTGCCTAAGCTCACATAGCAAGCGGAGAAGCCGTCCTCATACCCCAGGTCCCTCTGACTCCACTGCACCGCTTGGGGGAACCCAGTGCCAATGTCACAAGGCTCAGGGCAGAGGGCCAGTGGGTGCCACACAGTAGGGCCTCAGGAACAGCCATGAGTAGAAAAGACTTTATTTTGCTACCCTAAGCCTTCCCACTTGGGTCCTTTCCTCTCCATGGATACGTTCCTTCCTTCTCACCTCGGGCATCTGATGCCTTCCGAATTTCCCCAACTCCTTTTCAAAACTTCTTCTCAGAGGGGACCTGCTAAACTTGATCATAACAGGTGTGGATGGCTGATAAGCCTCAACATGCTTCGCTCACCCGGCAATATCTGGCTTTAACTTTGGCTTTTCACAATTAAAGGAGCGACTCTTTAATGGTGTGATTTCACGCATCAGGAATCGGTGGGAAGGTATTTTGGGTGGGCAGGTAGAGAGGCCCTCCAGGTATCTTTACCAATCAGTGATTCTTTGCTTCTTAGAAGACTGGCTCTGCCTAGAACTGCAGCAAATGTGGAAACTGCAGGAATGAAACAAAACAAAATACAGCCAGTCAGTGTTTTCACTAAACACAAATTAACCTTCTTACCATGCTTTTTTGGGAACTCAGAGGTGGTTCCTCTGGAGTCTGCAATCCAGACCACCGTTCTGTTCCCAGTAGCCCTCTAGCCCTCTATGAGTTTTCTATGATGTGTCTGAACAGCGGGACCCTTGTTGTTTCACTGTTTTGGCTTGAACCAAATTCATCTCTGCTACCCGGGTAAACGGGCGTTTGTCTAACCATTGAGCCCCATTTTGGGCTCACACCACTCCTTTGTGGTTAGAACAGTGGGGTCTCCATCACAAGACAGGGAGGCAAGAGACAGCACTGACAAGAGATGGCAGCAGCAGTGTGTGGGGGCAGCCCCTGCCTCGTGACTCGAATGCATCTCATGCAGGGATACAGGGTGTCAGGGAGGCGTCTCACTCACGTGCCCTGTTCCAGTTTCCCTGCACAGGGCGGGGGTGAGGGAAGGGCACAGAGCCAAGTGGGTGTTTCCCAAACACTGGGAAGCTGTTCTCACTCTCTGGCTCTCACACTCTCCCACGCCATGCCTGCTCAGGGGCGGACCGTTTCTATGACAACATTGAGGACATGATTGGCTACCGGCCATGGCCCCTGGTGAAGATCTCCTGGCTCTTCCTGACCCCTGGACTTTGCCTGGTATGTGCCCACCAGCTGCCCCTCTATTCCTTCCTGCCCCCAGAAGACTCCAGAGATGAGGGAAAGGACGGCTGACATGCAGGGCTCTTTCCCCACCTGTCCAGTCTCCCATGGGGCCTGGTCCATTTCCTGTTCTATGTTGCCTTCCCTGCTCTTCTTTCTGGGGCCATCTCATCCACCCATAAGTAGAATCTTGTTCTACTTCCTACTTCCTGCTCCATCCCTTCCTCACAGTGCCTCCTGCTTCTGCCTGATTTCTCAGTGGTTGGTCTCCTGTCTGTCTGAGCTTCTCTTCTGAGCCCCTCCCTTCCTTTGTATCGCCTCCTGTCTCCGTCTGTGACGTGAGTGATGCTCTTCCGAGCCCCTCCCTTCCTTTGTATCGCCTCCTGTCTCCGTCTGTGACGTGAATGATGCTCTTCCGAGCCCCTCCCTTCCTTTGTATCGCCTCCTGTCTCCGTCTGTGATGTGAATGATGCCTTGGCCTGGGATTTGCAGGGGCTTTTACTCTTCCACCTTACAGACGTGCTGCAGTGCACCTGACTTGTCCTCTGTCCTTGGCTGTACGTAGCTGCGGAGAGGGTTTCAGTCGCCCCCTATCTCACCCATGGCTGCCCCTTCCTTCTCCCAGGCCACTTTCCTCTTCTCCTTGAGCAAGTACACCCCCCTCAAGTACAACAACGTCTATGTGTACCCGCCCTGGGGATACTCCATTGGCTGGTTCCTGGCTCTGTCCTCCATGGTCTGTGTCCCACTCTTCGTTGTCATCACCCTCCTGAAGACTCAGGGTCCTTTCAGGAAGGTAGGTGGTGTGGGGGAGAGTGACCTCTTAAAGGAGGGCACTGAGAGAGGCTGGACTTGGGGCAGGACACACAACTGGGGCCAGGGAGCAGACACAAACTCTGAGTGTGGGGCAGCCCTTCAGTCTCACAGAATCTTAACGAGACGAACTTTGAAGACCAGTCCAGTGGCTTTTCAGAAATGTTCTGAAAAGTCCTAGAGTCCTAGACCTACAGAATCTGACCTCCCGTGGATGATCTGGGCAGGCTAACCGAGGGCAAACTGCTGAAAGGTTCAGGAGAAAACTTAAGTCACAAACATGAACAGGAAGGTGCCCAGACACAGAAGGTTTACAAGACTATAGATTCCTTGCCCTCGGAAAACTGATAACCAGCAAGCACAGTTCACTCCACACACAGGCTCCTGGCTTCTTTTCTTAACTCTGCCTGGGGACACACGCAAGAGGCTCCCTGTCTAGAGTTTGGGACATATCCTCCCGGAAGGAGCTATAGCCAATGACCCACAAAGGTAGAAATCTATCTTGCCTATAAATAATAGAAAACCCAACCTACAACAGTCTTAGCAAATAGGCTTGTTTGTTTTTTACGTTTCAAGAAGGTCAGAGATTAGGGCTGCTGGTATTTGGTTTGACTGCTTAAAGAGGCCCTTAGGGACCAGACTTTTCCTGCATTTCTACACTTCCATCCTGGGCATGCTGTGTTTTCATCATCATGTTTATCACCTCATGGTCACAAGATGGCTGTCACGATTCCAGTCATCACATCTGCATTCAAGGCAAGAAGGAGGGAGCAGATGGCACCACCACCACCACCACCAACAGTTGTAGCAGTACCACTGATAAGAAGAAAAATAATAGATACTTATTGAGCACATAATAATAGTAATAATAACAATAATGACAATAACAAAAATCGATATTTGTTGATCACTTACTCTGTGCCAAGCACTGTTCTGTGAGGTGTGTTCTACTATTATTCTCAATTTACAGGTAAGAAAATTGAGGGGGATTAAATTAACAGAGGGGTTAAGTGAGCAGCCTTAGGTGGCGCAGGTCGGTAGCAGAGCCAGGACTGGAACCCAGGCAGTGCACACTCATTCGTAGTCATGGTATTACTGCCTCCCTTCTCACCTCAAACGGTTCATTCATTTACTCACTCATACTGTGTGGTGCTGGCCATGTGCTCCGCTCTGGGCTGGGCCCTGGGGTTGCATACATGAGGAACCTTCTGCGCCTCCCTCACCAACAGCTCCAAATCCCTGCCTCTTCTCTCCACAGCGCCTGCGCCAGCTCATTACCCCTGACTCCAGTCTGCCACAGCCCAAGCAACATCCCTGCTTGGATGGCAGTGCTGGCCGGAACTTTGGGCCCTCCCCAACAAAGGAAGGACTGATAGCCGGGGAGAAGGAGACCCATTTGTAGGGTGTGGCCAGAGGCCAGGCGGCTCCTAAGCCGGGAACCTAGGTCAGGGCCACCCTCCATTCTCAGCGGACAGCCTCTGCCTCTGTCTCCTGCCACAATCCTGCTGGGAACCTCTGGAGAGCCACAGGCACCCCCAGCTGGAGGCCAGACTCCTCTCTTGTGCTAGCTGGAGCAGCTCCTTCCCCTTTGCTGATAACACCACCACTGGGACGTGCCATGTTGGGACGCCACTCCCTGTGGGAAGGCACCATCATTTTTATAAAGGGGGGTCTTTTTGGAGGCCGCCATCTGATTGTAACACCTCGAGTTATGAGGATTCCACTGTGGGGATGCCTCCTGTTAGAGCGTACTGCATTTGTACACGGGGAGAGGAGCTATAATTGGAACGCACACTGCCGTCCAATGTGGAGAGCCTGATGGGACAATACCCTGTTGGAAGTGACACCTGAACACACTGTGTTGGATCGGAGGTTCCGTTAGGGGATCCTTCCTTAGGCTTAACGACAGAGGCAAGCCTTCGCATGCCGTCAGTCTGGAGTTTCCTCCGAGTCTCTCATGGCATCTCCAGCTCCCGCCCTAGTTCCGCACTGTTCTTGCAGTGTTTCATCAACTCCTGGAGCGTTGGAATGGAAGGGGCTTGGGAGATGATTCCTAGACTTCACAAACACTCGGCATGCCTCCCTGCACTGTCCGTTCCTCTGCCCAAGGCCGATATTGCTAACTGATCACAGATTCTTTCCCACCTCACAATCCTTCCGAATGTGCTCCAGGCAGCACCATTTGCCATCCTGCTTCTAACGCAAACCCCTGACTTCATGGATGAGGAACCTGGAGACCAAAGAGACAAAGGGACTTTTTCAAGTTCACATGGGGACCCCCTTCTTGGGGGCCAGAGATATGACTAAAACCTTATCTCCTTGTGCTCAGGCCAGTGTCTTCCCATTAACCCCGTGCCTTAGTTAACAAGTGTGTATGGATTGCCTTCCATGTGTGCTGGTCTCCTTTGCCTTGCTCCGTTTCTGTTGAGCTGTGCCGCTTGGGGAGGGGGGGAAGAGAGGCCCCCTCTGTTGGAGGTGGTGAGGAGCTCCCCAGACTAGCGCCCCCGCCTTGGTAATTTCTCCATCAGCCCATCATCACCTGGCCCGATGTCCTCCCAGATCCTTTTGTTCTTGTCCTTGCCACCTCTTATTCCCCCACGGAATGCACGGAGTCTGAGAGTGTCCCAGGGGGCGGGTGTGGGGGTGCCCTCCTTAGCTGCCACACATGGCTCCACCCGTTTCTCACCCACTCCTCTTCCCCCACCCCTACCGAGTCCCACATGCCTCTTCTGTGGCTGGAAGGCTTCCTGGAGGAGGAGGCAGGGTTTGGATAAGGTCTGTGCTGTTGTGTTCAGAAGGGAAGGGAGGAGAGGGACTGGGGCTGGGGAGGGAATTTCAGGGCAGTTTCCTGGGACAAGGGAAGCCCGCCAGGATGAGGGGGGTGATTCGTATATAGATGTCACCTGGACCCCCCGCCCAGGGGCTGCAGGAGAAATCAGGTCCGGCTGGGGTGAGTTCCGTCCTCGACAGGCCTATGCCACCGCAGGTACTCTTAGCTTCTGACCGCCCCCCTTGTCTCCCTCTGGACTGCTCTGTGCACCTGTGCTCTCGCTCCTTGGACCGGCTAGTGGGGAGAGAAGGAGGCCCAGGGGAAAGAGAAGGAGAGCAACGGCTTCAGCCAGATGCTCTCAGTTATGAGGCCGGGTCTGGCGGAAAACGAAAAACGCGAGGCCGGCGCAGCGCTGTCTGCGGCCGCCGGGTGGCAGAGGGGAGCAGCGCCGCGTCCCCGCCGCCCTCCCCCGGGGCCCCTAGCACGCGGGCGCGCGCCTCAGCCCGCCCCTGCCCGCAGCTAGTCCAGTACTTCCCGCCGCCTTCTCCCCGCCTGCAAACGCCGGGTGCTGCACCCTGGAGGGCACGCTTTGGGCCGGGCTCCCAAGCCTCGCTCTCTGCGGACCGCACAGCCCTCTTTCAGATTCCTTCGCCCTGCACCAATTCGCCATCCTCTCTGCTGCCCCAGACCCCCCGGCTTTAGCGCACAGCCTCTCCGGCAAGCTCTCTGCCCTGGCTGAGAGCGTCCGCAGCTCCTCCCTCCATCGCTCCCATTCTCTGGATGAGTCCAAAGGGATCTGGATGGGGGTGGGGATGGAGGGAACGGGGAGCAGGGTGCGGGAAAGGGACTTCGGGCCAACCTCATCTCTCACAGGGACCCAGCCATAATGGCTCCACAACCTGGGCAAGGAGCAACTGTTTCACTCTCCAGCCTGCCCAGAGCACCAGTACAGGTGTGTGTTTGTGCCTGTGTGTGCACGTGAGTTCGCGCGCCTGTGTGTGTGGGTGTGCATCCGACGTGCGTGCGTAAGGAGCAGCTGTGGGGTCGTGATTTGGGTTTGCTTTTGAGAGGTGACAGCGTGCCCCCAGCCCTCACAGCCCTCGCTCCTCTCGGCGCCTCCTCGGCCTCGGCGCCCACTCTGGCCGCGCTTGAAGAGCCCTTCAGCCCCCCGCTGCACTGTGGGAGCCCCTTTCTGGGCTGGCCAAGGCCGGAGCCGGCTCCCTCAGCTTGCAGAGAGGTGTGGAGGGAGAGGCTCAGGTGGGAAGCGGGGCTGCGCGAGTTCCGGGTGGGGGTGGGCTCGGCGGGCCCCACACTCGGAGCGGCCCGCCGGCCCCGGGCAGTGAGGGGCTTAGCACCTGGGCCGGCAGCTGCTGTGCTCAATTTCTCGCTGGGCCTTAGCTGCCTTCCCGCGGGGCAAGGCTCGGAACCTGCAGCCCGCCATGCCTGAGCCTCCCTCCCCCTCCATGGGCTCCTGTGCGGCCCGAGTCTCCCCGACCAGCGCTGCCCCCTGCTCCAGGGCACCCAGTCCCATCGACCACCCAAGGGCTGAGGAGTGCGGGCGCACAGAACCAGACTGGGAGGCAGCTCCACCTGCGGCCCCGGTGAGGGATCCACTGAGTGAAGCCAGCTGGGCTCCTGAGTCTGGTGGGGTCTTGGAGGACCTTTATGTCTAGCTTAGGGATTGTAAATACACCAATCGGCACTCTGTATCTAGCTCAAGGTTTGTAAACACACCAATCAGCACCCTGTGTCTAGCTCAGGGCTTGTGAATGCACCAATCCACACTCTGTATCTAGCTACTCTGGTGGGGACTTGGAGAACCTTTGTGTCTAGCTCAGGCGTTGTAAACACACCAATCAAAACCCTGTCAAAACGGACCAATCAGCGCTCTGTAAAATGGACCAATCGGCTCTCTGTAAAATGGACCAATCAGCAGGATGTGGGTGGGGCCAAGTAAGAGAATAAAAGCAGGCTGCCAGAGACCGCACTAGTAATCCGTTGGGGTCGTATTGTGCGCAGTGAGTGCTTTGTATTTTTTTTTTTTTTTTGCTTTTTGCAGTGAATCTCGCTGATGCTCACTGTTTGGGTCTACTCTGCCTTTATGAGTTATGAGGTGTAACTCTCATTGGGAAAATCTGTAGGTTTGCTTCTGAAACCAGCGTAAACCACTGAACCCATCGGGAGGAAAGAAAAACTCCAGACGCGCCGCCTTCGGAGTTGTAACACTCACCGCGAAGGTCCGCAGCTTCACTCCGGAGTTGGTGAGACCACGAACCTACCAGAAGGAAAAAACTCCGAACGCATTTGAGCGTTAGAAGGAACAAACTCTGGACACGCTGTCTTTAAGAACTGTAATCTCTCACTGTGAGGGGCTGCGGCTTCATTCTTGAAGTTAGTGAGACCAAGAACCCACTTACTCTGGGCACACTTTCATCTCGTCTCCTTTGGTGTTTGAGTTGCAGACTGGCGAACAGACAAAATCTGGCAGCTACAATTTGGTCAGTGTGGCATGAAAAAATTGATTTTTGCAGCAGAAGCCCTGAGGCATGCTGGAGTTTGCCACAGGCTTCCCACTTCCTGTCACACCTGGCTTTTTCACATATTCGTTTTTGCGTTTGAATTCATAATCTGTGCCTTAGTGGAGGAAGTGAGAACTTTAGGCAGGGGAGGGAACAGGAGCCCTTGGGTGCGACGCAAGGGACAGCAGAGGGCAGTGGTTGGGGGTCCCGGTGCCTCAGAAGGGGTGGTGGTAGCGGGGTGACCACAGGCTCCAGCCTGCTCCTGTGTGGACCTCACACCCTATGATGCTATTCATCCATTAAGCCTGGGTCAAGTCCCTCTCCCACCTGGACATTCTCCTGAAGAAGGGTAGTGGATACCTCTAATTTCAGAGTTACGTCTCAATAGATGTGTTAACATCAGCAGCGCCCACGTGGCAGAGTACACCAAAGCTTAATTGTCTGGGGGGATAGTTGGCCCAATAGAGAGGCCCACGTGAAATCGAGGCCTCCCGCTAATGGTCAACAGCATACAGCTTGCTGCAAGGTGAATACACTGCGTGGAAGTGTATCCTCCCACCTGGCCAAGGCTTCTAGTGGCAGCAGCCCTGGCTGAGACAGGGACTACAGCCTTACAGAGGCCCTGAACCAGAAATGCCCAGCCAAGTGGGCCCCAAATGCCTGACCCCAGCGAGAGGTGAGAAATGCGTATGGTTGTTTTAAGCCGTAAGCTTTGGGGTGATTTTTTACACAGCAGTAGATAATACACATCCTTGGATCTAATTGCTCGCGGTTCCTTCACCTGGCTGACAGCTGCTGTGGCTGCCGGTGGAAGGCTTCGGCTCCTCTCATGTGGGCTCTCTGTTGGGTCAAGTGTGCTCCCGGACAGCTGAGCTTTAGCGTGCATTGTGGCCTGTGGGTGCTGTCGTGGCCACTTCCCAGAGCGCAAGAGTCACCCTCTTTGAGAGTCAGGCATGGCCCCTCGTCAGAGGCGTCCCTCAGCCCCCTTGTGCCCTTCTGCCTGAGCCTCCTGCCTCTCTGCCACAGCCTCACCTCCTCTGACCCCTCCAGAGCCCTCCCCTGATCCTGAGCTCACCCTCTCCTTGCTGTGAGGAGGTGAAGACTGGCTGTGTCTGTCCCTGCCACCTCCGTGCTCGCATGCCCAGCTTCCTGGCGACCCAGCCCACGCAGCTTCCTTGCAGGTTCTGCTGCTCAGTGAAGTAACAAGGGCTGATTAGATCTAACAGGGATGAGAAGCTTGTTAACCACCCATTGATGCAGCGGCCATGGGAGGATGTGTTTGCCAGACAGGATGGGGTGAGATGAGAGCCAAGCCTGGCAGGTGGCACAGGGTTGAGGTGGGTCAGTGCCCTGGGCCCTGGCGACCCGCACTCCAGCGCTCTCTGCTTCCAGTCTGGCCACAGCAGGGGCAGATGGCCTGTCAGGTCTGAGGAGCCTGCTGGCACGTGACTGGGAAGTAACTGGGGAGGCGAGTGCAAGTTGCCAGATGATGCCACAGACAGAGAGGGGAGCTTGCTCCCTGCCAAGGCTGAGTCCTTGCAGGCCCGTGTCCATCCACAGGGTCAGTGCGCAACCCGTGGCTATAAGAAGAGTCTAGCCAAAACTTCTGGTGCAGTCACATTCTGAGGCTTTTTCTGCCCAAGCACATCTCACTAACACACAGAAGGTGGCTGTCACATCCAAAAGGCCCTGGCCCCGAGGCCAGAACTCTGACGCTGCACCCCAGCATGAGGGACTCGAAGTGGGCAAGTCCCTTCCCCAAGCAGGACTCAGTCCCCATCTCACTAAGACATGGGCACAGGGAGCAAGCAAAGGTAGCCAGAGTGGGTCCTGAACAAGTGCATTTGGAATTTGGGTTTGTCATTGAGAGGAGGTTCCGGGGAGCAGGACAGAGGGTAGCCATGACAGCGGGTGGGGCGGGGGGAGCCGCCTTACCCGGCCAGCTGTCCGGAGACCTGGGCTCACTGTCCAGCCTCAGCCTTTTCCTCTGGGTTAATTAAAGTTGTTTTTTTCCTCTTGGTTATTTAGGGTGTTTTACATAGACACTGAGACTGTCTGGAGATAATGACAGTTTTATTTCTCCGATCATGATTCTTTCTCATCTTCCTTCACTTGGTAACTAGAAGTGGTGGCAGCTGGCATCCTTGCTTCCTTCCTGGTTTTGACAGGAACCCTAACATTTCATTAGGAAGTATGATGGCTGATGATTTTTTTTTTCTTTTTTTGAGACACAGTTTCATTCTGTCGCCCAGGCTGTAGTGCAGTGGCTTGATCTCAGCTCACTACAACCTCTGCCTCCTGGGTTCAAGTGATTCTCCTGCCTCATCCTCCCCAGTAGCTGGATTACAGGAATAAGCCACCATGCTTGGCTAATTTTTGTATTTTTATTTATTTATTTATTTTTGAGACGGAGTCTTGCTCTGTCGCCCAGGCTGGAGTGCAGTGGCGCGATCTCAGCTCATTGCAAGCTCTGCCTCCCGGGTTCACGCCATTCTCCTGCCTCAGCCTCCCGAGTAGCTGGGACTACAGGCGCCCGCCACCACGCCCGGCTAATTTTTTGTATTTTTAGTAGAGATGGGGTTTCACCGTGTTAGCCAGGATGGTCTCGATCTCCTGACCTCGTGATCCGCCCGCCTCGGCCTCCCAAAGTGCTGGGATTACAGGCATGAACCACCGAATTTTTGTGTTTTTAGTAGAGATGAGGTTTTGCCATGTTGGCCAGACTGGTCTCGAACTCCTGACCTCAAGTGATCCACCCACCTCGGCCTCCCAAAGTGCTGGGATTACAGGTGTGAGCCACCATGCCTGGCCAGCTGATGATTTTTGATAGATATCATTTACTGGGCTATGAAGTTTTCTTCCATTCCAAGTTCTATAGATTTTTTTCAAATCAACAGTAAGGGTTGAATTTTATGGATTGCTTTTTCTGCATCTATTGAGATGATCATATTGTTTTTCTCCTTTAATTTGTTGATGTAACAAATTATATTTTTCTAATATTCAATCATCGTTTCATTCTTGGGGCAAACCCTACTTGGTTATGGCATATCTTTTTTTGTTATTCAATACTAGGTTCAGTTTGCGAATATTGTGTTTAGAATTTCTGAATTTATGCCCATAAGCAAGATTGGTTGGTAGTCTTCTTTTTCTCATACCGTGCTTGTCTGCTTTAGTTTTTGTTTTTGAGATTACACCAGGCTCATGAAAAGGAGTTTGGAGATGTTCTGTTTCTCTTTTCTGAAGGAGTTAATATGATATTGGAATTATCTGTTCCTTGAAGTGTAGTAGAATTTTGTAAAATCATCTGGCCGGGTGTTGTGTGTGTGATTTTTCTTGGGGGTGGGGGCTGGGCTATGGTGAATAGACTTTCCTTCTTTTTTATTTTTTTTTTGAGACAGAGTCTCACTCTGTCACCCAGGCTGGAGTGATGTTAATTTTTTGTATTTTTGGTAGAGACGAGATTTCACGACGTTGCTCAGGCTGGTCTCGAACCCCTGAACTCAAGTGATCTGCCCGCCTCGGCCTCCCAAAGTGCTGGGATTACAGGCGTCAGCCACCACACCTGGCCCTCTTTTTCTTTTTTCTTTTTTTTCTTTTGAAATAGGGTCTCCCTCTGTTGCCCAGGTTGGAGTTCAGTGGTGGTGCAGTCATGGTTCCCTGCAGCCTCAACCTCCTGGGCCCAAGTGATCTGCCCACCTCAGCCTTCGAATAGCTGGGATTACAGTTGCATACCACCATGCCTAGCTTATTTTTAAAATCTGTGTATAGACCGGGGAGGGGGGGGGTCTCACTATGTTGCCCAGGCTGGCCTTGAACTCCTGGCTTCAAGTGATCCTCCTGCCTTGGTCTCCCGAAGTGCTGGGATTCCTGGCCCTAAGACTTGTAATTACCTATTCCACTTTAATTTAATGGTTATACATCCCAAATTTTCTGTTTGTTCTTGAGCAAGATTTGGTAAGATATTTTTCTAGGACACTGTTCATCTTGTGGAGGGTTTCAAAATTATTGCCATAGGTTTATAGTTTATTTGAAGTATTTTATTTTGAAAATCTCTGCAGCATTCATAGTTACGTTCTCCCTGTTGGTCCTTGGGTTATTCATTTGTGCCGTCTCTCTTCTTCGTGATCAGTCTTATCAGAGGTTTGTCAACTTTATTAGTCGTTTCTTAGAACTAACTTTTGGTTGTGTTAATCTTTTCTATTGTATATATATTTTCTATTTTATTACTTCTGCTTTTGTCTTTATTGTTTCTTTCCTTTGGGCTTATTCTGTTCTTCTTTTTTAACCTCTTAAGTGAAGTAGTCCCCTTAGCCATAGAAGGATGACTGGCCTGTGACTCAGCCTGCAGGCCTGGCACTGCTGTATGACTCCCCTGCCTTCCATTCCCTCTGAGGGTGCAGGGAGGGAGGCTGATGCCTACCCCAGATGTCTCAGAAGGAAAGGGGATTAGGGTTTCTTGAGGAAAGGAGGGCAGGGCAGGTCTGTCTAGGCAGTTGGAAACGTGGGAGTAACAGCCAGGTCGTCTTCCCAGCAGCCGGTTCCCACAGTTTTCCCAGAGCCAGGCTTGAGGTCACTTAGTCCTTAGGGTCATGGGAGCAGGAAGCGCTGAGGTGCTAGGGGCCGGCTGGTGGGTTAGGCAGCCTGGTTCCCTAGGGAGGGAACCCATGCAGCCCTGCAGGGGCACGGGAGGGAGGGCGCAGGGGAGGAGAGCACTCCGCCCACCCGCTGAGCTCCAGCTCCCTCTCCTCCAGCCCATCCAGAAGGGAATTCTGGCAGAACCACTTCTAGACCTGTCCCTCTGCACCCCCCATTCCTGCGCCCTCATTTAACCTCCCTGACTCTGACCTGGGCTTGGGTCTATCGCGGGGCCTGGCTGCCGTCCTGGGACGGGAAGGGGAGCAGATCAGAACTCAGCCTGCGGCTTCAGGCCGCTGGGCGCTGGCTGGGCCTCACGTTCTCCTGGAAGGACCACCTCCCTTGCCCTCCACGGGGTCTGCCTTTGCTCCCAAGGCTCCGCCCTGGACGGAGCGTCCTTCTTGCCTGGGCGTCTTCAGACCTTCATCTGTGACACCGGGGGCCATGTGGCTCACCCCGAGGAAGGTGAGTGAGGGGACCTGGTGCACAGGGTAGTCGACCGGTTGCTGAGTAGTGAGGAGTCCTGGCAGGAAGCAGCCCTGAGTCCCTGAGCGGCAGAGCTAAGGAACCAAAGCCAGCACCCCCAGAGCTGCTGTCCACAAGTGACCTGAGAGCAGTGGCACTAGGAGGGCCACACCTCCCACCTGCTGCCCCCTGCTCTAAGCTACCTCCCGTCAAAATGCCTTCCTTCCAGGTGTCTCCATGAGGACACCACAGGGCGGTTGGCAAGTTCTTTCATCCTGGAGTCAGCACATGTGATTGATGGTGACTCCCAGAAAGCAGTGATCAATTGGCCACATCTATCAGAGCTGGGATGGGAGGGGGCATGCCGAGGGCCGCAGCCGTGTAGTGCCAGCCCCCTGAAGGAGAAATCAATCTCACTTCCGTTCTGTGGGGTTCACGCTGAGACGTGAAAGGCTGTTAGCCCCTGGACTCCTTGGGACTGCTGCGCAATAGGCCAGGGAGTCCATTCCATTATTTAAAAATGGCAAGCCTAGGCCGAGGTGGGTGGATCCCTTGGGGCCAGGAGTTTGAGACCAGCCTGGGCAACGTAGTGAGACTCCGTCTCTACAAAGACAAATAAAAATTATTCAGGCATAGTGGTGCACACCTGCAGTCTCAGTTTACTCGGGAGGCTGAGGAGACAGGATCCCTTGAACCCAGGAGTTCAAGACTAACCTGGGCAATATAGAGAGACAGGCCGTCTTTTATTTTATTTTTTTTATTTATTTATTTATTTATTTATTTATTTATTTATTTATTTATTTATTTATTTATTTTGAGGCAGAGTCTCGCTCTGTCGCCCAGGCTGGAGTACAGTAGCATGATTCCGGTTCACTGCAACCTCCGCCTCCCAAGTTCAAGCGATTCTCATGCCTCAGCCTCCCGAGTAGCTGTGATTATAGGCTCACACCACCATGCCTGGCTAATTTTTGCATTTTTAGTAGAGACGGGGTTTCACCATGTTGGCCAGGCTGGAGAGAGACCCCCATCTCTACAAAAATAATAATAGTAATTTAAAAATCAGCAGGGCGTGGCGACATGCACCTGTAGTCTGGGCTACTTGGGAGGCTGAGGCGGCAGGGTCCTTTCAGCCCAGGAGTTGCAGGCTGCAGTAAGCTGTGATCGTACCAGTGCTCTCCAGCCTGGGCGACAGACCAAGGCCCCTTCTTTGAAACATAAATACAGGAAAAATTTGAAAATGGCAAACCTGAGCCCTCTTGGTTTGAGGCGACAGAGGAGGAGGTGGACGGCAGGCTGCCTGCAGGCTGCCTTGACCTGGAGTGGGCTGCTCCCCATCCCTATGCAGGGTCACACAAGCACGTGCTTGCTCTGGGCAGCAGCTGCCTCGGCTCAGGGTAGCCTGACTTCACTGTTGCTGGTGTGTGCTTTCTGTGGTCTACTTCGGTGGCCTGGTCTTCCTGTGGTGGTGGCTGCCCACGTGGCCTAAGCTCTGCCCCACCCCCGGCCCCATCCTTGCCTGTCCAGAGCGCCTGACTGCTCACTCTCAAGCACTTGCTCTCCTGGCCTGTGACTGTGGTGACCGTCTGCCCTGGATTTGCTAGAAGACCAATTTTGCTTTCCTCAGTAAAGATGTTTTGAATTCATGTTTACACTTAATTCATAAGATTTTTTCATGTAAGTAAACGCATATATCAGGAAACAGTTTTTTGACAAACTGTCTTGGTTTCTGCCTCATAAATATGTGGTCATTTGACTTGAAGTGATGGTCTCCGAACTGTTCACCTGCCCTCAGACCAGACCTTGACCTTGAATTCTCCTCCTTGGAGAGGCCTTCCTTGAATGTTCACCCTAAAACAGGCTCTCCCCGTCACCCCAGTGGGGTCACCATCCTCTGTGTGAAGGCAGCTCCATTTCTTGTTGATGACACCCCCCAGTGTGAAGGTTCCCTGTCCCCTTCACTGCATAGCCCCCAGCACCTGAAACAGTGCTCAGCAGGTGGTCTCAAACTTACGGTTCAGTTCACCCTGATTTCCAGCACTAGCTCTGGGTCACTGCTCTCAGCCAGAAACCAGTACATCCTGGGACCCCTTACTGGGAGCATTCTAAGTCTATGACTGATGAGTCTGACATTCTCCCATCTACAAAGGGTCATTATGGAGGGAGATGCACGGACTGTAGCTCTCCATCCCTACGGCAGATAGGCACAGAGGGGCCTGGACCACCAGACGGGCTCTATCAGAACACAATGGTCTCCCTCTCACTGGAGGGACAAGCATTCATCCTAGATGACCTCAGGGGCCCGAGGTGGAGAATGGTGCCATGGGCCCGCATCTGGCACAGATAGCAGCAGGGCCGTCCTTGGCCCTTGGCGCTCTCCCAGGCCCGGGCTGAGCTGGCTCCCCGCAGAGTGCTCTCAAGGGGCCAGTCCTCAGCTTCCCACGTCAGAGAATTCCCAGGATGGGACAGGTCATAGCTGGCTTCCAGCGTATTCTGGAATTTCCCATTTCCTGGGAAGAGGGTGAGGTCAAGTTTCCTTTCCCTTTAGCTGTTGGGAACAACAGGAGCCAGCCTGGGAAGGTGCTGAAGCTGCTGGGATTTCCAGGTGTTCAGAATTCTGGTCACCAGGAGAGCTGGGCGCCCTCTCTGCGAGTGTCCTGGGGCAGCCAATTGCTCTCCTCTGATGACTCAGCATTGCTGGAAGGCTCTCTCCTCTCTCCCCAGCCAGGAGAACCACCCCATCTTAAGCCCCCATGGAGCTGAGCTGAGCACTGCACCTGGCTGTGAACACCTGGCTGAGCCCCTGCCCCTCTCCCAGTCCTCATTCCAGCCTTCCCTGCTTCCTTACAGCCACTCGGCTACTGTCATATCCGTATGCTTCCCAGAACCTTGGCATCCCTTCTGGCTCCCAGTAGGGGACCTGGCACACTGTAGGGCTCAGCATATGTTTGCTGAATTGCTCTCTGTGGCTTTGTGCACTGTCCCCAACAATCCTCCTCCAGTCTTTTCACGGGCCCCATGGCTCCTGCGTTTCAGGAAGGTTGGACCCAGGGGCTGGGCAAACCAGACCCTGCCACTGAGGTCAGGCTTTGGGAGCTGATGCCTGGCATGGCCAGTGGGATGGCCTCCCCCGCACCCTGACAAACCCTCACTCTTCATTGCAGAAAGCCAAGCAGGCCAGAGGTGGTCCTCATCTCCCCCTGGAGGTGCACTGACTGTCGTGGAGCCTCCTCCCTCCACAGCTGCCTTTGGTCTCCATTGTAGCCTGCTTTCTGGACTGGCTGAAAGCTGTATGTGTGTGTGCTCAGGAAGGTGGAGTGAGGGGGGTGTATGCATGTGTTATCAGGTCAGGCCCACACACACGGTGATCAGTTTCCTAGCCCCGCCCCCAGCTCTGCCAGTGCTCACCCATCAGAAGACTTACCTTATCTTCCCACACCCGAGTCTCCTTTATTGAAGACAGGGGTTCCTAACCATGGGACATGAGTGCATTATCCTGGGGTAAAGGAATGGTGCTGCTGTGGCCAGGGGAGAGAAGCCTGAGGGGCTGAGGGCATCGGTGTCCTTCTCAAATCCTCACCAAGAGATGCTCTGATTTAAGGCGAGCCCCCCGCTGCTGGGAGAGCAAAAGAAGCTGCGCCGACACAGTTTGCTCAAGTGACATCTTTCAATATAATCTCTAAAACTCTATGAATTGAACAGATAAAATACCTCTGGGCTATTTTGTTACAAAATATTTGCCATTTGGATTAGTTGCTGGGTGCAGCCACCCTGCCTTTCCCTAGAGAGGTTTCTCTCTCTTATGGGAGACGGGTGTGCGGGGAGAGGGTGCAGCAGGAGGTATGTACAGCAGACACAGGGACGGACAGACAGATGGTCATCAGGGAAGCCTAGTGGGTACAAAGAGACTCCTGGCGGGCCGTGGGGACCGGTGGCACAGGGGCTCGAAGACGCAGGGCTGGATCAAGACACCTGTGCAGACGGGCAGGCAGGCAGGCTTCCAGGACACGCTGCTGGCAGGGCTTGCTTCAGATCTAGGGGTGGGACTTGTCCAAAAGTGGGTGGAAAACTAGTTTCATCTCCCATTTCCGACTCTGGAGTTGGGGCCGAATGGATCAAATCAGGAGAGGGACCCAGATTTCCCAAAGGTCTAGAGAGTGGATAGAGTGGGGCCATCTTGGGGTGACTGGGCCTGGGGCTCAGCACTCTACTGTCCCCGCAACCTTAGGAGAGCAGGAAGGCCTGAGAGCACCCCCACTGGCCCTCTGGGGGCTGGAGGCCGTGCCCTGTCTGCTGCCGTGGGGAGGCCCTGCCCTGTCTGCTGCCATGGGGAGGGAGCAGGAGGCTTTTCCTAGGTCCCTGGGGTCTAGGCTCTGGGGAGAGGGATGGAGAGGGGTCCCAACCTTGGCCTGGGGACTGAGCAGGGAAGGGAGGTTACAGATGTTGGGCACTTGCTTCCCCTGACAATGAGGAGGGCCAGCTGTGTCCTGCCCCAGGCCCTCAGGGGTGTTAAATGCCCCTCCCAGTTCAGGACTGGCTCCACGGGATGCTGACCCCGGCTGGGCTGCTTCCTGGACAGACTCCCTGTGCTGCCCGTGGAGCCCAGGGCAGCCACTGCACCAACCCATGGGGTGGGCCTCTGCCCTGGGGCAGGGGCCCTGAGGTGCCTGAGAGTCAGGGTGCTCAGCTAGAGGCCCAGATGCGTGCCAGCCCTAAGACTTGCTGGTTCCGATTTGGAAGATTGGGGCTTCAGCTGAGGTGGGAGGGAGGGCCTGGGGTTGCTGTGCCCTCAACAGGGGAGAGGGCACTTGGTAAGTTTGAAGAGCTGTGTGAGCAGGGGATGGGGTCCTGCCTGGCGGGCCAGGGCTGTCTGGAAGAGTGTCCCTGGCCCCCACGGCCCCCACCCCATAAGTATATTTAGCTCATAGTTCCTATTCCCCCATACCTCGCACTCCTGCCTCTTAGTCATCGTTTTCATTCTATTTTCAGCTTCCCTCATTATGATTCCTCCACTCCCATCCCCACAGCTCCGCCTCCTCCCAAGTCCCTGACTCCTCCTGTCCAGGCCTTCACTTTAAGGACGATCCCTGCCCTGGCTAAGGGCATCAGAGGTGTCTGAATGCGTGCACCCCATCTGTCGTCTGCTCCACTCTGAAAGGCAATGACTGGAGCATCCCTGTTACAGAAAACAGGAGGGCCAGGGCAGCAAGGACACAGAGGGGCAGATGGGCTGGCAGCCACAGGGGAGAGGGCAAATTGGCTGCAAGTTACAGAAACTGGGCCGACGAACACAGGGCCAGAAATAGATTCACTAGGTGATATCACAGTGACGTCTGGGTGACCACACACACACACGAAACGAAACTAGGTCATCTGGAACCTCTGAGAGCAGGGAATGATCCTTGCCTCCTACCTGGCCCGGCTACTGCAGGCGGGGCGGGGCGGGGCGGGGAGATTCAAGTCCATGTCACGTTTGACTCATGCTCACTGCCTCTCCCAGGAGGCCTTAACCACAGGCTCCAAGCATGGGGGGACCTGCACACAGGACAGCAGTGAGCTACTGGCACAGGACTGGAGCCTGGCCAGGCTTGGGACAGACACGTCCTGATAGGGCCTGACTGCGCAGGCCATGGTACGGCTCCTGTGGTCTCTGGGGTGGCTGCCTCTCGTCTGGCTGGGGAGGGGCCCTTCCCCAGGCTTGGGCTCGTGGGGCCACCTAAGGCTGGCTATCCCATCTTGCTGGGCCCTGGGAGGTCAGCGAGCCCCGCTTGGGTCTCCTTTGCAATTTTGAGGGTCCAGGGACTCGGGCACCCCTGCTGGAAGGGGGGGGGGGTCTAGAACCTTCTAGGAGGAGGGAATATTTAAAGGCTGAGGGGCGCAGGGGAAATGCACATGCCTCTGGAGCCCCGGTTTTTCTTGCTTACATCTGCACCCAAGTCCCTCCTGGAGGCCACAGATTCACGCAGGAGGGAGCCCTGCCTCGGGCCGAGCCCCAACTCTGCTGGGCACATTCCTGCCCCGTCTCCAGTTCTGCTTCCACAGCGGAAGGAATGGCCTGGTTCTCATGCGTGTTTGCGTGCACATGCCTGTGCGTACACGGCATTGGCCGGGTATTAGCTGGGGCTGGGGAACTAAGACACTCTTTAAAAAGGTGCGTTTTGCAGATACATGACCTCGCAATCCCGTGGCCCTGCTGGACTGACCTATAGAAAGCCGAAAGTGCTCCCTTTCCCGCCTCCCTTTTTCCAGGCTTTTCTGGAGTCTGGGCAGCTCCTGAGGAAGCAGAGGCCCTGGGAGGAGGGGGAAGGACATGGTCAGGACAGCCAATGTCCCTGGGGACCAAGGAGTAGCCTCCTGAGAGTTTCAGGCTTGGGGGCGGGGGTGGCAGAAAAAGCCCCCTCCTCACTCCTCCCACCTGTCCCTCCAGGGGTGGGACCAACCCTCCTCCCCTCAGCGCAGCCACAGAGGCACTAGTTCTGGGCTGCGAGCCAGCCACTCTGTCTAGTGCTCCACTGCCGGCCGGCCCAGCCTCATGCTGCTGCCCAAGGCCCGAGGCCCCGGGCACTAATAGACTCAAAGCCTGCACGCTCGTTAGCTCATGCTGCTGCCCATGGCCCGAGGCCCCGGGCACTAACAGACTCAAAGCCTGCACGCTCGTTAGCTCATGCTGCTGCCCAAGGCCCGAGGCCCCGGGCACTAACAGACTCAAAGCCTGCACGCTCGTTAGCTCATGCTGCTGCCCATGGCCCGAGGCCCCGGGCACTAACAGACTCAAAGCCTGCAAGCTCGTTTGACCCTCAGCTTGTTTTCTTCAGTCCATGGTCCAATGGGGGAAAGTGGTGGCCAGGGGAAGAGGAGGCCTCGCCGGGTCTGGCTGTGTAGGGCCCCGGGAGAGTGAGGTGTGTCTTCAGATCTGCAGAGGGGGTGCAGCTGAGACAGGGAAGGATGGTTGGATGAGGCAAACCCAGGTGCCAGGGATTGGGATTCTCTTCCCAAAATGATGGTGATCAGTGACCAGGAACGCATCGTGCCAGGGTATGGGGAGCAGTGGAGGGGCAGCCCAGGCCCCCCAGTGGCCAGCCCTCCCGGGACAGCAGGGTGGTGGGGCAGTCTCTACACCAGGCTCCTTGAGCCACTGGAGTAGCGGCGCCCGTGCAGCAGGGAGCCTGGGGGACAGAACTGGTGAGGGTGGTTGTAGGGGGGTGGGGGCGGGGGCAGCGGAGGCTGGTGGGTGGCCTTGACCGGAGAGCCGGGGCCGCCCAGGGGTGTGGAGCCGCAGGAGTCAGGGGACGACGAGGTGTAGCAGGAGAGAGCCTGGCTCAGCAGGGGCTCCATGCGGGCCAGGCAGGGCTTGTCCAGGACAATGACCTTGACAATTTGCTGGCACTGCACCAGGGTGCCCGGGGGCGTGGGTGGCGGCGGCGGCGGCAGTGGTGGGGTCTGCTGTCTCGGGGGGCTAGGCTGCAGGTCTGGCGGCGGCACCGGCACTCCCCTCTCGGCCCCCAGCCCGGAGTTGTGCTGGGACGTTTGAAGCCTGTTGTGAATTGACACCTAGTTTAGAAACAGCCAGAGAAGCGTGAAATGTTACAAGACTAATTCCCAGCTGCTAGGACAGGCTGCCCTGTGCCTCCCCTGGCCTCCCTCCCACTCTCAGCCCTCACTCTGACCCTCTCGCCATCTCTCCACCCGCAAGAAGACTGGGTTGCAACCCTGGCTTTTGCCCAGTGGGGAGAGAGGAGTCGAGAGGCTGGCATGTTCTGCCACTGACTGTGAGCAGTGTCGCAGTACGGCCTCAGTCTCTTCATCTGTGAGATGGGCTCTGCATACCTCTGCTGCCTGATTTCGTGGACCTGCTGGGTGTCCTCACTTCCTTTTCCACCACACTCTGAGCTTGAAAGCAGGGGTTATAGTCTTTGCCCCTCCCAGGAGTGTGCTGAGGCAAAGGAGGGCAAGACCCAGGGACAGAGCCAAGCGTCATCGAGCCTTTCCCTCTGTTCCCTCCAGCCTTGTTATAGAGGAAGGATCATTGGCACCGTCGACCTCATAGAGGCTTAAACCCCAGAATGCCAGAGGGTGATCTGGACCTACCTGTCCTCCCAGACTCCCCACGGCCATGACCCTGCGTTCGAGAGCAGCCCAGACAGCCGAGGGCAGAGTCAGCTCCCCAGCTGCCATTCTGGCCCAAGCTGGGTCCTGGTTAACTTGCCTGGCTGCAGGAGAGGATCCCCAGAGAGGGCTCTAACCTTGATCCCCAAGGCGGGGCAGGAGGAGGTGGCCCAGATGATGCTCATGAGCCCCCTCCCTCAGACCATGGAGGTCACTATGGACTAGCCTGGCCTCCCCTTGCTAGCAGCGGGAGGTGGAGGAGATGGGTGGAAGGGAGGCTAGAGGATTCTGGAAGGAGAGGGATTTAACTCCTCACACCGTTCCACCCCCAAGCTCCCCTGCCCGTGGCTATGACACCACACAACCCCCTCCAAACACCTGGGTCCCCCAGGGGAGGCTGAGACCCTCCTCCTCTCCGAGGATCTTTCTATTGGGCTGACATCTGTCCTCGGGCAGCACCACCTGGGGCCGGTGCTCAGAGCACAGAGGGAAAGGGAAGCTGCAGGGGAGGTACCTCATCCCAGGCCTAGACCCAGCTGGCCCAGCCCAGAACTATCCCGGAGCCCTAAACTGGCATTTCCTCATCCTGTTTGCTGGCTGCAGGTGCAGTTCAGGGACACCCTTTCCCAGACCTGTGCACTCCCAGGGGGCAACTTCCCTCCCGAGGCTCTGCAGGCCTTTGTCTGCAGCTCAGTATTCATGAGCCCCACTGCCACACTCGGCATGTCACGGGCTTTTTCCTTCTCAGCCTCCAACCTCAGCACATATTCCAGACCTGAGGTCTCCCTAAACAAACGGAGGTGCCCTGAGCCCCTCACTGTCCTTCCAAGACATGGCAGGCAGAGAGCATGGCTGGGGCCCACCTGCCTCTGGGGATCCCTCCAGGGCCCTCACTCAGGCAGAAGCCGCTGGAGGGCGTGGGCTCCTCTCCCCTCCTGCTTGTATTCTGAATTCCTCCCCAGGAGACGCGGGGCCTGAGACAGCCAGGACGGGCTTGTGCTCATCTGCCTCCCTCCGCCTGGACTTCGCAACGGCCCCTCCCCAGGCGAATGTCTGGCTGTCCCAGTCCAGACCCACTGAGCCGTCCTTCTTCTCCCTGAAGCTCCCCGTGCCGCGCCCCCTCTGGGCCACAGCCTGCGCCTCCCGTTTACCTCCCCTGCTCTGGTCCCCCCACTGCACCCCTGGCCCCACCACAGTCTCTGGATCCTTCCTCTTTAGTGGTCAGTAAGTGAAAAGCAGGAAGTGACAGCAAAATGTCCTCTCATCTGACCCCCTTCTCACCTCCCTGCTCATGAAAGAAAGAATGAGGGGAGTGGGGAGACAGAGGATGGAACATGAGCAGCAGGTCAGAGAACAGCTCAGAGAAGATGGAGAAGCACCTGCCAGAGGGGCTTGGCCAGCAACGGCAGACAGAGGGCAGAGGAGAGAGAGCCTGGGGTCCAGCTGAGGCTGTGGGAGGCGAGGCTGCCCTCTGCGCGGGAGAGCAGAGGCTGGCGGGGCCCTGAGCTAGCTGAGGGTGGCAGCCTTGCAGATAGCCATATGCCGTTAGGGCAGGAGGGAGGAGTGCGTGGGGTTGGTTGTCCTCCCTGGGTAGCTCAGGCTAGGGCAGGGCAGGGCAGGGCTGGCAGAACAGAACAGAGGGCTGGGCACGGGTGTGCTTATCTGCAAGGCTCAAGAATGGGCAGCTGTGGAGGATGGGGAGTGGAGGGGGGCGGGGAATAGAATACCCACCCTGGGGGCTTGTCAGCTGCTGGGGCAGGAAGCTCCTCCTTGTAAAGGTGCCTCCTCCAGACACGGGTGTGTGGGGGGTGGGGGGCCGTGGGGGAGAGAGAAGACACTGAGCTCCCCCGGGGTATCCTGCTGCTTCCCAGGGCTTAGTCAGACTGATGGGTAGGGCAGCTTCCGAAGACACCTAATGAGGGCCCCTCCGGGTCGAAGTAGGGTTGGGAAGGGAGGTGTCTGTATGAGCAGCCGGTGGCCCCGGGAGGCCGGGCAGAAAAGGAGTGGAGCTGGGACTCACTGGGGTGCAAGAGGACCCAGTGGGAGAGGGGTGGGG
The DNA here is from genome assembly GCF_029281585.2 of Gorilla gorilla gorilla. Lineage (NCBI taxonomy): Eukaryota > Metazoa > Chordata > Mammalia > Primates > Hominidae > Gorilla > Gorilla gorilla. The sequence goes on along the minus strand of NC_073234.2, from coordinate 15,795,842 downwards.
CTCACGAGGCTTGTAAGGGCACCTGCACACTCCTCCCATAGGTGGCACTGTGGGGGTTTGGCAGGGACCAGCTGCTGCTGGGTCTTCTGCAGTCCCTCACTGTATGGCATGGAGCCCAATGGGCAGCCTCGCCTCCACCACAGACAGTCTTCAGCTTATCACTTCCCCCAGGACAGCCCTCAGGACAGCCCCACCCTACTCTGTCTCATTTTCTTTTGCACACATCCCTGCGCCATGGCCAGCTTTCTAGATGGACCAGTTGTTCCGGGGAGGAGTTCCCCCTCCCACCTGCCCCCAAGTCTCAGTTCTCCAACCTAGCTCCAGGTGTCCAAGAGGGCAGGGTCTGCCCCAGAAGTGATCGTTTGGGGCCTAAGGGGTAATTCTCCGAGGGAGCCCAGGCTCCCCGCTATGGATGGTGGGAGGACTTGGGGAAGGGGATGTGGGGTCTTCTGATACAGCAAGTACTGGGGGAGCAGTGAGCAGTGAGCATTTGCTGGGGAGGTGGATTTGGGGGCACACAGGAAGGATGGCCCTAGGGTGCCGTGAGCTCCGTCTCCACTGTGTTAGTCTGGGAGCTCGGCCTCGGAGGGCAGCAGGCTGGGGAAAGGGGAGAAAGAGCTCATGGCTTAATTAGGCGCTGGAACAGTGGCATTACCCATGCTAGCAGTAACTTTTAATTGTATCTCTTGAAATTGGTAAAATGGTGAGTCGGGCTGGGGAGGCATTGATTAATACCTGAGAAGAGAAACAACAGAGACGGTGAGAAGAAGAACAAGGGGGCAGGGTAGTCACTCACCTGGGCAACCAGGGCTCCACTTACCTCCACCGTGCTCTCCGCCGGCCTCTCCCTGAGCGCGGCTTCCCTTTTGGCTTTGAATGCAAAGAGTACAGGGCTCATTCTCCACCGGCTGAGCCAAGCCCCTGCCCCTCCCCTGTGCCCCTCAAGCATCTCTGCAGCTAAGACTTGGGGTCACACTGCTCCTCACTGAGGCGGAGGTTGGGAGCCCCACTCTGCCACTTAGGAGCTATGTGACCTGGGCGAGATGCTACACATCTCTGGGCTGCCGCAGACTAGAAGATCGCTGCCGCTCTTTCTGATGTTGGCATTGTGGAATCTGATTTACCCACAGTCAAAGCCTTCCCAGTACGAACTGTAAAAGGCTTGGAGGGGGCCTGGGTTGTGGGCGCCACGCTCATCAGCCTCCATGGATCACAGGCTCCTTGAGCGTGGGCCACGCTTCTCTGCTCCAGCCCTGCAGACTGGCTGAGGGGGCAGGACTGAATGGGCTGAGGCCTGCACAGCACTCACCGCAGTGCCGGGCACGGTGAGAGCCGATAACGGCTCTGTAATTACTCTGAGGGCCTTCTGGCCGGCCTGGCACAGCAGCAGGGGCCCTGCGGACCCCCACGGACAGCTCATTGGCTCTTTGTGGCTGAGTCACTCCCAGCTTCCACCCCGACCCCCGCAGGAGCCCCTCTCATTTCCCAACCCCTGGGGGTGCCAGCTTCCCCCTGCTGTGCTCAGCCCTCTGCTTCCTGCAGCAGGAGAGGGAGCTGCACCATTGTTTGGGAATGAGGAAGACCCCGCTGCGGAGGGGACTAAGGGACATGTCCCTGGGGACAGGCATCTGCGCCTAACCAGGGCGGGCAGCTTCCAAAAGAGAGGCAGGAAGGAATGGCAGGAATGATACACAGCTGAGGGCTGGCTCTGGGGTTTCACAGCTGAGAAAACAAAAGCAGCAACCCGTGCCCTATGACCTTATAGAAATGAAGAGGCCAGCGGAGATCAGGCAGCGTGGAGAATTACGGACACACGATGGCAGGTCAAACCCATACAGGGAAGATTCCATCACAGAATCTCCACATAGCGAAAAGAGTCCCATGTCCTGCTTGGAAAGTGAATCTCATGTCCTCGCTGCCGTAACTCGTCCCCGTGCTGCTGCCTGTTCCAAGTCAGGACTCAGGGCCGACTGTGGCGGGTCATGGACCGCACGGGGCTCACTGGAGTTTCTCAGCTCAAGCTGGCGTCTCGCTACGACCCTGGCTTTCCAGTGTTCTGCACAGGGCAGCAGCCATTCGAGAAGTGTTTGTTGAGTGTGAGAGTAAGTGACCGAGTTAACTAATGGGTGGACAGTTGTGAATGGCTTGCTGGGATTTCACTGGGATGAGACTGAATTCTCATGCATCTCCCCTCATGCTCTTTATTTGGGGCTGGTGGAGGGAGGTGGTGGAAACCTTTCCTGGCCCCCTGCAGGTGGGGGTAAGGTTGGGGCAGGCCGAAGGAGGGGCCAGCTCTGGAGCCAGCGTGACTCGGCTGGAGTGAGCAATTCCACTGGAGAAACCACTAGAGAAGTGGAGTTTGAGGGTCTCTCTGGATTTGGGGTGGGCTGACCTGAGCCAGGGGTCAGGAAGTGCTTGTGGCTCATTAGAGAAGGGACTGTACAGAGAAGAGCAAGATCCAGATCCTTCTGGTCACCCTGCCCTCTTACACTGCCTGGTTGGAGAGTGTTCCTCGTGGGGCTTCTCTTGACCTCGCCTCGTCAAGACAGCCTGGTTGCAGGAGGGAAGGCCTCCCTGCTGGGGCCAGGATGCCAGGACTCTTGCCTGACTCCTCCAGGGCAGACAGTGACATCTCACACGGACTCCAGACCTCTGGTGCAGTTTGCAAAATGGACAGACACATTTCTCTCTCGCCTTCCTCCTCACTCCCACCACTAAAGCCCATGAGATGAAAGAAGGCAAGCCTGGCGCTCCTCAGCAGAAAGAAACATGCCATGGGAATGGGCACCTCTCCCTGCAGATTGCCCAGGACCCACACCCAGGGTCCCCGAGTGGCCTCCACGGGGGCTGGCGCCCTGAGCGGAGCCGAGGCTCACCTGTCGGCGATCCTTGCTTTGACTGTGGGTCCCCCTGGGCTCCGCTGGGCTTGAAGGAGAGTGTCTTTGTTCCCTGCTGCTTCTCCAGCTCCCCTAAGGAATGCAGAGGCCCGTGAGCAAAAGAAACCTTAACCTCAACCACACAGAGGCGAGGCAGGAAATGAGGGGCCAGCAGGAAGGGGAGGAAGAGGAGGAGAGTCCCAGTACATGCTGTGAAACACGGACCTCGGGGCTGGCCCCACCACTGAATAGCAAGTTAAATACCCCCTCGGAGCCGCAGCCTCCTCATCTGTACATGGGGATGATCCTATCTGCTTGAACGTCAGAGAGGCACAGAAGAGGCTGATGTGAGGGAGGTGAACTGCCTGGGTTTGGGTCCTGGTCCTGACACTCCCTGGCTGTGTGGTTTTAGGCAAGTTACCCAACCTCTCCATGCCTCACTCGAGAGGACAGCCAGGCCCACTTCACGGTGTCATTAAGAGGACTGCATGGGAGATACACATAAAGCACAAGGCCTGGCTAGTCACCTGTACTCCTTAAGTATTAAGGTTTGTGCGGAAGTAACGGCAAAAACCGCAATTACTTTAGCACCAACCTGTATCAGTTTTGTTACATTGTGTGAAACGCACTTGGCACAGCAGAGCCTGCTGACAGGGGTGACACCCACCTCTCCACCGGCGCCTGGGAGGACAGAGCCTGCCTGGCTGGCTGAGCCTCCGCAAGGTGTTCAAATCTCTCCCAAGGAGGAAAGTCCACACCGAGGGTGTGGAAGCTGCAAGCCTGCGGGGCCAGGACATCTGTCTAGGTACTCAACTTTAATTCCTCTCACTGGATTGGAAACCTGTTCCTTCTTGTTCTTCTCTCAGTGGAGCTACAGAACTGCCGGCTGCCATCCTTGGAGATTTGACATGATTATTAAATCACTCCTCCCGCTTCTCTTTTCCAGGAGACATAACTCAAGTTCCTTTTATTAAAGCTACTCTCCTGGGCTCCATTTGCAGTCTCTCTGGTTGTCTAGAAACCAGGGACACTGAACCGTAGGCCCCGAAACCAGAACAATTTGTCCTGATTGCCTAAATCACACCATCCCATCGATCAATGCTAAATATTTCTACTGAACTGAGAGTTGCTTCTCTCCCCACAGAGGGGCTCTCTTGGCTTTGGAGAAATTAGCATGATAATTACAAGTGAGGAGTCCTGGGCCATTGGATGCAAACCTTGTTTTGTCACTGACTGTGAACTTGGACAACTTCCCTAAGTGCTTTTAGCCTGTTTCCTTACTTGTAAAATGATGCCCACTGTGGAAAGCTGTTGTGAGGATTAGTCCTCAATAAATGGTAGCTGATACTGTTTTCCATTTTCTTTTCTTTTTTGTAGAGACGAGGACTTGCTGTGTTGGCTGTTCTTGAGCTTCTGGGCTCAAGCAATCCTCCCTCCTGAGCTTCCCAGAGTGCTAGGATTACAGGTGTGAGCCACTGAGCCCAGCCCATTTTCTTTTTTTTTTTTTTTCCTGGCTTCCTTTCCTCCCTGTCTCCCTGGCCTGCCCTTCGTCTTCCCTCAGCTGTTCCTTCCCTTTCTCTCCAGTGAAGACTAAGGGCCAAGCATGAGCCTTTCTTCCTGCTCTTTTACCCTTGAGGCAGCAGGAGAGGATATTCACCTCCTGACGTGACAGATTCTGACGCTATCTGCTCCTCTGTGACTTTGGGAAGCCGGGTATGTGCTGCTCCTGGGCTGATGGGGGAAAGTGCCTCTCCCAGCAATGCTGGTGCCACTTGGTGTGCTACGGCCCCCCAGGGCAGTGCGGAGCCATCTGGGACAGTTAGACAATGAGAGACGTGAAGCCATTTCAAGGTGCTTCCTTGAAAATGCTCCAGAAAAACAGCAGAGGCGGCCTCTCTGGGGATCCAGTCCAGCCCTTGAAAAGAATCTGTTTGTTTCACCACTGAACTCAAATAAGCCAACAGATTGAAGGAAGGGAGTTTCCACGCGCCCCTCCCCACCAAGCAGTTACCTGAGTTCCAGAGTCCAGTCTGATGGATCCCATTTTACCCTGGTTTAAATTGTTTCCTTAGAAAAAAATAAACAGAACCTCTTCTCTCACTCTCCAGTGGAAAGTATAGAATCAAACGTAAATGAAAATGACAGTTTCTAACATGCGCGACCTGGACACACGGCTGAACTCCGAGCCTCAGCTGTAGAGTGGGGTCAATGCACCTACCTTGCAGCGTCACTATGAGGATCCACACAACAGAAACAAACTGCTTAGTGTGTAGTAGGAGCCTCAAAAATGATGATTCAAAAGCACCAGCCTGTCACATTCATCCCCTGCTCAAAAACTCTCCCTGCCTTTCCTAGCGCCTAATGGACAGATATTAGTTCAGAAACACTTTATAACTAAGTGGCCATAGAGGCAGGCCTGAAGCCTATTTTCATTTTCTGTTTCAGTTTTTGAATCTGTTCTTATTTAGTCTTCCCTTAAAGGCTATCTGGAGCCTCTGTGATGCTTATTCAGGACAAGCTTGCAGATGGGTGCAGGTTGCAGGCCCTTGCCTCTCTTCCCTTAACCCCAAAGCAGCCAGTAAACCACCTGGACACAGAAAGAGACCCACATATTCTCTAAAATGCCTGAATGGAACACTCTAGAATCTAAGCATTCCTTATAGGAACAGAGACTACTGTAAGATGTGGGATAGTAAGAAGGCAGCCTAGACTCTTCAAAAGGACAATGTTTAAAAAAAAAATAAAGTGGAGGGATGATTCAAGATTAAAAGAGTGAAGAAATGAGGCCAACCAGATGCAATGTACAGACTTGGGCCACAGCGGGGGAGGTAACAGCAGACGGTTTGGTGGGAAGGAACACACCAGAGCCCCATGGGCCTGCCTGGCCAGCTCGCTTGGTCATCCTGGTAAAACAGCAGAGCTCTCTGTTCCAAGAGGCCCACGCGCAGCCCCACGTGCCTGCTGATCTGTGTACACACGTGTGTGCACTCTAGCAAGCCTCACTTTAATTGTGAAGAAACATGGGAACTGGTGTCCCACCCAGGCTGTGGGAGTGTGGTGCGGTGGGGCCTGGACATGGGGAGAGTCCGAAGTGGGGTCAGCTCCCTGGAGTCAGGCATGTCTGTCTCAAGCTGCCCCTGTCCCTTGCTGAATGGGAACCCCCACCAGCTGCCTCGGGGAGCCCGCGTCCTTACACTCTATTCGGATCTGCTCCAGCTCCGCCACCTCAGCAATGGACTCCTTCAGGTCCTCCACGAACTTCTGCATCTCGTCCGAGCCCAGGGCACAGAAATGCAGCACCTGCTTCTTCTCGGAGCCCGAGAGCGGGGTCACCAGTGTGATGCCATGAGAGTAATCTGGAAAGCAGACCCCAGGCCCCCAGTGGGCTGTGAGCAGCAGCAGCCGAGGGCTGGAGCCAACCAGACATGAGGAGGGCACGGGGTCTTATGTCTCCACCCACTCTGCTGTCCAGCCCTTCTCCCTCAACTCGCCCCAGCCATTTCATCCATTCATTCCTTCTCAAAGGCTTACACTGGCTGTCAAAGACTTACACTCGTTCTCAAAGAGCTGGAACTGCATGCCCAGCAGGCCAACTGACTTGCAGAAGGTGTACGTGGAGGAGCTCTTCTTCTTAGGGCAAAGTTTGAGAATCTGTTCAGGAGAGGGAAACAGGCATGCGCTGATGAGCAGACACTCACGGACACATGGATGCACAAACACCCGGGGATGCACGATCACACAAACCCGCGCAGTGATGAATGTGCACATACAGGTACAGATATACATATATGTGCACACACTATCCCAAAATGTGCTGCTTCACTGCACAATACCCTACAGTGGTTATTCCCTCTGTACTTAGAAGCCAAGCCACGGCGCCTGAGCTGGCCTGTAAAACCCACCTGATGTGGTCCTTGCCTTACTCTGGCCTTCTGCCCAAGTGTCCTCCCTGCTGTAGCTTGAGAAGGGCAAGCTCAGTTCCACTGTGGGCCCCTCGCATACACTGTTCCCACTCCACAGCTCTCCCGGCAGCTTTTTGCACGGCTGCATTACTCTCATTACTTAAGTCTCAAATGCTACCTCCTTAGAGATGCCTTCCTGGATCACCTCCTCTAAAAAACAAACCAAAGCAAGCCCAAACCTGGCCCTTAACTCCAGTCACTCTCTGTACTATCACCTGGTTTGTGGCCTTCATAGTGCCTTCCCCCAATCTGATATTATCTTGTTTGTCTGTTTCTTAATTATTTTCTATCTCCCTCCCCTACTAAAATGAAAGCTCATTTTAGTAAAGTCATCTGGTTGCTTAATAAACAAATTTCTATTCAGCAGCTTCTATGAGCTAAGCCCTGGAGATACAGGAGAACTCAGGACAGAGCCCCTGCCCTTAAGGTGCTTATGGAATGTGGAGTGTCACAGTGTCCATCAGGTGATCAAACAATAAAGCATAACAGCAAAAAGAAACAGAACCAAGGTGCTGCGTGTTTTGAAGAAAATGAAACAGGGTAAGGAATCAAAAGTGATTTGAGACTTGAATGAAAAGGAGGAGGCCAGGAAGGCAAGAGGAGAGTGCAAGGTCTGGAGGAGCTTTGCAAGGAGGAGAAGCAAGTACAAAGGCCTGGCCCACAGGAGGGAGGCGTCTCCCAGGGCTGAGGAGAGGGCAGGGAGGCAGGTTAGGGAAAGGGGACACGTGGCCTAATGTGCACTCCAGAGAGATCACGCTGCTGCTCTCAGGGGGGTGGGGAGAGCCGTGTGGAGGCTGATGTGGTTCACTGAATGTACCAGGCGCGCACTAAGACTGTAGTAGTGGAGGTGGTGAGAGGTGGTTCAGGCTTGTGATCACTTTAGAGGCAGTGCCAACGTGGCTCATGGATAGAGAGGGCCGGTGCGAGGGAGACACAAGCCCTGCTCCAGTCCTGCTCACCAGTTTTCCAGACCTACAATGATGCCTGGCACATGGTCAACGCTGATCAAATATTTGTTGAATGGATACTTGTTTTCAAAGAGCAAAAAAAGTATCTGTGGGTACAGATGTGTGTATGTGTGTGCACGCACACACATGCACGCATACACATACACACACCAGCCTCGCCTAGGCCCAGGGACAGAGCATGCTCCGCCTAGGCCCTGCTCCTCCCAGGCCCTGGGGTGTGAGGCACACCCCTGTGCACTCCCTGTCCTGGGCTTCCTGTAACGTGGAGAGGCCAGTGGTCTGGGAACTAGTTCGTTAACAGTTTGTGCAACCACGAGCAGATCATCTGAAGTCTCGGTGTCATGACTTATGAGGTAGGAATTAGCATGTCTGCCTGAGCCCCCTCACGCCCACGGTGTGAAAGCACCATGAAGGCAGATCCGTCCCACGGAACACGCATTCTGTCTGAAAGCTCTGGGCGTCCTTTCCTGCCCACTTCAGGGACCCTGCCCAGGCTGACCAGGGCGGCAGAGGCAGCCCCAGCCCAGCCCAGTCCCGGAGCGGAGGCCACTCACCACCAGCAGGTCATTGAAGAGGAACACCTCCCTCTGATGCGCTGCCTGCTTCTGCAGCTTGTTCACATCCGTCACCTCAAAGAGCCGGCTGCAGCACACCAGGCGGCGGTGGGGCACGGACAGCACCTGCACGCGGGCAGGGCGCTCAGCGGGAGAGACCAGAGGCCTCGAGGCCTCCCCACCCACGCGCCCATTTTCCAGAAGAGGAGACAGCCCGGGAGAGGGGAGGGGTCCGGTTCTGTGGCGGGACAGGGGAGGGCTCCGGTTCTGTGGAGGGGGAGGGGAGGGGCTCCGGTTCTGTCCTGGGGCCTGGACTTGACTCTCATCCTTCTCTCTCCTCGTCTGAGGCTCTTTCCCTCGCACGCTCACCCCCTGTCCCAGGGCTCATCCCTGTCATGCTTCTTGGGGAGCACGGCCAGAGAAGGGGTCCACTAAGCCACAGTAAATGAGGGGATAGAGGGACAGGAATAGGAAATTGAGAAGAGCTTTCAGGCTGTTCCAATCCAGCCACTGTCAACCTGCTTCCCTCCAAAACCTTGAGGGCATCCCCTGCCCCAGGCTGCGGCCTGCAGATATGACACCTCCACCCTTTCTCTACTGCACAGATGCAGGTGTGCAAGAGCGAAGGGATCACAGAGACACCTGGCATCTACTCCAGCGTGTAAGACAAACCAGTCGCTTGCAACCCGACAGATGCTAAGACCTCAGCAATAAAGGCTCTCAAAGCAGAAAAGTCTGTCCCTGCACAGACTGGGAGGAGGGAGGCCAGTGCAGGGCCTCAGAAGAGGTCTCCAAACTCTCCCACACCGTCCCCTGAGGCAACAATATGAGGAGGAGGAACTGGAACCCCCATGACATCCTTTATAGTATAAAGTGTAGTAGCCTACAGAAAAGTCCCACTTTAAAAGTCATGGCAAGCTTGGAACATGCTGCCTGGGACACAGGTCACTACCAATAGGACAAATCTACGGTGATGCCACAGCCTGGAGCCTATTGAGCCAATTTCCTGCCTTCTACTCATCAGGACCATCCAGGAATGCCTGGTAGTCATGCTGTCCTAGGAAACGGATACTAAATCTCATCTGGCCACCCAGATGCTTCCACCCTAGACCACTGGGCAGTCCTTCTTGACATCTCATCTCCGTCTCTCCTGCTGCAATATCTGGTGCAAGAGGCAATGAGGAAATCAGGCAAGATAAAAAAAAAAAAAAGAGATGCAGTGTCCGGCACACAGTAGGTACTTCATAACTGTCATGTGAATGAACATGAAAAAAGAGTTTTGGAAAGGTAAGAAGGAGACTGGGAAGAGATGCCAGGAAGAAAGAAAGGAAAGGAGATGGGAGATAGGTAGCTTGTGGACACTCACTGTCTTCATGCCCACAATGGACTTCTCCACCTTGGTGACGTACGTGACGTGGTCCTCATTGGACTTGAGCTCCTTCTGCTGTATCCTCTCATAGATGCCTACCACCAGCTCCCTGGGGATGTCAGCGCCATCGTCCACACCTAACAACGTGGAGTGGGCAGGGGTGGTGGTGGGGTTGGGAGGGAGGGTGTCAGAGCCCTGGAGCCAGACAGAAGAGACCCCCAACCAGCCTGGAGCTCCCGGGGGGTGGCCTTGGTTTTTGCCATGCCTTCAATGGCTGGTGCCTCGTACCCATTCAATTAAGAACAAGTTCCTTAGCCAGGCACCAAAACTAATGATATGGCCCCAACACACATCTCCTGTCTCACCTCCTGATGTTCCTCAACCAGAGTCTTGGCGCCCACCTCCCAGGCCTCTTTCCTGATGGCAGATACAGCCTCCATGTTCCTGCTAACCCTCTGTGCCTCTGCAGTTCTGTCGTCTTCCTTGTGTTCGTCTCACCCCCCAGCTCCACCCCACCACTCCAGCATCATAAGGAGCTTCTGTTTCATTCTCTTTTGGATCTTCCTCCTCCTGGGCTCTCCTCTCCCCTCCAGTAGGGAGCATGGCGTTGAGGGCTTAGTCTTTGAAGAGATTCCTCCCTCACTGGGAGCAGTGGGGGAGCAGGCAGACCCCTGGCAATGCAGGCGAGGACACCCCTGTCCCACCTCCTGCTTCATAGTAATGATAAAACTCGGGCAACAAAAAAACACTGGCAGGAAATATGCCAACAAGAAAACACGTTTCTTTTGGAGAAACAGGCGATTAAAATATCTTCTTTCTACTATTTCCAAATCTTTCTTTAATGACTATACGCTTCTTTTATAAGAGGGAAAAATTAAAAATAAAACAACTTTGGCAAGCATCTCTCAAAGGAGTGTTCCCAGCTACTGAAAGGACACCCCGCCTTCCACGCGCAGCTCCCTGCCTGCTCTGGTCTCTTCCACGTCTGATCTTGGTTCCTGAAGTCAGGCGAATGAGCCACGGAGCAGCCAAGGAGGCTGAAAGAAATCAGGCAGCGGGTGAGAAAAAGCAAGAAGAAAGGCTGAGTGTATGGATGCCCCCAGTTCAAGGTGGCAGGCTGCATGCCTCTGCTGCCTCCGAATACTCGGGAGAAAGGAATCTTTTAGAAAAGCATACACCCACAAAGACAGAGAACAGGAGCAAAGGCACAGGCACCCCAGGACCTGGCAAGTGGATAAATAAGTGGGTGGATTTAGCAAACCTGAGAAAGCTGAAACCTACACCAGCAGAGAGGTTAGAAGCCGCTCGAACACCACACAGCTACCAAAGGGCTTAGAGCTGGTGGTAACAGCAGCCCCTAAAAGCGAAGGTGAAGATGGGCTGGGAATTGGAAAACAGGTTGAAAACGGGTTAGAAAGCTGCTGGGCTTCCCTATCCCCTCCTCACTCCAGCAGAAGACTGGGGGTCCATTCTCTGGAACTCGGAGATGAGGGACCCCACACCCAGCCAAGCTGGGACTCTGCTGAATACTGGGAGATGAAGTTGATAACCTATAATATTAACCCTCAACTCCACTTCCCACTTAAAGATCTCAGAACTCTGGCAGCCAGAATCATACATTCTGGGCAACAGATTGAACATTTATCTTCTGGGTATCAGGCAGAACAAGAAAAAAATATCTCCAGATACTGCAGTAGGGTCTCCCAGTGAAATGCCTTAAGTAAATCACCCTACAAGAAAGCCCACCAGCCAGCAGCCTCCACCTGTGTTCACAGAGTCATTCATCAGCTTTCTGGTGGCTCACTCTTAAATATGAATGAACAACCAGATTTCATCAACTGCATTTGGAAAGTCTATACCAGGAAAGAGAAAGAAATATGGGGAAAAAAAACAGAAAAAAGGACTCCAGAAGAAATAGAGGCAAGCAGGGAGAAAAACGAACAAACAAACAAACCAATATTAACATCTTCACCGAGATGGGAGAAGACATTGCATCTACAAAGCAAGAATAAAATGCTATAAAAGAGGAACATTGAGAGGACAAAAGAGAGCTATTGAGAATGAAAAATATGACAGCAGGAATGAAAAACTTGGTAGGAGACACAAAAGACGGCACTGAGGGACACTTTCCAGAAAGTCAAGGAAGTAAACAAAGATGTAGAAAACTATACAAGTTATGAGGATCAGACTAGGAGATCCACCAACAGAACAGCAGGAGTTCAAGAAAGAGAGCCCAGAGAAATTGGAGGGCAGAAATGATCAAATACAACATTTAAGAAAACTTCCCATGACCGGAGGACATGCGTTTCTAGATGGAAAGGACCAGTCCAGCCCTGGGCATGATGGATGGAAGAAGAACTGTAGCAAGATGCATCGTCGTGAACATCCAGAACATGAAGGCAGACAGAAGACCCTGCAAGCTTTCAGAGAGAGAGAAAGAGCAACAGACAAAAGGCCAGCAGCTGGGATGGCAGAGCAGCACTGGCAGCTAAAGGACAACGCAGCAGCAATGCCTTTGAAATCCTGATTGGCGTGTTTTGAGGCTGGAATTCTATCCCCAGCCAAACTCCCAACCAAGGGCAAAGACAGAAAAAGATACATTCAGAAATGCAAGTTCTCAAAAATGGCCTTTTCTCTGGAAGTAAACTAAAAATGAGGAAGCTCTGACATGCAGGAACCAGGAATCTATCATGAGAGCAAGGGAAGGAGGGCCCAGGATGCAGGCTGTGCCCTGGCCCGGCCACTGTCCAGACTGGAGCAGGACCAGAGGCTCCCAGAAGATGACGCTCCCGCACCACCTCCCGGGTCTGGACGTATGGAGAGGAGCTTGATACGTAGGGTGGGAAGTGGGGGCTGAATCAGGGGAGGTCCTCAGAGAGTTAAGCAAATGGAAAGAGAAGCATTAACTCCAAGGAAAGTATAGATGAAGGGAGTTGCAATCATTCTGCACTAGCAGACTCAGCTTTGGAGTGTGTGTGCAGAGCCCTAATAACATGAGCACTGACGTGAGTGGGATGGGTCGGGGAAGGTGGATGAAAGAGGGCTAAATCCTTACATTCTATAATGGGGAATTAATAGATAATGCTTAAAATAAAAATAATTAACAAGGGCCAGGCGTGGTGGCTCATGCCTGTAATCCCAGCACTTTGGGAGGCTGAGGCAGGCAGATCACCTGAGGTTGGGAGTTCAAAACCAGCCTGTTCAACATGGTGAAACCTCATCTGTTCTAAAAGTATAAAAATTAGCTGGGTGTGGTGGTGCACACCTGTAATCCCAGCTACTTGGGAGGCTGAGCCATAAGAATTACTTGAACCTGGGAGGTGGAGGTTGCAGTGAGCTGAGATTGCACCACTGCACTCCAGCCTGGGCAACAGAAATAATAATTAACAAGGAGCAGTGTATAAAAGAGACCAGATACCAAAGTATAAATACTGTATAGCCCTATTTAGATGAAGTTCAAGGACTGGCGGGACTCGTCAATGGTGATAAAAGGCAGAATAGTTGTTACTCTTGGGCAAAGGTATTGACTGGGACGGGACAGGAGAGAACATTCTGGGCAGGTGAAAATGATCCAGATCAGGATCCAGGTGTGATGACACAGTGCACATGACCGTACACATTCATCAAACTTCAGGCTTACACATTCACAGTCTGGACTTTATGCCAGTTAAAAAAAGAGATAGAAAAAACCGAAGCAGAAGCCTGCGGTTTATCGATACAGAAGAAACGCAAATAGCTAAAAAAGTCAAAAGTGGTTGCCTCTGGAGAAGGTGAGTGGTGAGAGGGGCAGGGACTAATTTTTTTCTATGATAAGCCTTGTAGGATTATTTGACTTTATTAAATTATGTGGATGTATAACTTTGATTCTTTTAACGGGTAAAAAAAAAAAAAAAAACAATTGCGCACACATCACACTCTGCCAGTCCTGGTTTGCTCCCTGCCAGGCAGTGCGCTGCATCGATGAGAGAAGGACTTGCCAGCTGGTGCCATACAGTTATCTGCAAGGCTGACTTAAATGGACCCAGGGCCCTGCTCCTGGCTCCTTCCTTGTAAGTTGTGGAGGGGAAGGGCTGGCACCACTTGAGCCGCCAGCTCTGGTGTCAGGGGCCTAGAGGCCAACCATGTTCCACGGAGGGCAAGAGGCACTGCCCAAGGGCGCTTGCTGTTTGGTAGGGCAGTGGCGGTGGCAGGCTGCATGCCGGAAACTCCCCAGCCGCCTGGCTCACAAGGAATGTTCCCAGCTTGCTATGGGTGACCAGGCCCAGACAGCAGGTGACGATCTGTGATAGGGGCTCAGACTCACAGAATGCATGCTGCACAGAATGGGGCCTGAGCCGTGGCCCTGCCCCTCCTGCCCCAGTGCCCACCTCCTCACCTCGAAGGTTTCGGATGAAGTCCTCCAGCATCATCTTCCGGTCAGGCTTGATGTTGGGGCTGTACATGTCGGTGTTGAGGAGGATGATGGCGAAGGCGAGGATGAAGATGGTGTCGGGGTTGTGGAACTGCTGCACCACTTCGGGGTTGCACATGCAGTAGCGCTGGCTGTGGGGGGGGTCAGATGCAGAGCGGAGGCTGAGCCCCCGCCCACCCTCCCCCGGGCCCAACAAAGGAAGGGGGTGTCCAGGGGGTATCCCAGCTCTCCGAAGGCTTTAGGTCCAGGGAGACCAGTGTCTGTCCCATACTCTGGTCTTCTTCCCCACATCCCCAAATGCCCCACATTTCCAGCCTGGGGAGCTCGAGGGGTCGGTCCCTTTTCTTCCCTTCCCTTCTTTCTCCCCAGCCATCCTCCTGCCCACACCAGAAGGGGTGTTTCTGGCCCAATGTCCAACCCTCCTGATAGCATCTCCTGTCTCCCAGGCTCACAGTGGCCCGGCTTCCCCACGCTGGGGTCTGTTGGGGAATGGAGCTGGGAAGCGGCCTTACCTGAAGGCCTCGATGAGCCGCTCCACCTTCTGAGCCTCCCCCTGCACACGGATGTGCGCCTGGAACTTGCGCAGGGCCTCGTCCAGCTCCATGCTGGAGAAGTCCATCTCGTCCACCACGCAGCTGAGGGCAGGCAGGGAGGGTTCACACCTTAGGGGTCAGGTGGCCCCCTAAGCACCCTCCAACACCCATTCTCGCTGGCCTCTGTTCCCAGCCAGGACAGGTGCAGGGCCCCTCAGGCTACTCACCCCCGGGGGTCACCCTTTAATGCCCCAAGGGGACCATCTCCTCCCACCTGCCACAGTAGCCCTTTCAGAACCCAAACCCTGAGGCCAGGAGAGGCTTTGGTGGCCCAGGACACAGGGATGGAGGGAGGCTGAACTCGGATCTTCGGACTCCAAATCCCAGTTCCTTCCTTCTTAACCTCAGAGTACCCCAAGCAAAGTTTTCAACATAAATAATACAGTAAACATATTGATTCTTCTGCTCTTTCAGAGACCTGCTAGGAGCCTGTGTTTCTCCCAGGTTTAAATTTCACTTTCTCATTTAGGTCTTGAGGGGACTGAGTCCTCCGTTGGATCCCTTCTGCTGTAGGCTGATCAGTTAGGAGCAGAGCCCCTCAAGCACCTGGGGCTTTCTGCAGCCCAGCTCCCCCCAGCTGCCCCAGCTCCCCCCAGCTGCCCCAGCTCCCCCCAGCTGCCCCAGCCCTCAGGGGAGGCTGTGGTGGGAGGCATGGCCTCTTAAGAGTAAATGACAAATGCGCCTAACGTGAGGGGACGGCGTGACACGCAGGGCCAGATTCTGGTCCGGGCCCTCCTGCGAACTTGGTGTGAGTCTGGCTTGCCCACTCACTCCTGGGGCCTCCGTGTGACCTTCTGAAAAGGGAGGAGGCTGGAGTCCCTGCTCCCCAAGGGCCTTGCTACCTCTGAAATGCTGCCTCCAACCCTGGGGGTTTTGCCTGTGAACATCCCGAGCTTCAGTGTATGTGGGTGGGGGTGTGGGATCACATGCCAGATCCCCCCAGCTAAGCAGGTGCCTTCCTCTGGTCTAGCCTGATCCAGGGGACTCTGCACTGCAGGGTCTGAGGCCGAACCCTCCCAGCCCCCTCACCCTGCCTCACCCTCCTTTGGGGTGCCCTGTCCCCAGGGCCATGTGCAGCAAGGCAGGAGTCCAGGCCTGGCAAAGCAGGGGACCCAATGTCCCCTGGGCATTGCTTTCCCTTTGGGAGACGCAGACCAAGCGCGTTAGACTGGGCTCTTGGAGCTGACATTTGCCCACTCTACACCCACTCACCCCAGTCTCCTCCCACTGGCTATGGCACAGCCCCTGCACTGCCCCTGACACTGCCCACTGCCGGCAAGCAGTCCCACTCTGCTCCCATGGTCCCCTGGCCTGCCTGCCCAGCACATCGAGGGCACAGAAAACGCCTGCTGAGTGGCCCTGTGATGGTGGCATGAGCTCTGAGGTGGACCCACTTCCTCCATGACCTCAGCTTCCATTCGTGCCCACTGCCTAGAAGACTTGGAGACCCCCAACTCTGCCGTCAGTTTTTAGGAGAAAACAAGGGGAGACGCCACAGTGGAGGTGGTCAGGGCTTGGTGGTCCGTGGACTCCGCCTCCCACAGGTTTCTGGGGAGAACAAGGAGAAAAGTGCATCACCGAAGACTCTTAGAAAGGGAGGGGCGCCGAGAGGGAGCTGGGAGTCTCTCCTCCTCTTTCCTTTTCGCCTCCCTCCCGTAGGCAGGGCCCATGGCCATCTTCAGGCTATGAGTTGTCCTTGGCTTGGTCAAAGCCTACTCCTCTCAGGCTTGCTGGCCGGGACAGTGGGCAGGTGAGGGTGGGGCTGGGGTGGAGGCCAGCATCTTGCCCAAGCATGAGAATCGGCAGCACCAGGATCAGGGCATTTGAGGTTGAGATGCCGGCTGGGGAACAGGGGCCTCCAGGGCCAGCCAGGCGAGAGGCCGCTCCGATTTCCCGGTGGCCCTCCTCACCTCCACCCTGCACCCTCTGCAGCCCTACGTGAGCGCCAAAGGCCCTATGCGGCCACATCCGTGTGTTCCCGTAGCCCGGCCCATCAGGAGTCAGCAACTGGGTACAACAGAGCCACACAGTGACACTGTCCAGGGCTGGAGACCGAGAGGCTGTGGTCCGATGGGCACAGAGAGAGCCTGGAGGAGGTGAACCAGCGTGGCCACGCAGCAAGGGGGTCAGAGCGTGTGGGCCAGAGAGATGGGGCAGGGCAGCGAAGGACAAGGAAAGTCTAATTCGACAGAGAGCAAGGAGAGAAAGGGAGGGACAGGCAAGGAGGAAAAGGCAGGAGAGAGATCCCAAAAAGGGAGCAAGACCGGAGACTGAGAAAAAGAACCAGCGAAAAACAGAGACAGGGAGGAAGGCAGAAAGACAGACAGGCACGGGGAGAGGAAGGGACAGGAGGGGAAGAGGAAGAGACAGAAGAAGTCTGGTAGAGATGAAGATGTGAAGTACGTCGTGAACTGTGGTGGGGGCGGCACGGAGCGGCCAGATCCCACCCTCTCAGCCCAGGGGCGCTGACTCTTATGAGGCCAAGAAAGAGGCCTGGGTCCTCAGGGCCCCAGAATGGCCCTTGGTCCCTCTGAGTGGCATCCTGCTGCTCCCCAGGACTTGCCCCCATCTGTCGTGCACCCCACCCCTTCCCTGTTTCTGAACGCTGAGGTCCTGGCACCCTGCTTCCCACATCCACGTTCCTCCCAGAGCCTCTCTCTGAGTGCCTTCTGCCCCAGGGCTATGGACCAGGTCTCACCCTGCAATGGTGGGGGTGCTGGGAGGCCCAGGGCACCGTGGGGGCAGGCTGCCGCAGGAGGCAGCGGGAGCAGCTGGTGAGGGTGGCATCTGCCCAGCCAAGCACGATGGCCTAGTTTCCAGCCCTTCACTCAGGTGACAAGCAGCCGTTCACTTGCTCAGGGCTGCTGCTAAAAGCCCCATTAGTGAGCTGAGAGCCTGAGAGCCAAGGACCGGGATGGGGGAAGCAGCCAGGTTGAAAGGTCGGCCCACAGAATGGGAGTTGAATACACCCCTCGTGGGCCTCGAAGCGGGGAGGGCTGCAGGGGTGGACACTTGGGCTGTGGAGCTGGAAGGGCCTCTCATCCAACATCTTCCAGTGTGTGCTCTCAGGACCCCACAGCAGAGTCATAAGGTGGTTTGTTAAAATGCAGCTTGCTGGACCCCACCCCAGACCCAAAAAATTAGAACATTTGGGGGCAAGGCCTGGGAATCAGCATTCTCTGCAAGATCTCCCGGTTGTTCCTAAATTGTGAAACCAAAGACTGAGCTGAGTGCAAGGGTAGGCCTCACTGCGGCTTTTAAAGTGAGTCCAGCAACTCACAGGCCACCAGGCAGCCGTCCTTAGGGGCGTGTCCCCACCTGGCTATCGGGGCTGCTTTTGCGTGGGGGTGGTGAGGGAGGGGTGGATGGAGGCATAAACAGATGTGGTTCTTCCCCTGGCCATGCACCCGCCGTCCTGCCTTCCTCCCCTCACTGCATTTGCCACCACAGGGTACTGTGTTTCATGAACAGGTGCTATTCTGGGTTTCTCAGACCCTGGGGGAAAAAATGACATTTTCTGGCTGTGAAATCCCTAGCTGGAAGGGATGAAGCTGTGCTGAGTGGGGGGACACTCTACCCTCCTGCCTGAGGAAGCCACTTCCTCACTGGAGAGCTGGGGGTTGGACCAGGTGACCTCTCAGGACCGGCACCTGGAGGCACCGGCCATCTCTGAAGCGCTGCAGACGCTCCCAACGGCAGGGGGCAGACGACCGCAGCAGCACTCCTGGCTGGCTGGTGGCTTCATCCCCACCCTCCTCTAGGGGGAATCACTGATCACTGTTTGCGTTCCTGATGGGGCCTGTGTCATCCTGGGGAAGGTGGCTGGGGGTGGGACTGTGCTGTCTACCATAAGCCCTGCTCATTCCAGGGTCCGTGTCCCCCTGGAAGCACCTATAAGCCTCGGCCCTCTCCAGCATGAGCCTCCTCTGTTCACTCCCTGAGCATAAGCTTCTGCCTGCACCGTGCCCTCTTTTGCTCCCTCCCCTTCTCTCACTCTCTGTCCTGTTGCTTCTCTTATTTTGCAGTGTCTACCAGCACTCCTAATCCCCACTTTCGAGCCTTCTTTGCTGCCCTGGAATCCTCTTGGGGAGCTGAGTGTGGGCAGTTTACCAAATCCATGCTGCAGCCTCCACCCAGGGCGGCCCGGAGTCATCTCTCCTCATTGGTCATCTTTAAGGTAAAGAGCACCACACATTCCCGGGTGGTCTTTTCTGGTGTATCATCTCCCCGTTTTACAGAAGACAAAACTAAGGCCACGTAGGGCTTGCCCCATGCTCCCACAGCTAGGGAGAGCAGGCTTTCAGCTTCCTAATCTTGTGAGGCCTCTCCCTGCCCCACTGGGCTCTCTTCTCTTCCCTCCTGTGTGTGTGTGGGGTGGCAGGGAGGTCCCTTGCTCAAGTCGGGGGAGTTCCCTCCGAGCTCTCTGTACTGAGTATGGCTCTAAGTGCTTCACTACGTGTGCAATGGCCTCATTTTCTCAAGCTTGTGCAATATGAACCATTGTACCATTATGTTTTATTACATATGAGACTGAAGTACACTAGACAGCCAGCCCTACAGGCGTGCTGCACACATCTCATTCCTTGCTGACATCTCCTGGGGCAGGTGGTCCCCTGTGCCGTCCTCTCCCCCACCTCTCCCTGGCTCTCTGCTGCTCAGTGGCTGGCACTAATGCATGTCTTCCTAGGGGCTGTGATCTTACCCAGATGGCTTGGTGGGGACCTGTGAGAGGCCAAGGAGAAGCACGTGGACACAGTTACACAGGAGAGCCTATTGGTGCATGCGTGGGCAGTCAGCACGGGGGCTCTGTGGTCACCCTGCAGGTTCAGAGCTGGCCTGGGCACCTGGAGCCCACAGCAGGGTCCATATCGCTGACCTCCTGCCTTCCCCTTTCTGGTGCTTTTTGTGCCCTGTGGCAGTGGCTGGTTGACTCTTTCAGCAACATGCACTGAGTGGCCCCGTGTGCAAGGCTGTGCTCGGGACCTGGTGTAAGTGGCCAGCAACACAGTCTCTGTCTTGGTGGGAGAGACAGGCATTGAACACAGAGTCAAAAATAATTCTTTACCTATAGTCATGACGAGTTCTATGTAGGGAAATGACGGTTCTAGGAGAGGACAAAGGAGATATATTTTATATTGTATGTCTGGAAAGGACTCTTTGGGGACATGGCATTTGAGCTGAGGCCTGAAAGATGAGTAGGAGGTGGCCAAAGGAAGGAGAGAGGGGAGAGCTGTCAGGTGGGCTAAGGGAGGAAGCATATGCAAAGGCTCATGGCAGGGAGGAGCTTCAAGGACCTAGGCAGGGTCCGCAAGGTTGCAGTGCAGACAGTAACAGGGAGAATGGTGACTGTGGGGCAGCAGCCAGGGCTCAGTCTGTCAGCTCTGTGGGCCATGAGAAGGATTTGGGAGTTTATCCTGAATGCACTGGGACACAATAGAGGGTATGATCAGAGGAGTGACAGGGTCCTGTTTGTTCTAAGAAGATTTCCCTGGCTGTTGGGGAGAAAATGAATGGCAGCGGGGCAGGGAAGAAGACAGAAGCAGGGGCCCAGTTAGGATGCTACTGCAGAGGTCCAAGCTACAGATAATGGGGCTTGGGCTAAGGCAGGAGCAGTGGAAACAAACTGAATGAATGATCCAGCTGCATCTTAGAGGAAGAACAGATGGGACTCGAGGTGCAGGGAATGTGGGAAGTGAGGAAAGGGAGGCATCACTGGTGCATCCTGGAGCTCTGGCTGGAGCACCCAGGGGCCTGGAGGTACCGTTCTCTAGTGTGAGTGTATCATGGTGCAGACACACGCTGGAGAGACGGAGTCTCCATCTTGGGGCACACGAAGTTTGAGGTGTTCTTTCAGATAGCTACCGTGCCTCCCCTCTATTGAATCATCCTCAGGAGCACCCAGGGGCCTGGAGGTACCGTTCTGTAGTGTGAGTGTATCATGGTGCAGACACACGCTGGAGGAGAGACGGAGTCTCCATCTTGGGGCACACAAAGTTTGAGGTGTTCTTTCAGATAGCTACCGTGCCTCCCCTCTATTGAATCATCCTCAGGAGCACCCAGGGGCCTGGAGGTACCGTTCTGTAGTGTGAGTGTATCATGGTGCAGACACACGCTGGAGGAGATACAGAGTCTCCATCTTGGGGCACACAAAGTTTGAGGTGTTCTTTCAGATAGCTACCACGCCTCCCCTCTACTGAATCATCCTCAGGAGCACCCAGGTGCTTGTCTTTTTCATCTTACAAATCAGAACCCTGCCTTGAGCCCTCATTGCTCTCTAGACACTGCCTCTCTTCTCTCCTCTTTGCTGCCTCCACTTCCTCATCTCCATTCACTCTTCAACCTGCTTCACTCAAGCATCCAACCCCAGGCACCATTAACACTTCTCTTGTCACGGCCACTGCTGGTTGCTATGTGGCCAAATCCAACGGCCTAGCTCTGTCCTCATCCCAGCCCCTTGGCAGCATCGACATGGTTAATTGCTCCCTTCTGGAAACACCGTCTTCTTGGCTTCCATCACCCTCCCTCCCCAGGTGGACTCTTTCCTCTGGAGGAGCCCCTCATCCATTGCAGCTGCCCCTCCTCACTGACCTGAAACTGGGCCCTATCCCCCTCTCAACAACCACTGTCCAGGTGGCTGCCCCCATGCTAGTGGCTGCCCCCATTCCAGTGGCTCTAGCTAGCTAACAGTTTAACTTGCTTGAGTAAATATTTGACAATGTCTAGTTTGATAGATTCTTCAGATGAAATGTCCCTGAATCCAGCATCTCCCTGCCCCTGAAACGGAAAATCCGTACGTGTTTATTTGGTAGATGGAGCACCAACACAGGGGGCCTGAAGCACACGCGTATTCTGAATTCTCATCAGCTCGGAGACCACTGGCTGTGCGCTGGCTGCCTGGCTCCCTCCCACATGGGCCATGGCCCTGCAGCTTCTCCACGGCCCTGGGCTCTGCCAACTTCTCCCCTCCCCACACCCACAGCCGCAGTTTAGGGCTTCATCCTTTCTCATCGTGGCTGTTAACAGCAGCAGCCTCCTCACCAGTCTCCCTGCCTCCAAACCACCTTCAGAGCCATCCCTCTAGGCTGCTACCTTGGCACCATAGCTCATGTCCCTGCTCACATTTCTCCCAGGGCTCCCCACATCCCTCGTGTGAAACCCAAGTTTCTCAGCAAAGCGAAGATGCCCTGTCTGCTTCCAGCTTCTCTCGCCGCTTCCCCAGCGTGCTCCCCGCCTGCAGCCTGGCTCTCACGCCCCCACTTTGGTGCATGCTGTTATTTCTTCCTGCTGCCCAGCCCCAACCCTGCAGGTCTCTGTTTAGCTCTCATCCTCTCTAGGAGTCTTCCCTGACCTCCGTTGTCCCCGGAACCCACCTTCTGTCGACCATTGCGTTTATCTCCCTGTGTCATAACATTTGCCTGCCTGTCTTCCCCACGAGGCTACGGGCTCCTTCAAGACAGGGCAGTTCTTTTAATCTCTGCCTCCCTGGTGTATGGGCACCCAATCACTGTTTTGTGGGATGAATGAATGAGTGAGTGAGAGATGACCAGGAATGACTGCATGCCAGCAGCTGGAGAAGGAGCCTCAGTGGCCTGTGCCTTTGGAAGTTCTACCCAACGGCCCAGGATTACTCAGCCTGCTTTGCTGCCAAGATTATCCGGAGCTGACACTGAGACCTGTGATGGACTTGCAAATGGCCCCGAGGCTTCCAGACTCCAGGCAGTGAGGCAGTGTGGAGGGCATAGGCCCCCCTTCCTCCCACTGCACATGCAAGTGAGTGAGTGCTGAGAACTAGAGCAATGGGCACCGATTAGACCGCTTCCAGCCAGGCATGACTGGACCTGTCTCAGGAGGTGCCGCTGACGGGCATGTGGATCACGAGTGGTACCGGTTTTGCTCAGGCCTCCCCCTCTTTCCTGTGAGCTTCTGCAGGGTCTGCAGCAAATACCTCACAAGCGTTGGGGAAAAAGGATGTATGTTCCCTGCCTCTGAAGAAACAGGTACAATCTTGCATAAAATTGCTTGTTAACATTGATCTGTGCGTGGAATCAGTTTGTGTTGCAGGGAAATGAAGCGTCCTACACGCCTGGGATCAAAATGAATTTCATCATCTCAACCTTCTTTTTTTTTTTTTTAATGATAGCAAGACAGTGTCTGGCAGACAAAAGAACTGGTTGGGAGCTGAAAATAGGTAATTGGTAGCAACAGGGATTTTTAATTGGCTGGAAGAGACGGCGAAGATCTGGAAGGTGAAGCCCAAGCTCGTGCTCCTGGCTGAGACTAAGCCCAGGTTTCAGGATTAGGAAGGAAAGCTAAACCACCTATTGCCACGGAATGTAGAAACCCTGGCTTTATTTGGCAGTTGTTGGCTTCTACAATTCAATTAAAAATATCACCATCCTCCAGAGAGTTATTTTGTTCGTCAGAATTCATAACATGCTCAACAAAGGTCAAGGCGTTTTGGCAAAGTGCGATGTGGCTAAGAAAATATAAGAGAAGGAAACTGATGCAGGACCTGCCAGTGTTCCTGGTGATGTCATGAGGATGAAGAAACTCTCTTTTGAGGGGGCCTGGGTAGGGCTGGCTGCCACTCACACCTTGAGACTCAGGTACCAAAAGAACTAAGTTCAAACTACCCTTACAATTTAGAAGCCCTGAGCTGATTTTTCTTTTGCTGGGCTCGGCAGCATCCCTGTTTGCTGGTGGGTCTCACACTGAGTGATGCATTGGAATTGCCTGGTGGGTTTATTACTGCATGGATTGCTGGGCCCCGAGCCGCAGAGTCTGATTCAGTGGGCCTGGAGCGGGAACTGAGAGTCTGCATTGCTAACAAGCTTCCAGGTGAAGCTGACGCTGCTGGTCCAGGGACCACCTTTTGGAAGCACTGCTCTATGCCAGTAACAGTGGGTGGATTAAGAAAAGGCCGTGGAGCTGTTACTTCAAGTCATGGAGCCTCTTGGTGGCTCATTTCCTCACCTTGAGAATGGAGACAACACTGAGAACATCTACTGGGCAGGGTTGCTATGAGTGTTAAAGGAGGCAGTGGGTGTGAAGTTCCTGGCGTACAATGGGGCTTAATACATGATCATTTTCATTAGGTGTGGGCTGACCCGCCTGTCAGTGGACAGGACCCCTCCCTGCCCCACCGACTAATTCTGCCTGGAATTGTATCATTAGACAGCCATCCGTCAGCCCTTTAAGATATACATGCACCAGAGAGAGGAAGCTAAATCTGGCTCAGACCTCTTGAGACTTACGAATCAGTTTCTCAGCTGCGCTTTCTTCCCAAATTGAGAGGATCGGGGCATAGCAAATAACGCCAAGGCAAGAGGTGGGAGAGTACCTGATTTTGTTCAATTTCTCTGCCGCTGGCCAGGAGACTAGTCATTTCTTTTCCCCAGGGCCTCAGTTTCTGCCAGGGTAAAATGAGAGGGCTGGACCAGCTGATTGTCTAAGGGGTCTTCAGTGTCATGATTCATGATGGGGGACCTGACAAGGACTGTGAAAGCAACCAGACCACAGGGGTCTTGGAATGACGCACAGAGGCTGGATGGTGCAGGGTTAAGGGCTCAGGTGATGAGTCATTGTGCCTGGCTTCAGACCTCAGCCACTGATCAGCTCTGTGACTGTGGGCAAGCTCCCCAACCTCTCTGTTCCTCAGTGCCTTCATTGGGTACAGATTAGCCGCACGTCCCTCCCAGAGTCGCTGTGAAGATGGAATGAGGTTTTGCATGTAAGCCTCTCAGAACAGCACCTGTGGCACACAGCACATGCTGATCTGTGTGAGCTGGCATAATATTTCACGGCCTGCTTGGTCACAAACGGCCCTCCTGGAGATATGACAGCCCTGCCCTGGAGACAGTGACACCCCGGAAGACCCTCCTAGAAGGCCCATGTCGGAGTGGCCTGTTGCAGACACAGCTATCACACAGAGGAGACTGACTCCTCCAGAGCAAAGGCCTGAGTAGTCAGGGGAGGACTGGGTGGCAGGTAGGTCCATTTTTATATAAAAGTCCAATTTACATGCCAAAGTGACGAAGCCAAAGGGAGTCTCAATCCTGGACTGAAGGTCCCAAGGTCTCCAGCTACAGAAGTAAGTACGTCTTAAACTCTCACAACTGTTGACTGTTCAGGAGAATCCCTTGTCTATCTGTGGTGGGAGTGGGGCAGGAGAGAGTGGAGAGGTGAAGGGTCAAAGCCATAACCCCAAAGACACCACTTTTGAAGATGTTGTCCTTCCAGCCTTCTGGTGCTGGCAGTGTACGGTTTCCAAAGCAGTGGAAATGACCCTGACTCTTCTATTCCTGCCTGCCTGCACTGGGTCTCCGTCTCTCTCTATCTCTCTCTCTCTTCCTTCCTTCCTCCTCCCTCCCTTCCTCCCTTCCTCCCTCTCTCATCTCTCTCTCCTTCCCTCCTTCCTTCCTTCCTTCCCCCTCCCTCCCTTCTTCCCTTCCTCCCGCTCTCCTCTCTCTCTTTCTCTCTTTCTTTCTTCTTTTTTGAGACAGGCTCCCACTCTGTTGTCCAGGCTTCCAGGCTAGAGTGCAGTGGCATGGTCACAACTCACCGCAGTTTCCATCTCCTGGGCTCAAGTGATTCCCCTGCCTTGGCCTCCTGAGTAGCTGGGACCACAGGTGCCCGCCACCACACCTGGCTACTTAAAAAAATTTTTTTTGTAGAGATGAGGTCTCTTTTGCCCAGGCTGGAGTGCAGTGGTGCCCTAAGAGCTCACAGTAGCCCTAACCTCCTAGGTTCAAATGATTCTGATGCCTTGGCCTCCCAAAGTGCTGCGACCACAGGTGTGAGCCACAATCCCTGCCTGGGCCTCTTTTTATCTTCTCTAGACACATAAGGTCTGCCTGGGCCCCAGCCTGCTCTCCCCTTCCTCATGGGAATTCCTCAGGAATAAGGTAACTGAGATTATACACAGCAATGTGGGCAGGACATTCTCAAATGATTTCTTCCTAGCAATGAAAGGCCAGAGCCTTCCAGACTGTTGAATTTGACAGACAATCTGTCTTCATTTCTAAACGTCCTCTAAGAAGAACAAATCTGTTATACTCTGGCCAACATATTTCCACGGAAATAAAATAATGAAATCTGACCCAAACGTCAAACCCTGATATGTCTTGGAATTTAACAAAGGATGGAGCAGATGCAGTGGAGGGAAGGAACACCCAGGAAGCTTTCTTCTAGCAGCTCAACCCAGAAGCTGCCTTCCTGCATTTCATGGAGATGGTAGACACCAGTGCTCTCCATGTGCATGGGATTCATACCGGAAAAAATCATCCAGGCCAGAAAGAGGCCGCTCACAGCCAGCATGGAACATTCCCCATCCGCTGGCCTTCAAACCTGCTGAAGTGAACATTTCAGAAAGGAAATAGAGCAGAGCCAAATTCCCCAGCCATGTGAAAACCGAGAGGGAGAGGCTTCCAGCCCTAGAGGACCCTAGCCCTGGCTGCTGTCTGGCTCCTGCGGCTGGCCTGCCGCCGCGTGACTCTCAGCTTCTGGACCGGGCTTCCTCAGGCTGCAGGATGCTCCCCAGATTGAGCTGACCCCCTTCCCAGCAAAGCCCAGCAAGTTCCAGCAAGTTCTCGTTGTCTGCCTAGTAGACCTGAGTTTGAGTCATGTTTGAGGAGGTTTCCTTGTGCGCGGGGAATGGGATGGCGGGGAGTGGGGGGTTCTAATGTCTGTGCTTTTAAGTAGGAAAGATAATAATGAAATAGCTAACATTTAGCCTGTAGTCCCAGCTACTCAGGAGGCCGAGGTAGGAGGAGCACTTGGGCCCGGGAGTTCAAGTTGCAGTGAGCTTTGATCATGCCACTGCCCAGTAGCCCTGGTGACAAAGAGAGATCCTGTCTCTAATAGAAAAAGAAAAGAAAGAGCTAACATTTACAGATAACTTACTAAGCATCAGGCACTTCATGTACACTGAAAACATTTTATTCATATGAGACAGGTACTCTTACCAGCATTTTACTAATGAGGAAACTGAGGCTGATTTCTTCTCTAAAAACAAACAGGCTGGGCCTAGTGGCTCATGCCTGTAATTCCAGCATTTTGGGAGGCTGAGGTGGGAGCACTGTGTGAGGCCAGGAGTTTGAGACCAGCCTGGGCAACACAGTGAGACCCCCATCGCTACAAAAATATTTAACAATTAGCCAGGTGTGGTGGCACATTCCAGCAGTGCCAGCTCTTCAGGAGGCTGAGGTGAGAGGTTCTCTTGAGCCTGGGAATTTAAGGCTGCAGTGAGGCATGGTTGCACCACCGCACTCCAGGCAACAGAGCAAGACTCTGTCTCAAAAAAACCAAAAGCAAAACCTTTGCAGGTAAACACTGGACTGGGTGTGGCTCTTTGAGCACAGAATGCCTTCTATTATTGTCATTTGATAAGGCCTGGTAAGAATACTTTCCTTCTTGGAATGTGTCTTCTGTGGAAATAAGATACAAAAGGATGGAGATGTCAGCTTCTAAGAGCGCTGAGGGCCGAATTCTGAAAGCAAATGTCACAGCATTCATGATGCTCAGACACAGACCAGCAGCCGAGGTGGCAGCTGCTCTCTCCCTCCTCTTCCTTTCTGCACGGGCCTGACAGGTGGGAAGCAAACCCTTCCCCTCTGAGAGGCTTTCTCATTGGCTCTTCCTCATCGGCTGCTTCTTGGGAGAGTGCTGTGGTTTGGGCTGTTTTAGTCTCCAAGGGGATGGGTGATTTATATCCTTTTATTCGGCAAACAGCTTTGTACAGAATGAATGCCACTTGCTAAATGTCACCAGGCGGGGGCAGGGGAGCCGTATAGAATCCCAGTGAAGCCTTCCAGGCCTGGGCAAAATGGCACCTGGCGACTCGGTTAGTGTGTGTGTTTTCTCCGGCAGGAGTAAGGAAGACACAGTCAGAGTGGCAGGGAAATGCAAAGACTCCAGCACCCCCCTCCCCTGCTAGTGCCTGCCACTTCCTGCTTCTCCATCTTCTCCCTGCCCTTTGCAGGACAGGGCCCTCTCCACCTCGGAGAGAAGCAAGGCAGTCAGTGACCTATGGACTTCAGGGAGGGGCTCCTTTCTGTGGCGCTGAGTCAGCATGCCAGGCCTGCAGGGCTACGCAATCAAGCATGAGGGATTGCGGCTTTCACCAGGGCATATCAGGGCTTAGCTTTGCACTCAACCTTGCCCAAGCCAGGGTTCCGGCTGGAGGCCCCTTGCTCTTCTCACTCTCTTTCCATGCTCCTGCTTCTCACCTCTCCCCATCCACACCTGGGTCTGTACGTTCCCTGAGACTGTGAGCCATGCCTCTTCACACACACACACACACACACACACACACACACACACACACGGGTGCCCAGCGTGGCCCCATTCTCAACACACAATAAATAAGTGCTCTATGTTTGTTGAATGAATAACAAATGGCCAACTAATTCCTGCATGAACCCTGGCACCCCAGCACTGCCCCGCATGAATCCTGGCACCCCAGCACTGCCCCGCATGAATCCTGGCACCCCAGCACTGCCCCGCATGAACTCTGGCACCCCAGCACTGCTCCGCATGAACGCTGGCACCCCAGCACTGCCCTGCATGAACCCTGGCACCCCAGCACTGCCCCGCATGAACCCTGGCACCCCAGCACTGCTCCGCATGAACGCTGGCACCCCAGCACTGCCCTGCATGAACCCTGGCACCCCAGCACTGCCCCGCATGAATCCTGGCACCCCAGCACTGCCCCGCATGAACCCTGGCACCCCAGCACTGCCCCGCATGAACCCTGGCACCCCAGCACTGCCCCGCATGAATCCTGGCACCCCAGCACTGCCCTGCATGAACCCTGGCACCCCAGCACTGCCCTGCATGAACCCTGGCACCCCAGCACTGCCCCGCATGAACCCTGGCACCCCAGCACTGCCCTGGGGCCTGTGGGCTGCTCTGGCAGGATGACAAAGCATGTCCCAGTGTTTAGGGCAGTGCTACCAATGCCCTAAGAGATGGGAAAGGTGGTAGATTCTCAGGACTTGGAGAAACTTTTGCAGTCACATTGCCCAGCCCTCTCATTTTACAGATGAGGACACCGAGGCCCAGAGAGGTGTCCTGCCAAAGCCACACAGCACAGAGGAGCAGAGCCCGGGTCCAGCTATTTCTCCTATCTCACCACGCTGCGTCTTCTCACTGGAAGAGCGTACCAAGGCGGGAGTCTGGCCCCTACCCATCCCAAGCCTGATCCCTGCCTAAGGTTAGCCCAGCCCCCAGCCCCCAGCCCAGCTCCCCTCCTCAGCACAGGCTCGCAGCCACTGCTCCAAGCCTCCAGCCCACAGCCCATACACCCAGCCTCCCAGGGAAGAGGGAAATTAGTTTTCATTGTGCGACTCAGCACCACCTGGGCTGCGGGAAAACGCTGTGTTCCCGGCACTCCAGATCCATGTGGGCCTTGCAGGTTAGAATTTAGGGCGCAGGCCACACGCAGACTGGGAAAGACGGAAGAAAACAGACAACAGTCAGGGCCTGTGGGTGAAGCAGAGTCACTCCTGCCCCCAGAGCAGAGAGACAGCAGGGGTGCCTGGGGCTACGGGGCCAGCACCTCACCCTGGCTTGGGAAGGGACGGACTGGGACAACAGTGCAGGAAAGCCAGAGAGATGAGCCAACTAGGGGACACAGAAAAGGAAGGGTGTGAGGAAATGCCATCTCTCCCCTTCTGCAACCTAGATGTATCCTGGATCCCAGTAGCACCTCCATGGGCCCCCATAGCAGTGCTGGGGAAGGAAAGGGAAGCCGGAGGGAGAAGAGAAAGGAGGTGAGAGGGAGACGCTGCCTAGCATTGTCTCTCTTTCCTCTTTGAGGTCCACAGAGCGTCTCCACCAGCAGCTCCAGGAGGGATGATAAATTGTCAAAAGCCACCAAGAGTCAGGGACAGGAACTCAGTTCTGCCCAGCTGAGGGCTGTGCGGCGATTTCAAGGTACCTGAGCGGACCCCAGCCCTCACTCATTGAACTCAGTCAGAAAACCACCACGTCAGTGGATTCAGAAATGTGACAGGGATTTCAGAGGGCAACGGGTCCAGCCCTCACCACCCAGCACCACTCTGCAGGCATGGAAACGCAGGCCCAGAGGACAGGGGCTTCTCAACATGGGCACACAGCACCAAGACGGCTCCATAAATAGAAGTGAAATCTCCAAGCTCCCACTCCAGGGATGCTGACCACTGGGTGGGTGACTCCCCCAGCGTCCAAACCCTCTCTGGCAGTCCCTTGCTGCTCCAGGAGCGAGGACGAAAGGGAGAGCTCCTCCCAGGGCCTCCGGGGAGACACTTCTGCTGACTGTCCCCAAGGAGAAAGAGGGGAGAGAAATGAGGGAGGGTCCCTGAAGAATGGAGACCTTCAAGAAGGAGGCCAACCTAGGGGACCAGTGGAAGCCAGAAGGAGCACGGGGGCATGGCAGGGGCTGCAGCCGATGTCCCAGGGAAGGAGTAGCTGCAAGGCCCCTCAGCCTCAGAGGAGCGCCAGCCCCGCCCTGCCATTCTGGACGAGGCGTGAGTGTGAAGAGACTCTTGCCTGTCTACACTATCAAGGCTGAGCGGGGGCAAAGGCAGCCCCCTGGGGGTCCCCACCCTGCTACTGGACTTTAAAACCATTTTCTTTGGTTTTAAAGAAACAATTTTTCTTTGGTCATGATTTTGTTGGTAGATTTACCTTTATGGAATTGTAGTATTTTCTTGCTCTAAAACCCTCAGTTTAACCCCTTCTTTTTTCTGTCTCACATTTTTGCCTCCAGCGATATGAAAATGAACCTTGGAGAATGGGAGGGTCCTGGGGAAGGGGGGCTGAGGGGCACTTCACCAGGCAGAGATGAACCCCAGTGCTGACACAAGCCCTTTCCTTTTCCTGGTTTCTCTTGCCCTGGAGAGTGACAGGCAGAAAGGGCTTTTTGTCTCTTTGGACCGTTTCTGTATCCCTGCTGCCTCAAACGAAGCCTGGCCTGGGGCGAACTCAATCAATGACTCTGACGGGAGACAGGGCTCCGGCCCGCTGGGGTGATGGGCTAAAGAGGGGATTCTGGTTCCTGTGGACAATCTGGAAGCTGGAAGCTGTTAGAACTGGAGCGAGGATTTCACCAAGGAGCTCGCAGAGAGAGCCCGGGCAGGTGGGGTGTGGGAAGGAGTGGGGAAAGCCCGGAGTGTGGGGTACTCACTCCAGCACGTCGCGGTTGAACTGCTTCTTGCTGTTGCCCAGGAACTCTCCAATCATCTGGCGGCTGAGGCCCTTTCGCTGGAGGAGGAAATGGGCCACACCGATGGGGGTGTCAGGGATGAAGCCGCGTGAGATCAGGAACTGGATGCCCTTGTCCGGGTTTCTGGAGGTGGGGGTGGGGAGAAGCAGTAGAGAGTGAGCTGAAGCCATCCATGACTCTTTCCTCCCTGTCTTCCACCCATAGAAGTACCCAGAGGTTCTTGGAAATCCAGTTCCCCATTGAAGCTTCTCTCACCAGAGCCTCAACCCACTGAATGTCCTCACGCAGAGGATGGTGTGTGACCAGAAGGAGGACAGGGGAGATCTGCAAACAAAGTGAATTCCAGAGCAGATGGAGGAGAAGTACCCTTCTCTGTCCCTGCCTCCTGGGTCTTAGCCCAGTCCTGCCCTTCCCCCTACCCATATCCTGTTGTCAATATGCAGGTCCCCACCGCAGACGCCCCAACCCTGGAGAGAGGGTGGGAGAAACAGAGGTGAGCCCTCTGCCACACCACCTCTTCCCTTTGAAAGCTTTGAAGCCATGCTGCTCCCTGAGCTGTTTCTCACAGGTCCGGGAGGAGATAAGTACAGAAACACAAGGTAAGCACTGAGAACCTCCCACAGCATTTCGACATTTCCGGGACAGCCAGGCATGTGATTGTTTTTCTAGCACCTCATTTTTATTGTATTTTACTAAAGTATTAGCCCACAACGTATTTTCAGAAGGGTGTGGGGGAACAAAACTGGTTCTTCACTATGGATAGTTTAAGAATTCCTGTCTTGGGGCAGATGAGTGTCTGTGTGAGTTTTCATGTGCATGCAAAGAGACACTGCAGAAGTGGGGGTGGTTCAGAGTCAGATCCGCCTTCCCCTAGGTCTGCCGAGTACTAGCTATTTCATCGTGCGCAGCTCGCCTTACTGGTGTGAGCCGGCTTCTTTTCTGTAAAACAGCATGGTAATACCGCTGTGTAGATACTGCTGGGAAGATTACAGATGCTTTATGTAAGGTGAGCTATGAACAGTAGCTACTTCCCCTAGAATACGAGCCTCTTGAGGCCAGGGGATGTGTCCTTCTCACCTCTGTGGTCACAGTGCCTGGCACCCAATAAATAACAGCCGAATGAACGAATGAACATGCATTAGGGCCGGGGAGATGTGCTCTTGGCGCAGGGTTATCAAGGGGCGAGTGGAGGATGGGGGCGAGTGCCTGCCTCCTGGACCTGACATTTCCATGCGAGGGGCAGGTGTGCTTCCTTTCCTCTGCTTGGGACTGGCTGTATACATTCGGTGCAGGACCAGTCCCGGTCTCGCTGGGGTCTCTGAGCTATGGCGGTCGGTCATTTCTCCCCTGTTCTCTTTCTCCTGTGCCTCTGCCTGCTTCACACTCTCTCTTCCTCGTGGCCCTCCCCTCTCCTGCTCTCAGCCGGCATTCTTTACCAGGCGCCTCTCCTCCCTCCTCCATCCAGCCTCGCATTTCACCAACCCCGGGAGCTAATGCGTTTTCCCTGGCTTCATATCCACCCGAATGATTGCTGCTTAATCCTCAAACGGCCTGGACTGTTATTTACTTAATACTGTCTTTTCTTTTACATTCTCTTACTTTTCAAACCCTAGCTTCATCTTAAGCTGTAACAGTTGTGAAAGCATGTGTTTGATGTGTTTTTTCCTTTAATCTTTCTTAAAATAAACTCAGAATGATTAAAATAAAATATGTACTTCCTAAACATGACCTCAGGGATCAGGCACGGCACAGATGCGCCTGGAGGACCCCGGCATGACGTGGGAAGTTACCTGGCGCCCTGCTTGGTGGAGGGAAGGTGCCCTCCTCCTTCCCTCCCTCCCAGGACGCCCAGGACTCCGGGCTGGGGGCCAGGGCTGACTCACATGTTGAAGAGGTTGAGGCCGATGCGGTAGAGCCGCTTGCGCAGGGTGTCGGTGGAGAGCGTGGGCGACTTGCAGCTGGCTGGGTTCTCGCAGTGGTAGCGCGGCAGGCTCAGGATCATGGCCTGCAGGGCGTCCTTGGAGGCGGAGGCCGACGCCTCCGAGCCTGACTTGGCGGACTTGGTGGACGTGCTGCTGCTGCTCAGCTGCTCCACGTCGCCTGCCTCGGCCTCGGCCCCTCTCCCCACCTCCGCCGTCTCCTCCTCCTCCTCTTCCTCCTCTGTTTTGGGGGCCGTGGCCTCATCCACCGCCCCGCTAGCCCCAGCCTCTGCGCATGAGTCCCCGGCTGACGCGTCCTCCCGGCCCACAGCGGGGGCTTCCGGGGCCTCCCGCCCAGAGGTCTCGCCCTGCTCGGCCTTGCCCGCCGCGGGCTCTGCCGGGGCCTGGACCTTCTGAGCGCCCAGGCAGTTGGCCACCGACAGAGCCGTGGAGGAGGAGACGGATATGTTCTGGTTGGCGATCTGCACCGTGACGTCCCGGAAAGCCATCATGAGGGTCCCGCTGTGGGCCGGGGGCAGGCCGGGGGTCTCCGCGGCGTCATCCCCGGGCCCGGGGCCTGCGCTCTCCGGCTCCCGCCCCTCGGCCTCCCGGCCTGGGGGCCCCGCGGCCGCCTGCAGGGCCTGGTGGAGCTGGTAAGCGCCACTCTCCTGCAGGGAGCACATGGTCTTGAGGCTCCACGTGCTAAGCGCGTCGTCGATGGACTTGGCCAGGGATTGCACCTGCTCGGTGAAGGAGTCCTCCAGCTCGGTGAGGGTGCCTGCGAAGGTGGGCGGCAGGGAGGGCGAGCGCACCAGCGGCAGCCCCAGGAGGCCGTAGCCCTCCATGAGCGCTTTCTCGGCCGCCAGGCTCTCGGCCGTGGGTGACCGCACCTTGCGCAGGGAGATCCGCCGTGGCAGGCGGCTCTCCAGAAGCGAGTTGCGGATTTTCTCGAAGTTCTTGCTGAGCTGGTATTGGCGGAAGGCGGTTTGGATGGTGCAAGCGGCGCGCCGGGACACCAGGTGACCCCCGTACTTATGTTCTAGCATTTCAATCTGCAAGGACGAGGACAGAGAGGAGGAAGGGCTCAGAGGGGAAGGGTGGTCAGCCCTTCTGAGGAGTGGTGGAGTCACCCGGCCAAACTCGGGTGGGGCCCAGGAATGGACGGGGGCAGGGGGGCGCTCCTGGGCAGCTAAAGTCTGAACCGCCTAGAACGTCATGGCCGCATGGCAAGACTCGTAGAGGTGTAGGACGGAGGGGTCCGTTCTGGGGACTAGGGACGTCTCAAGGGCCAGGAGGGAGGTGCTGCATATGTTGTTCAGATACTGATGCTGTGGCGGCTATTACAAAATGGTCATGGCCGGGCGCATTAGCTCAGGCCTGCAGTCCTAGCATCTTGGGAGGCTAAGGAAGAAGATTGCTTGAGCTCAGGAGCTGGAGACCAGGCTGGGCAACATAGCTAGACCTTGTTTCTCTCTTGAAAAAAAAAAAAAAATTAACTGGGTGTCCTGGTGCGTGCACGCCTGTGGTCCTCAGCTACTGGGAAGGCTGAGGTGGGAGGACTGCTTGAGCCCAAGGAGCTGGAGGTTGCAGTGGGCTATGATCGTACCACGGCACTCCAGCCTGGGCAAAACAGTGAGACCTTGTCTCTGTTTTTTTCTTTTTTTCTTTTCTTTTCTTCTTTTTTTTTTTTTTTAAGTTCATGTCACAGATGCATACAGAAGTACTTATGGGTAAAATGCATGATATCTTGAAGTTGTGTTAAAATATTCTGTCAAAAAATGTGGGAGAGTTAGATGACACAATATTAATATTAATAAATATTAATAAAATGGTTACAGCTGGATGATAGCTACGGGGGAGTTTATAACACTGTTGTTTCTACTTTTGTGCACACTTTAAAACAATAAACAATGAAAACCAGAAATGCTAAAAACCCTCACAGCTCCTCGTGCTTCCCTGCTCCTCCCCTAAACAATGAAAAACAGAAATGCTAAAAACCGTCACAGCTCCTCATGTTTCCCTGCTCCTCCCCAGCAACCACGTCTCTGTGTTGGGGTGGCTCCTTTCCCTGGGAACATCAGAAGGGTCGGGATTGGGGCTGGACCATCTGTGTGTTCCCAGTGCATAGTTAGCTGCTCAGTAAACGTGGATTTGCTAAAAAGTTGAGTGGGTGTCTCAAGAATGGGGGTCCCTCCAGGCCACCATTACCAAGAGTTCCCCAATTTGAGTCACCTCTGCTCTTACGGTGGGAGCTGTCCAACCAGGGCAGGGCTGGGTGGGGTGGGCTTGGGGGCATGGCACCTCACCTGGGCAGATCTGATCCCAGGAAAACTTCTGTCAGGGGAGCCAGCGTGCCTCCTCTTGGCTCTGTCCTCCTGTCCATGGGTTTTCTCCTCTCAGGTTGCTACGCTCTCACTTTTCCTCCCTATGGAAACTTCTCAGGAAAGGACTGGGGAGGTATGACAGCCATGACCCCAGAGGCTTCTGCCTTTAAATAAGGGACAAGGCCTGTGTGAAGGTGATGGGCTTAAATGGTGGCATCCTAGACTCTGATCAGCCCTCAGAGAAGTTTGGGAAGTGCGAGTGTTTCCTATTCACAACCAGACATGCCACTTACACATGGTGTCCTTCCCGAATGAACGAAGAATCGGGATGGGTGCGCTGAGATGAGCGACTCAAGGCAAGAACAAGGACGTCCCATGTTCTCCAGGGATCATGGGTGGGGAGGGTACAGATTGTTCTCCAGGGATCATGGGTGAGGAGGGTACAGATTGTTCTCCAGGGATCATGGGTGAGGAGGGTACAGATTGTTCTCCAGGGGTCATGGGTGAGGAGGATACAGATTGTTCTCCAGGGATCATGGGTGGGGAGGGTACAGATTGTTCTCCAGGGATCATGGGTGAGGAGGATACAGATAGAAAGGCCATACTTCATCCTCAGCACAACACTTCAACCTGCTTCCTGCTCCACTGGAGCCCCCAAAGGCTGCAGCCAGAATGAATGCCTGCCTCCCACAGCCCAGCCGTGCCCTCTGCTCCCTTCCTGCAGGGTGTGATGGGTGCCCCATTCCACGCTAGCAGAGGTAGCCTCTTAGCTCAGGAGACCTTGTGGATTCAACCTCAATCCCCAAGGACAATCCCAGATAAAATGGGACATCCTTAGTGCTTGCCTCCAGTGCTTCCAGCCTGGCCATTCCCATTCCCCATTCCCAAACCTGGGGACATCATTCTGTCTCCCCCAACATCCAACTCTACCCTCGGAGATCATTGGAACTCATGCAGATTAATGTGTAAATGGCGACTAAGCCTTCCTATATGGCTTCTCCCAAAGTTACTTGCATTTCATGAGGGACAAGGCCCTGAGCAGGAAGAAGTTCCTGGTGCTATCACAATCCCCCTATTGGAGGGTCTTCAAGGCGCTCTAAACCACACCAAGTGTATTCCTCATCTATTGCTGTGTAACACATGACCACAAATCCAGCCACTTAAAGTAGCACCTGTTTATTTCTCATGCAGCTCTGTGAATCTAGTCTGGGCACAGCTCATCTGGGTTATCTGCTCGGGATCTCACCAGGCTGAAACCAAGATATCAGTCAGGGCTGCAATATCATCTAAGGTGTTGGGTCCTCCTTTGAGCTCACTCTTGTTGGCACAATTCAATTCCTTGTAATCACAG
The DNA here is from genome assembly GCF_029281585.2 of Gorilla gorilla gorilla. Classification (NCBI taxonomy): domain Eukaryota; kingdom Metazoa; phylum Chordata; class Mammalia; order Primates; family Hominidae; genus Gorilla; species Gorilla gorilla. The sequence goes on along the minus strand of NC_073234.2, from coordinate 15,759,311 downwards.
GACTTAGGCCCTCAGTCACTAGAGGTTGCCTGCTGTCCCCTACCATGTGGCCCGCTTCATAACCTGATAGCTCGGTCCTTCAAGGCTAACGGCACAGTGTCTGTCTGGGGCTTCAGCTTCATTTATAGGGCTGACCTGATTAGCTCAGACCCACCCTGGGTGATGTTTCTTTTTATTAACTCAAAATCAACCAATTGGTAACCTAATCATCAGAGTGATGTCCCATCACATTCACTCATCCTGCCCATACTCAAGGGAAGGGGATTATATAGGATGTGTACACTAGCATGAAGGGGACTTGGGGGCCATCTGAGAATTCTGCCCACGGTACGAACTGGACGTTTCCCCACTTGATCTTTACTAGGTATGACCTCATGCACCCATAAGAGACACAGATACTTGCCTCTGAGGCATTCTGTTTCTGCTCCTGCAGAAATAATGTAGCTTGGCTCATTCTCCCTGCTGAACTTTGACACATTCCCTGAGGCCTGGAATAGGGACTTGGCTTTGGCTCAGGCAGGAAAGTCCTTCCCCAAGGGGAAATGTAGAGAGGAAGGGGAACTGATCACTAAAATGTCTCCTTTTCTCTCAATTTCTGTCTGTCAACCCTATTCAAGCACCATGAGAAACTGACAGATTTCACATTTCTTTCTTTTTTTTTTTTTTGAGATGGAGTCCCGCTCTGTCACCCAGGCTGGAGTGCAGTGGCACGATCTCGGCTCACCATAACCTCCGCCTCCTGGGTTCAAGCGATTCTCCTGCCTCAGCCTCCTGAGTAGCTGGGATTACAGGTGTGCGCCACTGTGCCTGGCTAATTTTTGTATGTTTTTTAGTAGAGACAGGGTTTTGCCATGTTGGCCAGGCTGGACTTGAACTCCTGGTGCCTTGGTGATCCGCCCACCTTGGCCTCCCAAAGTGCTGGGATTACAGGCGTGAGCCACCGCGCCCGGCCAGATTTCACATTTCTTTCCTGTCTGGCCTATTTATACCCCACCTTGGCCTCCCAAAGTGCTGGGATTACAGGCGTGGGCCACCGCGCCCGGCCAGACTTCACATTTCTTTCCCGTCTGGCCTATTTATACTTCTAGGAAAACCCCAGGCCCAAGAGCATCCTTTTGTAGCAAGAGATGCTGTTGGCAACACAGGGAAGGTATGAAATCCATTGCTTGAGATGCTTCCAAAATGGTGATGGGGTCCATGCCCTTGGCATGGTATCATCCTGCTTGAAGGCAGAAGACCAGCTGACATAACCCTAGGAGACTCCGTCTACTACTGGGCAATGTCTATGCTTCACCCAAGCAGGAAAGAAAACCAGATTTTAAATTCTTGAATCTGTCCCATCACATCCTCCACTAGACATCAAGTCCCACGAGGGCAGATTTCACCTGCCGTGGCCACTGCTATGTCCTCCAATGCTTGGACAGTGCCCAGCACATAGTAGGCCTTCAATGAGTGTTTATTGGACAAATTAATTCCAAAGTTATATTTGTGACTCTCAAAAACCTTCCTAATCTGACTCACAGCAGACGCTCTCCCGCTCCTGCCTCCTTTGTGTGTTCAGCTCACCCTACACGTGCTTTTTACTCCCATTTCCTTCGTCCTATCTGCAGCTTTGCACCTGGCCACAGATCTCCCCAGATCTCCCCAGGCTACAGCGTAACTCTGCTGACTCTGCTGACTCTGCTGCCGCTGGGGCACTAGCCTGTTCCCTTTCTTCCTATTTTACACTGAACCTCCAGAACACTAACCTCTGCCTCACTCCAGGAGCAAATGCCAGATACTGACCCAACCCTGCCCTGAGCCCTGTGCTGTGGCTCCTGTTGCCTCCCATCTCAGTCAAGGGCGAGAGATGTTAAACTCATCCAAGGCCAACCAGCAAGGAAGAGGCAGATCTGGGGCTTGTCACTCAGCCCCAGGGGCCTCCTCAGCCTCCCTCCCGGCTCCTTTCTGCAACTCTCCACAGTGCTCATGACTCAGTCTATCCTGGTTGTCCTGTCTCCCTACAACCCCTTAATCTTGTATTCTGGCCACAAAACCCCTACGTGCGCTGGTTACGAGTCACATGGGTGCCACTGCCAGTCTCCACACGTTTTAATTTTCCCCGTACACTCTGGACATCATCCACGGCTTCTGTGTTGGACATCATCAGAGGAGCCCGTGACGGGTGATAATTAACGATGAATTAAGAAGGGAGCTGTGTCAGGCAGAGCCTTCCAGGTCACTGTAAACGTGCTCCCTAGGTGGATACCTTCTCAGCCCTGTCTGCCTTCCCTCTGAGGACCCAGTCCACTCTCTTAACTTCTACTTTGATGGGCCGGTGAACAAGTGGCAAGTAAGGGGAATGGCCAGCCCCAGATCCCGGCTGATTGGACTTGGATGAATTTAACATCTTTGACTCTCAGTTTTCATATCTGTTAAGTGGGGTTTATCCTGCTGACCCTGTATCTTCTTGTGAGGATTAAATTATTTCATGGAGCACCCAGCACAGAGCAGGAGCTTCATAAGTGGTAGCTGCTTAATGGTGACAGTGACAATGATGGGAATGACTCTCAAGCCTCCATTCCTAGCCTTGATCCCAGACCCACATTTCCAGCAGCCTGTGGATCCTCTGTCCATCTAGGCTATGCCACTGTTTTCCCCACCTCACCCACACCAGCTCTTGTTGACTTCCTTATTGGCCTGACAAGCACCCAGCCTGGGAAACTTGCCTTGTCCTGGGGTTTTCGTTTGCCCTGTCCACTGTGTTTGTCAGCCTCCTGTAGCTCCTGGGACCCCCCACCCCTATACCTTTTGCAATCATCCATGATATCCTTCCAGAATGTCACCACGTAGGGCTCTTTTTCTTCCCACTTGGACCACGCCAGCAGCATCCTTACTATCTCTGTGTCCTTCTTACTCCCACTATCACCTTGCACTGCAGAACCAGACCCAAGCTCTCAGACAGCAGGTGTCAACACAGGCTTTTCTTTGTTTGAGAACCATTGCCCCAAACAGATAAAAACGCTTCTTCCTGGTTTTCCAACCCTAACAATCTGGCTGGGCCACAAAGCCCTCCTCCAGAAAGTCCACATTGCTCAGCAGCTCCTGCCTGCTCTCCCCCCACGAGGCTCCCTGCTTGGGGACTCATTTGTGTTCTCTCCCAGCCTGCAATGCTCTCCCCAACCTCAACTCCCAGCCTCCCCTTTCCTCCAGGTAGAAATGTCCTCTTCTTCGAGACCTATCTCAAATGTGCCTCCTCCGTGCAGCCCTCTCAATGCCCCGAACAGACGGGGTCTCCCTGCCTCGGGCCCCAATTTCTCTTTGACACTCAGTCTCCTCCACTAATCTTTGTGGCATTTCTCCAACCCATCCTTCCCTCCCTTTCCCTCCCCCAGGCTCCAACAGAGCATAAGTTATTCACGGCATCAAATATGTCTTAGTCATCCTGTCCAGCACCGAGCACCTTAACTGGCATGGAGCAACTGCTCCCTGAATAACACTGGAATTCAGTTCCGGGCTCACCATCATGTGTCCTAACTCATTTATCAACCAACTCCCACTGATCCCAGAGTTGGGCCTGCCAGGCCCTCAACCTGCACTGTCCCCTACACCTTCCTCCCCACCCTCAATGCCCAGTGCCACCTTCCTCCCTACCCTCAATGCCCAGTGCCACCTTCCTCCCCACCCTCAATGCTCAGTGCCACCCCCTGCTCAGAGCTCTCGCTGTGGACTGTCCATCACAGGCAAGACATCTGTCTCTGCATCTCTTGTGCCCAGTGCTGTGCCAGACCTGTGGCTGAGGCTGAATAAGTGTTTGCAGACATGAACTAAACTGAATTCTCTCTTGTGACCCCAGGGAAATCAAATTCCAGACTCTTGTCCAGGCCGGGGCTTGGAACCCAGCACTCCATCCTTCCTCCCACCCTGGCATCCTGGCAGGACCTGGGGACCCAGTAACGGCCCAGGTCAGCTCCATCCACGACAGCGAGGCCCTCCCATCTACCCCAATCCCGTTCTGAACCAGGGCCAGGTCAGAGAGCAGAGAGAGGTGCGGGAGGGGAGGCAGCCCCAGGGAGGGGGGGGCGGGTCTCTGGGCCTGCAGGCCAGGGAGCAGCTCTGCTCACTTCCCTCTAAACCTCAGGAACCAGGAGGAATGATGGCCTCGCCTCCTCCCAAGAGAGCAATTTCTCAGCTTCTGCCAGAAGAAGCAGCGGCAGGGGCGCGGGGGCCTCCGTCTCTCTAATGAGCCTCTCAGTGTTAATTAGAACGTGCTCCCTTTTCTCAGGTTGCTGTGGCAGCTGAGCCTGAAGAGGCCGCTGAAAGATGGCGGCCAAGCCAGAGGGTGGGGAGGAAGAGCCGCTAGCTGGGGGGCACAGTGCTGAGGAGCGGGGGCCAGCTGTGGGGAGGAAGAGCCGCTAGCTGGGGGGCACAGTGCCGAGGAGCGGGGGCCAGCTGTGGGGAGGAAGAGCCGCTAGCTGGGGGGCACAGTGCCGAGGAGCGGGGGGAGGTGTGGGGGGCTTCCAAGGGTTTGTTCCCATCCAAGACTTCCCAGTTGAGACCATGAAAGCACAGCATGTTGTAAGCCTCCAGAACTTGGCCCGGCAAGCCCGGGTGTGAGGCTGAGGAGCAGAGAGACTGGGGAAGCTGGCGCTTTGGGGGTGTTCAGAGAGGCCCACAGGAGCCTTGGGTCTGTGCTGGGCAGGGCTGTGGCCTCCTGCAAGGCAGGGGACTCATGCCTGCTCTGTGTGCCCTCCTCCCAGCCTGCTGTCTGGAATACAGCAAGTGCTTGACACGCGGGGCGTTGAGGCCTGCCTGGGAGTGGGCAGCCAGGTAGGCGTGGGGGACACGCTATGGCTCAGCTAGTAGTGAGGTCATGAGACCCTCCAGTGGGGCTGCCCCAGGAGCTGGCTCTGATCTCAGGTTGGGCTGCCTGCCCTCCTCATGCTCCACAGACCCTGTGTGCCACTTCCACGGGGACTGTTCCTCACTGTAATGCCAAGAGATGGTGGAAGGTACAGGGTCAAAACCATGGGCTGCAGAGTCCATGTCTTGGCTGCATTACTTCCTAGGGCTGTGTCCTTGGGCAAGTTACTTAACATCACTCAGCCTTAATCTTCCAGTTCCAGAAATGGGACAGTAATGGTGCCAATCTCACGGGTTCACACATGAGGAAACCAAGATGCAAAGAGGGAAAGTGACTTAGAAACATAGCCACCACATCTTCCTGAAGAGGTGCTCCACAGTGAGGCTGGACCCTGAGGCTTGGGGTATGGGGATCTGTGGGGAGGGGCTGCTCTCCAGCAGAACATGGCTTCTGTCCAGGACCTGGCTTGGGGAACAGGGCCCAGATTCTACTGACTGCAGCTCCACAGCCCTCTGGCCTGAACAGCCCAGAGGGCTCTGCAATTCAGATGGCTAAGAAGGGCTCCAGTCGCTCTGCAACAGGATACAAACTCCCTAGAGGGCTTGGAGGAATTTCAAAATGACACCTAGGCCCTCTATTTCCTAAAGGGCTCCCCAAAGGGACCTGCATGCTCACTCCTTGGCCCGCCCTAGGTTGTATCCCCCAGGACTGCTGGGGTCGGGTGAGAGGGTCGAAGGCAGAGGGAGAAGGGGAGAAGAGCTGGCAGGAGGACCGTCTTGCTGTGTGACTTGTGACAGGTGCTGGGGAAGGGGCCAGCAGGGAGAACAGGAAGCTGGAGGGTAGGCCTCGTTCGCTCATTCACTTGTGCCTTCATTCCTATGTTCCCTCCCTGCTGAGCAGTTCCTAGGTGCCCAAGACTGTGCAAGGTGCAGGGCGGCAAAGATGGGCAAAGACAGGACAGTTCCCAGGGCATAGCTCCAGGAGCTCTGGCTCTTCACGTGAGCTATGCAGCACTCTGGAGGTGTCCCGAGCACCACCTGCTCAACTCCACACAGCCCTGAGAACAACATGGTCCATGCTGTTGAGCGGAACAGCTCCCACTCCCAGACAGCACAGAGGAGGCAACAGGCAATGGGTAAAAGCACGTGCCTTGGCTGCGACCTGAAGTATGAGCAGAAGTCTCCCAGGTGCAGCAGGTGGGGTCGGGGACAGGTGAGGAATATCCCCAGGAGAGGAAACAAAGCCACACGAAAGCCCAGAGGTGAGGGTGGCTTGAGATTCGGGACAGCAAATAGGAACGGCTGGAACCCCCATGGGGCTGGGACTGTGGCAGGGAGCCTGGAGAGGCCTCTGTCCTGCACACCATGAGGAGCCATCAGAGGCTTTCCCGAGGATCAGCGCGGTCAGAGGTGCACTTTAGGAAGATGACTCAGCTGCAATGTGGAGGTGAGGTTGGAAGGGACAGAGCTCAAAGAAGGGGAAGCACAGGAGGTCTCCCCGGGTGCAGGCAAGAGGAAGGATGGCCTGGCCTACTGGGGCAGGGGCAGTGGGGAAGGCAAGAGAGGGTGGGATTCGGGAACTGTTAAGAGGCAGCATCAGTGGGGCTTGGGGCTAGAGCAGAGGCGAAGGAAGGAGAACAGCCAAGGAAAACAGTCCTGGGGATCTGGACTGGCTGACAGAGGAGGCTTGGCGGGTCGGTGGGCTGGGGAGCTAAGATTGTCCAACACCCCTCCCAGGCCATGGAACACAGGATTCAGTGTGGCTGGTGGAATCACTGGGTTGGAATATCAAGTGTTAGGTCTCAAAGAGACCTAAGGCAGAGTCAGTTCCTGGCGCCATGCTGTATACCCATCCCATCCCCCTTTATGTCACTAAGTGATCATTTCCCCTTTCTTATCCTTCCAGCAGCTTCTTCACCAGGCACTGCATTAAGCACTGAGAATATAATGAGGAACAAGTCATGCACCTGCCTTCAAGGAGGGGGTCAAGCAAACAGGAAATGCTGACACAGGGCTGAAGGGCTGTGACGGGGGACACCCGGGTACTGTGGGATCACTGAGAGGGACACCCAGTGCAGGCTTGGGAGGCAGGGAAAACTGCCTGAGAGGAGGAAGAGGTACCTAAAGCAAGTCCTAAAGCAAGAGAAGGCCAAGTGCAGGGGTGTGGAGGGGAGTGGAAACTTCAGAGATTGAGGCCAAGGGAAGAGCCTGTGAAGTCCCAGACATAGGAGGCAGCTGAGGCCAGAGAAGTCAAGCAACTTGCCCAAGGCCATACAGCTCATGGCAGAAGAGAGAGGAGTCGAGTTCAGTCTCCTATAGATGTGTGCCATGTTCAACAAAAGCCAAAATTGACAAATGGGATCTAATTAAACTAAAGAGCTTCTGCACAGCAAAAGAAACTACCGTCAGAGTGAACAGGCAACCTACAAAATGGGAGAAAATTTTCGCAACCTACTCATCTGACAAAGGGCTAATATCCAGAATCTACAATGAACTCAAACAAATTTACAAGAAAAAAACAAACAACCCCATCAAAAAGTGGGCGAAGGATATGAACAGACACTTCTCAAAAGAAGACATTTATGCAGCCAAAAGACACATGAAAAAATGCTCATCATCACTGGCCATCATAGAAATGCAAATCAAAACTACAATGAGATACCATCTCACACCAGTTAGAATGGCGATCATTAAAAAGTCAGGAAACAACAGGTGCTGGAGAGGATGTGGAGAAATAGGAACACTTTTACACTGTTGGTGGGACTGTAAACTAGTTCAACCATTGTGGAAGACAGTGTGGTGATTCCTCAAGGATCTAGAACTAGAAATACCATTTGACCCAGCCATCCCATTACTGGGTATATACCCAAAGGACTATAAATCATGCTGCTATAAAGACACATGCACACGTATGTTTATTGCAGCACTATTCACAATAGCAAAGACTTGGAACTAATCCAAATGTCCAACAATGATAGACTGGATTAAGAAAATGTGGCACATATACACCATGGAATACTATGCAGCCATAAAAAATGATGAGTTCATGTCCTTTGTAGGGACATGGATGAAACTGGAAATCATCATTCTCAGTAAACTATCGCAAGGACAAAAAACCAAACACCGCATATTCTCACTCATAGATGGGAATTGAACAATGAGAACACATGGACACAGGAAGGGAAACATCACACTCTGGGGACTGTTGTGGGGTGGGGGCAGGGGGGAGGGATAGCATTAGGAGATATACCTAATGCTAAATGATGAGTTAATGGGTGCAGCACACCAGCATGGCACATGTATACGTATGTAACAAACCTGCACATTGTGCACATGTACCCTAGAACTTACAGTATAATAATAATAAAAAAAAGTGTGCCATGTTTCCAAGAACCTCGCTCTAGCCTCCTCAAGCCTTACTTGTCCCCTTCCCCCAACCCCCAGCCTACACTTGGTCTAAAGGGATACACAGGTCAGGGGAACCAAGCTATTCTCCTAGGCTGGACTCATTCGGCAGAGGGCCCTGTTGCACCCACTGCCACTCCTCACCTCACCTGACTCAGTCTGGCCAACATGCAAAAGCCATCCCTTAGAATTATGCCCCCATAGAAGAAGCCCACAGTACCGACTAGAACCCTGCACCACCCCCAATATCACACCCAGTCAGTCAAAACCAAACTACCTCACCTGCCCAAACCAACACACACGTTTTATCTGGTGTTATTGACCGGATACTCCTTAAGTGGAACTGTAATCTCCTTCGGGGACAGGTAGGAGCATTTTTGGTGTTTGTTTCTTGGTACCCCATTCCCTTGTTGCTTTGCACAGCACCATTATTTTTAAAAAATACTCACCCAGGCTGGGAGCAGTGGCTCACGCCTGTAATCCCAGCACTTTGGGAGGCCGAGGCGGGCGGATCACCTGAGGTCAGGAGTTCGAGACCAGCCTGGCCAACATAGAGAAACCCTGTCTCTACTAAAAATACAAAATTAGCTGGGCGTGGTGGTACACGCCTGTAATCCCAGCTACTTGGGAGGCTGAGGCAGGAGAATCACTTGAACACAGGAGGCAGAGATTGCGGTGAGCCGAGATTGCACCATTGCACTCCAGCCTGGGCAACAAGAGCAAAACTCCATCTCAAAAAAAAAAAATACTCACCCAGTGAGCTCTTACTATGTCCAGCACACTCTGCTGGTTGCTGGGGAAGGTACCAAAATGGATAAGAGATGGTCTCTGACCTCGAGAAGCAGAGGACCCCTCATCTGGCCAAGTTGCCCCCAGACCACACTATATGTCGCAGATGGATGGTTACCCAGCCCTGCCTGGGCACTCCCAGAGACAGAGAACTCCCTACCTCACAGGCAGGGCATTCCATATTTTTAACAGTTTATTTGTTAATTAAGTTAAAATCTTCCCCTCCTATAGCTTTCATATACTGGTACTGCTGTTTTTTGGCTGGAATGGTAGAAAATACATCAAATCATTTTTCACATTCAGCCCTTCTATATCTAAAACTTGCTTTCCTGTCTACATTCTCTCCATATAACCCCAGCCCATCCTCCTGCTCATTAGAAACCTCCGGGTTCTTGTTTCCTCCCTTAAATGCAGCCTCCAGAACCAAGCGTGGATCTCGAGGGTCCCTGACCATCAGCAGTGCGGGGCTGCCGGATGCAGCACTCCCCTCTGCGGGGTAGTGTGGGCTTCCCGTGAAGGAACCTGCCCTCCCTGCTGGCAGCTGCTTCCCCTGCTCCTGATTGGCCTTGAGCTTACAGTCACCTGAAACCCTAAGGCCTGTCTCTCAGGCTGGAGCCTGAATGTCTTATGCTAGTGCTGTGGGGTTTTCGAAGCTGGGAGCAGAATTTTAGATTTTTCCACATTTCATCCGACTTTTTTTTTTTTCATTAAAATCATCCTTCTGTCCTGATGAGGTGTTTTTTGTTTTGTTTTGTTTTGTTTTTGAGACAGAGTCTCGCTCTGTCGCCCAGGCTGGAGTGCTGTGGTGCAATCTCGGCTCACTGCAACCTCCGCCTCCCAGATTCAAGGAATTCTGCCTCAGCCTCCTGAGTAGCTGGGATTACAGGCATGCGCCACCACGCCTGGCTAATTTTTGTATTCTTAGTACAGACGGGGTTTCACCATATTGGGCGGGCTGGTCTCAAACTCCTGACCTCGTGATCCACCCGCCTCGGCCTCCCAAAGTGCTGGGATTACAGGCGTGAGCCACCACGCCTGGCCCCTGATGAGGTTTTTACAAAGTCTGGGATGCTATCACCAAGGTATCAGCTGTTCTCTTTCAGCTTTATGTCATCAGAAAGCCGGGTGAATGTAACTTGTATGCCTCAAATTGGTGCCTTATCTAATGGTCGACCTGGACAGCATGTCCACTCAACTCCCTGGGATTTTTTTTGATGAATATTTTTTGGATAATTCGATTTGAGAACAACCCTCCTTACTATATTGTTAGTAATCCACACATTCCTGGCATGTGCACATAGGGTATCTTGGGGGATTTGGTCAAACACTTTACTGATGTGCTGCCTACAGCTGGCCTGAGCCAGGATATGAGCTTGGCATCAATGCCAAGAGAGGAAGGAGGTTAGTTTGGCTTGACTCAGTCTTAGTGGCCTTCCCACTAGCTTCCTTTCTGAAGATACATTGCCTATTGGGTTGAAGAATTGTTCTTTAGAACCTACACATTTTGGGGCAGAAGGGACCTTGGAGGTGATTCAAAGTTAATTCTCATTTTTTGCAGATGAGGAAACAAATGCCCAGAGGGTTTAACTGGCAACTCCTAAAGTCACTGAGTTCATAGGAGGAAGAGCGAGGATTGGATCCCATGTCTACATCTCCAAGTTCAAAGCTCTTTCCTTAACAGTATCACACCATCACGCCTTTCTCTAAGCACACACACACACACACACACACACACACACACACACACACACACAAACACACCCCTTCCATCAAGACTCTTGTCTGCCAAGACAAACTGAGGCATTATCTTTTTTGGGGGTTCAATGGGGGCCCCACAATTGGCCACTTTCTCTTCCTGAATGGAAAATGGAGGCCCAGGCCCCTCCATGGAATCTGTTCTCCAATAGAGGAGCTTTGGACTCCCCCAATCTGGATTGATCTTGGGAATCCTGTCTGCTTCGAGGAGACCATTGTCTTTGAGCCTCGTTTGTGCCTGTGGGTGCCTAACACTGGCTCCCTTGGTGGGCGTGGAAGCTGGACTATGGCCTCTAAGCGGCAGGCGGAGGTGGGGACTCCCCCAGAGAACAGTGGGCTCCTTGCCTAGTGGTCAGTGGGGCGGTGGAGGCTTGCTGAGCACTGTGTGAGGAGCAGAGCCCCTGGACGTGCTGCCCAAGGGCCTGGCATTGCGAGGGTATGAGCCCTGCCATGGTAGAAGGCAGAGGCCTGTGGCTGGTCCAGGGAAGGGCAAACTAGGTCGCTCAATGCAGGAGAACTGTGGCAAAAGAGGTGTGCCTGTGGCGGAGGGGACCCAGCGGGGATATCCCTGGTACCCTCGACAGCCCCCAAAGGCAGGGCCCCTTCACCACCCTCCCCGCCCCCCTAGGAGGCCCTGGGTACCTGTTTATTCTTTAGGTCAAGGGAGAGTTCGTAATCGGAGGCGGCAGGGGCGTGGGAGCACAGCGCCGTCGCCAGGGCAGGCTGCTGCCGGCCGGGGGAGGCCTTGTGCTGGGGGCCAGCCCTTGGGGAGGCAGCCCCTGCCCCCGGCCGCTCCTCCTCCTCCTGCAGCTCCTGGGGTTGAGCCTTCGGGGCATGGGCACTGGGTCTGCCGGCTGCCACCGCCGCCGCTGCCACCACGGAGTCCTCCATGCCCCCACCGGCCTGGGTGCAGGAGCCATCACTGTGAACAGAAGGCAACGGTGCTTGGTTGGGGGAGAGGGCGACAGGGTGCATGTGGATGTGGGGGTGGGGGAGAGAAGCTAGGCACTCTGGCCTGCCTTTCCTGTGGCAAGGACTGGAGGGGATGTCTTTCACAGTCTCCTCTAGGGAGGGGCTACCATGGCGGGGACGAGCCCTGGGCACGGAGAAGAACCCGCACCTGGGAGGCAGCTCAGACAGAGGGAAGGGGCAGCTACGGTCAGGACTCAGGAACCTCTGCTTAGAAGCAGTATGGCAGAGCGGTGCATCTGGGCTCTGCCTCTTATGAGCTGTGTGACCCTGAGCAGGTCACTCAGCCTCATTGCACCTCTGTTTCTCCATCTATAAAATGGGCACAGTAACAGAACCTACCTCATAGGGCTACTGGCGGCTGAAGTTACTTACAACTCTTTAAGCTGTGCCTGAGTCATGGTGACTGCTACATGTGTTACCTATTGTAATTATCGGTGGCCCGGCTCCTTGGGCACAGGCTCAGGTGGCTGGGGAAGCTGATCCACACTAAGCCAGCTCATCTTTAGACTGACCAAATGAGTCTGGAGGAGGGAGGATGCCTGGCCTGGCTTGGGCATAAGCCTTTTCAGGGGGGTGGACTCCAGGTGTGGGGGCTGCGGCTGTGAAGAGGAGGCTTCCTGCCCTGCTGGGTTTAGAAAACACCTGCTCCTCCCTGACCCGTCCTCTGTTCCCCGGGAGCCACAGCAGGCTGAGCCATGGCTGCAGCCGTCCTGCCTATTCTAAGAAGACACCTTGCTGCCTGAAGCAGACATGGTCCAGCCTGCTTTGTAGAGTTGGTTCCCTCAGATTGCTTCCTTCCCCACTAGCCTCCAAGTTCTGCCCCTCCCTTGAGGCCCAGTGCTAAGCCACCTCCTCCATGAGGCCTTCCTGGATGACTGCAGCTTTCACTGCTCTGTCTCCTGGAACACTAGGAGCTGTCCTTAGAGAGTCACTGTCTATTTCCCAGAGGAGGAGAGTCATCGTGGTTAACACCATGGGCTCAAATTCAAGCTCTACGACTGTGTGGCTTTGGGCAACTGGCTTTTCCTCTGAGTCTTGGTTCCCTTGTCCTAGTTCCTACCTTAGGAGGTCCTAGTTCCTACCTTAGGAGGTTACAGTGAGGAAGAAAGGAGGCAGCAGAGGTCAGGTGCTTAGCACAGAGTATGTGCTCAGTAAATAAACTTTTTTTTTCTTTCCTTTTTTTTTTTGAGATGGAGTTTTGCTCTTGTTGCCCAGGCTGGAGTGCAATGGTGAGATCTTGACTCACCGCAACCTCCACCTCCTGGATTCAAGTGATTCTCCTGCCTCAGCTTCCCGAGTGGCTGGGATTACAGGCATGCACCACCATGCCCAGCTAATTTTTTTGTATTTTTAGCAGAGACAGGGTTTCACCATGTCGGCCAGGCTGGTCTCGAACTCCTGACCTCAGGTGATCCACCGACCTCAGCCTCCCAAAGTGCTAGGATTACAGGTGTGAGCCACTGTGCCCGGCCCAGTAAATAAACTCTTATTTCCCCAGCTATCCCTTCCTAGAAGCCAGGGCCTATGTGTTATTTCATTATGTCCCCCAGCCCCTTCATGCTGGGCAAATGCTGAGTGCTTAGTCAACACTTGTTGATGGTGAATTGAGGAGAACCCAGGGGCCACGGGGATGGCTCTACAGTGGACAGTGACAGAAAGTCAGGACTGGAAGGGACCTCAAGGTCATCTAATGCAGCCTCCCAACCTCCCCATTTTTACAAATGAGGAACAGGGGCCCAGGGTGGTGGGGTGGCCCTGGTGCAGGAGAGCTGCAACCTAAGGACTTATGTCTTCCAAGACTTTGCCACCATGAAAGATGGGCCAAATGACACCAGAGGAGGGACCTCTTCCTGCGTCTTCCACTGGACCTTAGGGTGCAGAGAGGTGTTCCTCCTGGTGCTTCCTCCCAGCCAAGGGTGGGGTTGAGAATCTCCCTTCTCTCAATCTCCATCTGCCCTCCCAGCACTCTCCTGCACCTCTGGCAGATAAAGGAGTGCTCGCTGGCTGGCCCTGGCCATGGAAAATCTTCATTGCTGCTGCCTTTTTCTATGTCCACCATTTCTTCTGCGGCCACCAATCAAGCTGCGTGGCTCAATATAGCCCTAGATGTCTTTTTTAAAATTATTATTTATTTATTTTTGAGCCAGTGTCTCACTCACCCAGGCTGGAGTGCAGTGGCTCAATCACAGCTCACTGCAGCCTCAACCTCCTGGGATCAAGCGATCCTCCCACCTCAGCCTACTGAGTACCTGGGACTCCAGGTGGGTATGCACCACCACACCGGGCTACAGGTGGGTACGCACCACCATACCGGGCTAATTTTTAAATTTTTTTTGTAGAGACAGGGTCCCACTATGTTGCCCAGTCTAGTCTTGAACTCCTGGGCTCGAATGATTGTCCCTTCTCAGCCTCCCAAAGTGCTGGGATTGCAGGCATGAGCCAGCGTGCCCAGCCTCTAGACATCTTTGATATGTTTTTCACTAGTGTCACTGGGAAGTTCTTTTTAAGCTCTAACTTCAACCCCTCTTGCTGTATTACCTGACATCTCTTCCCCTGGAGCACGTGGAAATAGCCCCTTCCCACCATAGCACAGCCCGTGTCCAGGGCCTGCTGGGCAACGTACAGTTTTGCTCATCTTTCCTCCAGATTGTCCTTGGCACTGATGCCCAGGATCTCTCTACCCTAAAAGGTTTTCAAGACTCTTTAGGGAACTGGTGCCTACTCAAGGGTCCAGACACCTTTAATACCAGCCCTCTGCTTTCTTCGATTGCTGGAATGTGCTTGGCAAGAGGTGCTGGGTGCCGACGTCCCTTGATGGCAGCACTCGGCCAATGACAACGGGGTTGTTGCATAAATACTCCAGCTTCCCTGTCCCTTGCACGGGACAACTCTGAGGCACACCCTATACCATCTCCCTAAGTCCCCAGTGGGATCGAGCCCCAGTGGCCCAAAGCAGTAACTTGAAAATTAATGAACCCTGCCATGGCTTCATTCTCTTCTGTGTTTCATTTCCCCACTCCTCTACAGCCCTTTCCTGGGGTCACCTTGTCCCAAATAAACTACTTGTGATAAAACAAAACAAATTTTAAAAAATAGCCTTGTTGTGGGCCTTTGTTCATGGGCCACCCCTCACACACAATCTCTCTCTCACATATACTCATGTACACACACACTCACGCACACACAATGCTTCTAACTAGCTCTGTGGCTTTGGGCAATTTGTGTCCTCCTCCTGGGCCAGTTTCCTCATCTGTTCCACGGAGGGAGCTTGCTCTTCTCTAGGGACCCTTCCTGCTTGGACACTCTAGGAGCTTGAATCCCAGGGCAGAGGCCGGCCTATCAAGGCCCAATGGCCCCAAGGTTCCCCGCTCTCTGGCTGGTGGACCCAGCTCCACCTTGCCCATCTCCATGCTCGGGGACCTGAGAGACTGGGGCCCTCTCAGGTATACAGTGAAAAAGTGTTGGCAAGGGAACCCCTATCCTTGCCTGCCTTCCATAGACTTACCTAGAAGACCGTGTGGAGGAAGGTGGCCACAAAACCCCTGGACTGTTCTCAACGTGGCAATGTTGAAGATAACATCGTGGAGGGCAAAGAACATACACGGCTTTGGTGTCAGGGAGACCTGGGTTAGAATCCTGGCTCTGCTACTTACTATGTGACTTGGGCAAGTTATCCTAATAACAACTTTTCAAGGTTGCTGTCAGGAAAAAAATAAAGCACACCCAGCACCTAGGACAGCGCCTGGAACACAGTAGACCCTAATACAGGGTGACGGCGATGGTGGCTGTTTTCTGAGCTAGAATCGTATGGCATGGAGTCCCAAAGGAGTCCCCAGAAAAATGAAATGAAGAATTCTGTAGGGGGGGGGGTGTTCTCAACATTTAGCCCCCTTGTCAACCTTCATGGAACTGAAAAAGTAGGGTTTTTCCACTATTCCCCATGGCCTTCCCCAGCCTTCCAGATGGACCGGCTTTCTGGAGGCTTCCTCCTACCCCGTTCCAGCCACTGGAGCAGCAAACAGCGAAAGGGCCTTGGCCTTGGGTGTCACCAACACATGGGACCCATGATGTGGGGATTCCTGGGTGTGCATTTGTCAGTGTGGATTTGAGCTTTGGCGCTTTGCCAGGGCACAGCAGAGGCCTGAGTCCTTACACCCTCTCTTTGGTGGCTGAGCATCAAGAGCATGTCCTCAGCCTCTGTTTTCCTCTGCACTCCATCTACAGATAAGTCTGAGGAAGAGGCTGGAATCTTCACCTTAGGCTGTCATAGCTGGAAGGACCATCTATTTAACTTGAAGGCCATCTACTTCAATCCAGTCTCTTATGGAACTGGAAGCCCATCGCTCTAGCTCCCAGAACATCTCTCCTCTCCTTCCAAGACACAGGCTGTGTCTCTCCAGCTTCCACAGTCTGCAGCTGCCATCCCTAGTGGGTCAGATTTCAGGCAGCCTGGCCCTTCGACAGGAAGTATGTGGATGGGATTCTCTCTGGGACCTGAGCAGCTTCTTAAAAGGCCCTTCCCAGAGCACTGGAGGGGGGTCCTGGGGCTCTCCACTCTCTTAGGCTGCAGAAACATTCCCTGAGTGGCAGTGCACTAGCCGGGAGAAAACGTGAGGTCACTGCTGGTATACGAGTGACGCTGGTCACAGGATTACTCCCTGGGCTGGGGCACCCATTTGAGAAGCCAAAAGTAGAACGTGGGTGGCACCAAGATGAAGGGGTCCTTCAGAAAGCTTTCCACAGAAAGCGTTGATGTGTTCACATGACATTAGGCTGATACACACAGGGCCCAGTGCATCAAGAGTCATTCCATGGATGAGAGCAGGATTTGAGTATGGGAAGTGAACATCTTTGAGAAAGTAGAGGGCCATCGCTCATTCTCAGAGGAATATCACATGTGCCAAAGAGCAGACTGACCTGTGTGTTGGAACAGAACAACATCACATCCGAGGGTCACTCAGGTGGGAAGCTGGCTTATGCTTAGAGGTATGCTAGGCACCTGCTGAGCATGCCTGGTCCTGGCACACAGATGGTGCCCTGGGGTTCCAGTGGCCACCCCAGCCTGTCTATCCTCAGAGCTGATTTCCGCAATGCCAGCCCTCTGCCCAAACCCGTCAGTGACTCCACAATACTGGTGGGTTAAAGTCCATTCCCAATCTTACTCCAATCTCCCTTTCTACCCTCATCCCCACCGAGTGACCTGTCCACTCCGTCCACACTGATACTTTTGCCAGATCTGCCAAACCCTCTCAGGCCACCATCCGGCTTTATGATTTCCTTCTGCTGGAGATGCCTTCCATCCACTCCTTTCTCTGCATCGTCACCTCTTTCAGGAATCGCTCACTTCCCCAGGAGGAGTCAGTCCCACCCTCCTCTATGCTCTAACAATTCTTGGCACTTGCCTGTATTTCAGCAATGACCACTTTGTGCTTTAATTGTTCACTGATGTGTCTCTCTCCTCCACCAGACCGTGCCATGTGCACCTGTTTATCACAGGTACTTATTATAGGTGGTTGGCTCATAAGATGTGTGCAATAAATGTTAAATGGGTGGACGGATGGATGGATAGGTAGATATTATTTATTCTCCACTACTTTTCCAAGGGCAGAAATGCTGGGCTGGGCTTGGTGATGTGCCACCCAGACCCTCCTTCAAGGGAGGACTTCTCGCTCAGCTGCTGGGAGCACTGTGGAGAATGCCTTTAGCTGTCAGCCCCATCAGCCCCATCAAAGATTGGCTCAGCTACAGAGAGCTACCTGGCCCAAAGTCACATCCTTCCAAGGGCTGTCCACATCCAGGCACCAATTTCAGTGGGGATGTAAAGGCTCACCATTCTTACCCAACATGGGCTGAGGTTGGTGGGCCACGTGGGATTGGCCAAGGCTGCTGTTGGGCTTTTGCGGTAGACTTTGCCCCATGCTGTGTGCCTCCCCTCCCTTCCACGGGTATTGATCCCAAGTGCATCACCTGGTAAAAAGTCAACATTCTGAACTCGAGTCTGCTTCCTCAAGAACTGAATCCCCCTTGGAGCCTCAGCCTTTCTTTCTCCTTTCTTTCTCTTGGTAGCCAGGATTACCCTGGTCTCTCTGCCCCCAGATCTGTGGAACTTTTCTGGGTTCCAGATACCTTTGCTAAGGGCTCAGGGCTGTCTTCCTAGAAAAACGCACATGATTTCACACATGCCAAATTTTACCTTCACGTCAGGGGCTTTACAGACTCCATAGGCCCCAGGCTAAGCACACTATTATGGGGAGAAAATCATGGAGTATTTTCCATATGCTGAGAAGAGTGCCAAGGGATATAGGCAGCTCTCTGGTCACACAGATAAAATATTTCAGGGCTTTTCAGAGCCTGGTCATCTTCATCCTTGGCACTGACGGAATCCTCATGCAAACAGAAGAGAGCCTGAGTGGAGTGAGGCCCCAGGCTCTGCAACTACCTGCTAGGAGATCTTGAGAACCGCACCCAACTTTTCTGGACCACGGTTTTCTCATCAGCAAAATGGGGATGCAAATACCCCTTTCCAGGATAGTGATGGAGATGAAATCAACCCATAGGTTAGCATATCCACCACGGTGGGAAGTACAACTTTCCACCCAGGAATAGGTGAGAAGGGAGAACACCTGCAGTGCCCCCCAGCATTTGTGCTCACACAGCTCCTGCCAGGGAGCTGACTCGGGGTAGTGAGTGTCCTCTCTGGGCTCCCAGGCAGGCCCTGGCAGCCACATTGCCCACTGCCAGGAGCTAAGGGGACAGGAGCAACTGAAGGGCTATGAGAGCCAGGAGAGGAGGGGGAGGAGGAAGGTGCTGACCGAGGCCCAGCACTCTCCTACCAGAGGGGCTGGAATGATGAGCTACCCGCAGGCTCAGCCCCTGAGGGAGTCTGCTGTTGATAGTGGGGTGGCTTGCCAGAGCAGGAGCTTGAGGGCTGTTCTCCTATCTCGGCAATGGCTAGCGCAGTAATTACTAGAGACTCTACCAGGAGCATTTTGAAGGCTGATGGACTCCTTGGGAATGAAGACTCCTCCAGAGGGCCTGGCCAATTGCACTAGATTATCTCAGACTCTGCCAGCCATTCTTAAAGCTCTTCTGGGACAAAGCTATGAAGCATTTTCTAGACAAAAGCTAACAACATGCGTCACGTCCCCTCAAGATTTTTAGCCCTTTCTAAAACACTTCTTTTCCCTCCTTTCTTTGAATCAATACGGTGATCTCAGACGGGCAGAATAAAGGCACCGAGCACAGAACGCCAGGTGTCTTTTGAGGTCCCAGATGGCATCAGGGGGGTGGAGGTGAACAGAAGGCCAGTGTTAGTGACAAGACAAGTAATCAACTCACTTCATGCTGATTCGAAGCACGAGCTGGAAGGTCCTGCCCAAGGTGGTGGAGAGGGCACTGGGCCAGGAGTCAGGAGGCAATCCCACCGCAGCCTGCAGAGTGTGCGGCGTAACTGTGGGCAAATCACTTCCCCTCTCTGGGCTCTGTATCCTCATTGTAAGAGGGCAGCTTGGACAAGACGCTTTGGCATCAGGCAGGAAGGAGAGGCCCAGCTCCCTCCCTCCCCACTTGCCATTTGCTTGGGCCCTGGCCACACCCGCTCCGTCGCTGCTGCATCCCTGCTCCTGCTAACCTGAAGCCATCAGATGAACTTCAGCTCCCAGTGACACAGCATAAGCCTCCCCTGCCATGGCCCCTTGATTGCCACCATCCAGGCCAGAAGCCCCTGCAGGAGGGCAGATGTGGCTGTCCCGGCTCTCTTCCACTTCCAGAGGCTGCCCTGACCTCACTGGCTGTGAGAGATGCTTCTCCTGTCCGGCTCCCAAGGAGAGAAGAAGTTCTTCCTCTCTTTGTTGCTTCCAGGCTTTGGTCTCACAGCTGCTCCTAAAGGTGTGGGTGAGGGCTGGCCTGTCTCTAGAGTGTTCCTGTCAAAGGGTCTCAGCCACTCCTCTGGGCTTAGCTCTCCCCTCCCCTAGGCCAGAATACCCAGGCCACTCCCTCAAGGTGGGCCGCAGGGTGGCTCCTGCCGACTGTCCCCACGGGCGAATGTGGAGCCCTCCCCTGCTCAGCCCATCCCACAGGAAGGCCTCCTCTGGAAGCTTCCTCAGGCCTCCTCAGGCACCGCCTCCCTCATAGCCTCCCAGGCTGGGCCATACTGACGAGTGCCATCTTACTGCCCCCGGAATCCTACTGTCTTTGAGCATTTTACATTGTCATAAACAGGCATGGTTCTGGTGGCAATTTCAAGCTCGAAGAACATCCTCCCTGCCCGCTTCCCAACACACGACACACAGTTTCACACAGGCACGTCTCTCTCTGGCCCAGGCAGACACAGCTCACTGTACACCTTGGTTTTCTCACCTTTCGTGTCTGCTCTTGTGATTACCCCAGGAGAAGAGAGCTCCCATCTCTCAACATTTTCACCCAGCCTCAGGATAAGGCTGCAGAATCATGGCCTCTTCATCCTGCCCTGGCCACAACCCAAAGTCATCTCCCTGTGGCTTCAGTACAGCCTAGTGAACTCCAGATATTACTTATTTTTTCTTTTATTATGAGGTATTTTATATATGCAAATATAGGTAACACAGAGATGAAACATACAGAAAAATATCCACATGTACTCAGCTCAGGAAAGAGCACATTTGAAGCCTCTGATGCCCTGTGTATTCCTCTCCCCTCCTCAGAAGAATCCCTGTCCTGAATTTGTGTCGGTCCTTCCCTAGCTCTTCCCTATGGGCAAACTCCCCCCTTGTCTTTACATAATCAACACTGCTGCCTCACATGAGTGCCAGAATTGCACAGCATGCCTCGTGGGAGCCTCAGGAGCCTCGTGGGAGCCTCATGGGAGCCTCAGGAGCAGTCAGGGTCTTGCAGATCCCAAAGGGTCAGGGAAGTGCCTCCAAGGGGATTGGCCCCACAGCTCCATGCTGGCAAGACTGGAAAGATGGCAGGAGTCTGACTGCAGCTGGGCTGGGCCTCACAGTCTTGGACCCCAATATTACAGCAAGGAAGACTTTTAGAAAACAAAATGGAGTTATTCCTTAAGCCCCCTACACCCCGGCCCTTTGTGGCCTGAGTAAGCAATAGGTTCCAAAGGGACCACGGGTGACCATTAGGAACCACAAAAGAATGGCTCACGGAAATGCCGGTGATGCTGGGAGAGGGTACTCCACAGGAGAGGCAGCTGGGGACCAGGTCTCCGGGGCGAGTGCCTTTGGCGTCCCTGAGAGGAGGGAGAACATGAGGCTGCAGCCAGGGTCAGCCAACTTGTAATTAGGGGTAGAGTCGCAGCCTCTAACTGTAGTGCAGGCTTGGAGCCCGACCACTGGGGTCTGAACGCTCGCCGTACCAGCTGCCTGCGGTGTGGCCTTGGGCAAGTTGCTTAAACTGCTGTGCCTCAAGGCCCTGTGAAAGGAGGTGTCCCGAGAACGAAGGGCTGATACACGTACAACGGTTGGCAAGCCCTAGTAAGTAGCAACTTTATCTCTTTTGGGACGTCCCATGTTTTATTTTGTCAAATAAGAAAATAAAAAGCAAAAGTATCGTTCACTTTTCCTGTAATATTATTAAAAAAATGAAAAGTAAGAAGAATATAATTTCAGAACAAAGGACAACCCTTTAGCTTGCTGGATCAGTTTCTTATCGCTCTTGGTGTCTTGTGCTAGAGTTCTCTAAATCGAGATGTGCTGGCCTCTTCTGTGTGGTGTAATCGGTGACTCTGAGTTACAGATGATGCCAGAGGAGCTTACCAGAGGGTAACAAGGACTGGAAGGCAGCAGAGTGGGATAACTATGAGATTTAGAACCAGAGAGACTGACTGTGGTTAAAATCCCACCACTCACTAGCTGTGTGGCACTGGGCTAGTTCCTTAACCTCTCTGAGCCCATTTGCTTGTGTGTAAAGTAGGGATACCTGCTACATAATTTTGCTGTGAGAGCCAGTGAAATAATGTACACAAAGCCTATGGCATCTACTTGATGCTTGGTAACTGTGGCTTTTCTCCCCTAATCTGGGCCCTTTATGCATCCCCAGCTTCCGGTTCATGAGCTAATTGCTCCCTGGAGAGCAGGGAGCTTGTCTCATTCTTTCTAGCTCCCTCGTGGAGCCCTGTTATGGTGACCCACACAAATCATGTGTGCATAAAGCCCATACCAGAGGCAGGCATGAGGCCATGCCTGGGTGTTTCATATTCTCTTGGCTCTAAAGCCCCTTCATTCCATCTTCCTTCTGTTCCAACCCAGGTCAGCCCTACTTCACCCCAGCAAAACACATGTTTCTTGGGTCCTGAGCTATTTCCAGGGAAGAACAGCTCCTCACAGGCCCAAGTTTACCACATGCCAGAGGAAATCTGATGACCTACAGGTGCCTGTGGAGGTCAGGTGCATTCTTGCTGAAAACAGGAGTCTTGTGACCCAAGAAATGGAAATGGCAGAATTACCAGTAGGGTAGGACATTGCCCTGGACATTTACCTAGTTACCAGGGAGCAAGATTCCCCACTTGTTTCCCTGCAGTTAACGTCCTTATCTTCAGTGTTCCTACTGAAAGTCCTACCTGATATCTAGCTCCAGGCTTTCATGCTGCACATATCAGATTGGCCACACTGTTTCCCGCATGCCTTATGGCTTCCATGTGTTGTCTCTGCAAGTGTTAAGAGGAAGGGACGTGCTAGGCTCCTGCTGTATGTGTGACAATGGAATATCTGCTCACTGTCTCTGCAGGACACACTTTGGAAGAAGCCTTAGAGATCCTGGCGTGGGGAATACCCCATGGGGCAGGCCAGGGGACAGTGCCAGGCCATAAGCCTTTCCCTGTTGGGATAAACAATCTTCTCTCAGGAGAACAGGCAGTCAAACTGTTCGCTGATAAAATAAATGCTTCCGCTCTTAATCCCATCCCAGTCTTCACTGTGGCAGCCTGTTGCTGAGTTAAATCATTTCCTCTCCCGCCCTGATGTCTAGAAAATCTCCTCTCTGAGCCTGCTGGCCCTACTTGATTGACATTCATCTGGGTCTTTAGCTTCTTTGATCTCTTCCCCAAATTGGTCCCTCAGTTCTCAGAGTCTCTTTCTCTCTTTTTGAATATTGGGCTCTATCCTGCCACCACTCCATGTCAGGAGCTGGGCCTGAACAGAAACATCTGAAAGACTGCCTCTTCTCCACGCCCAACACCTGCTATCCCATGGGACGGACTAGACCTTGCCAGAGCCCCTGGTATGGCAAGCATGTTGTTCAGGTCCCTGAGCTGTGTCTGAACAACATGCTTGGAACCTGAAGAACATGCTTGCCATAGCAGAGGCTCATCACATGAAGCATGTGGCCTGTACTTTCTAAACATTCGCTAGTCATATCTGAATTTCTAGACCTTAAATCTTGTTTGAGTTCTCCCTCTCTGCCCTCGAAAATCCAGCTTTAACATAGCTAGCATGTATGCAGTCCTTACTAGATGCTGGACACCTTTCCAGGCATTATCACATTTAATCCTGCCAAACACCCTGAGAAGTTAAGTGCTATGCTGCTTTTACAGATGAGTTAACTCAAGGTTGGAAAGCTTATGGAATCTAACCAAGGTCATAGAGTTTGTGAGTGGCCAAGCCAGGACCTGAACCTAGGTTTGAATTATCTGGTTTATGCTTTCAACTGCTACACATTACAGTGATTCCCTGAAGTTCTGAATTTGTCTTCTAGTCCAGGGAACTCCTTTGCCACTTCCTCGCCTCTCTCTTTCTCTTTCCAAGCTAGAAAGGAATCCACAAAACCATGTGGTGCTCATTCCTTTGCACCTGGGGAGGGAAGGGACCTTCGCTATTTTTAAGTTCTTCAGTGATCAGTAAACATGAGTATCTTGTTCATCAGGACAGTTTCTCATTACAAATTCGTAAATTCATACTAATATGATATGTCAGTCTCTGATGAGTTTGTTTCTGATGAGTCAGTTCCCTTGATTCCTGAGGAATCTGAGGACTCACGGCAGCCTAATTGATTCTCCAAGACTTCAAAGCTTCAGTATAAACATGGAACATGGTGACCACGCCAAGATCCCACCAGGCCGTGTGGCAGTGGCACCTGGGGAGTGAGCAAGGTGACACATTCAAACAGGAACAAGGAAGAAGCAGGTTTAAAGCCTCTGCTCCATTGTTGCCCTCTCTTTGCATAGGCTCTGGTCTTAACCTCTGCCTGCTTCTACCTTTGTGACCTTGAACAAGTTGCTTATTTTCTCTGAGTATTTCCTCAGCTATAAAATGGACACAGTGATTCTTGCCCTTCTGACTGTTTACAAGGTCAGAAGCTGAGGGTCCTTGTGGTGAGAATCAAGTAAGCAAAAGGACAGAAGGAGTTCTGTAACTCGGAAAATGCAGTATCGATGCTGGTTGTTAAAACCCTCATCATTCCTATCATTTCTGTCCTTGGAGTGCAAGAAACTGCATCCAAGCCCAGGATAAACGCTAAGAGCTGCCAGCATGGAGGGAAGGAAGTGGGGGCCAGGCTGTTCCCCGTGGCATTCCGGGGGCACTTCCCAGTGTCCAGGCCGCACTGCCCAAGATGAATGGAGAAGAGCAACAATGAGAGGGGATCCTCTGCAGGATTATGAGTGGGGTGAAATTCTTCTCCTTTTTGAAACTGCCTTGTTTCAAAATAATAATAATAATAAATATTAATAATAAAATATTATGATAATATTTTTACAATAATAAGTGAAATGTAGAAAGAAAAAAAAAACCAGTGCACAGGCCTACAGAGGGCTTCCCTTGCCATGCTCTTTTGCTCCAATACTGCATTTCACCAGAGGGTCAACATTCACACCCCACCACCTGCCATTTGTTTTGCTTTGCAATTGCCCTGGGTCTCTCCATGAGCAGGTCCCACCCCTGGCCATGCAGAATGCCTTCTTACAGAATCCCTGGTAGAGGGCCTTGGGGATTAGACAGTGCAACCCCTCATGCTATGGTTGAGGAAGCTGGGGCCCAGAGAAGAGGGGGATGCCTTG
The DNA here is from genome assembly GCF_029281585.2 of Gorilla gorilla gorilla. NCBI lineage: Eukaryota > Metazoa > Chordata > Mammalia > Primates > Hominidae > Gorilla > Gorilla gorilla. The sequence continues at coordinate 15,734,566 of NC_073234.2, read as the reverse complement.
TGCCTTGTCTAGGTCAGTGTGGTGGAAGCACCAGCTTCTTCTGGAAGCCCAGGTGCTGCCTGGGTCTGCCCTTCCCCTCGGCTCCCTTCCAAATCCCAAGCTTCTAGGTCACGCGACACTTTCTCTTACTCCCCTGGCTCTTTGAAGGAAATAATGTATACAGTGGGCCATTTCCAGGATGAAGTGCCTGAATCGGCTTAGGTCAGCAAACTACAGAAGAAACAGGATATACTAGGCCCCTGCTTGGATAGCCGATGCCTGTTTCTCGGCCTCCCCCACTTCCCCACCATCCTCCTTCCCCCCACTTCCCCACTCCTTAGTTGCCCTCCCCGAACCAAAGAAGTTTAGTCTAAGATGAAAGTTTACTAGCCTACAAAATAGTTCATTGTGTTTGTTCTTATCAGCCTGCCCAGCTACTTCGGTCATAAATCAAATACTTTATGAGCCCCTGGGCTAGCTAGGATTGCAATGCATTGTGGGCTGCAACAAAATGCAGCAAAACAACCCTAAAAAACCACCTACAGCCCCTGCCCAGCAATGAACAGGCATCATCCGGGAAGATTGTAACCCATAATACTCAGCCTATGAGGAACCGGGGAGAGACCTGTGCACTAGGGGATAAACTGCTTGTTGAAACTGTGCTGGGTGTGCCTGCTCATCAGACACCCGATTTTGCAAGACCGTCATCACAAGTCTCACTTTTGCTGTTCTCTGGGTCTCTGAGTCCATTCTTTGGGTTTGGACGGGTGAGTCTGTTTCTCACAACCTGGTGGCCCATATGGGGATTTCCATGCCTGCACGGAGTGAGACTCCAGCTGACAGGGGAGATGTGTCCCACTTGATTTGTGTGGCCCACTCTGTCCAGGTGTCTCAGCTCCCCGAAGAAGCCATAGACAATCCTGAAACTGTTATTCAGGAGAAAACTAAAGTGACACAGGGAGAAAAGCGGGCACTGCGGCAACCAGGCAACCTCACGCATGAGCCAAGGTAGGAAAATTGATCTGTAAGTACTGCTTGGTGGTTGTGCATTTTCGGAGGTCTTGGGGTGTGTAAGAAACCTCCAGTAAGGAAGGCTGAGTACACAGGGAAAAGCTCAGACACAGAGACTAACCAAAAATGGGAAACAAGAATTCTACGCCTAGAGAACAGAGGAAAGAGGGCACTAAAGAGAACCCTTCTGACATTCCCCCAAATAGTCCGCTGGGGAGAATGCTGCAGGTTTGAAGGGATAGTCCTCAAACCAGGGACAAGGAAAAGCAAAAGATGATCAAGTTTGTTGTTTTATCTGGCCCAAAAAGCCCATTCGTCAACCTTTGGTCTTTTGGCCTGAGTTTGGCTCAGATGAGGATTGGGTGTGCCAAGCTTTAATTTTCTGTGAATAATAAAACTCCATCCTCACGAGAGGAGACAGGTTTTGCTCTTTGTTGGATTAGTGAATTAACCCTCATGTTTCCCTTTAAAAAGAAGAAAAAGAGCATAGTAAAAAGCCCTCACCCAATGAAAAGCCCTGGGATCCCCTAACACGCTTGCCCCCCCATACATCTCAGGAAGAACAGAACAGGGCAATCGGGGGGCAACAAGAAGATCGGAGGAAGAGGAATCTGGGGGTCATGAGGAAGCTAAACCCAATGCTTCCTTAAATCCTTATCCAAACTAGAGGAAAGAATTAGAACAATGTAAGAAGGACATTGAGAATTTCCCCATTCCTCCTAAACAGCAGATGTCTAACAGGTACCCTCTTAGAGAAGTCTCTACGGGTCAGAGAGGAGTTGGGTTTGTTGGGTTTGTGAGTGTGCCTCTAGCAAGTACTGAGGTTCAGAATTCTAAAAAGAAAATGAGGCCACTCTGGGAAGACCCCCTCGGTTTAGCAGAGCAGCTAGATCAATTTTTATGACCCCATTTTTATACTTGGGCTAAGATAATGTCAATCATAAATATTCTGTTTCCTGGGGAAGAGAGGGGAATGATTATAAGGGCAGCCATGACCATTTGGGAGAGACCCCATTCTCCTGGGTAAGGAGTCCTGCCAGCTGAGCAGAAATTCCCAAATGCAAATCCCAGAGGGGATAACAATAAGCTCAGAGATCAGGCCCCAATGCAGGACCCAAGGGAACTAATAATTAAAGGGATTAAAAAGTCCACTCTTAGAACACAAAACGTCTTGAAAGCATTCGAGATCCAACAATAAAAAGAGAAGACTCCCTCTGCATTTCTGCAGAGGCTCAGGGATCAAATAAGAAAATATTCAGGATTAGGTCCAGAGCACCCAGTAGGGCAAGGCCTTTTAGGAGTTAGTTCTGTGACAAAAGCTGGCCTGATATTACTAAGAAACTGCAAAAGATTGATGGGTGGAATGAAAAACCGGTTAAGGAATTACTGAGGGAAGCTCAGAAGGTTTTTGTAAGAAGAAAGAAAAGAGAAACTGGAAAAGGGAGAAAGAGAAAAAGTAAAAAAGAAAATTGGAAAGAGAAAGGGGAGGAAATGGGAAACATAGAGGGCCAGAGAGAGAAAGAGTTAAGCTGCTGACCCTGAAGGCAAGGGAGAGGCAGCCACACAACTGTGTGTGGAAGCTGGCTGCTGAAAGCTGTTGATAAAAGTTGTTGCTGAATCTTTGTTGTTTTGGCAGAGCTGTCCATCTTTGCAGATTGTCAGGGGCCAGGGCCCAGCACGGTTTAGCTTGTGCCCAGAGAGAGAAAGAGAAAGAAACTAAGTGTGAGGGAAAAAGGAAACAGGATGATAGAGATAGATAGAAAAAGAAAACGAGCAAGAGCAAGAGACTGGAAAAGACAGATCAAAGAGAGACACCAAAGTTAAGACTGGGGAGAAAAATAATGCAAAAGGAAGAAAGAGTACAAGAGGAAGTGAGAGGATGTGGAGGTTGGCAGGGCTGGGGGAAGGTTCTAGAGGCTCAAGCAACAAGGAGGTGCTGGGAAAGGGTGCAGTGCGGCCACTGAGGAGGGACAGGGCCCAGGAACTGGGGGATGCAAGTGAGAAGGGGATGTGGAGGAGAGTTTAGGATCAGGCTGCTTGAGGAATAGTGGGTTGCCTACGGCAAAGACTAGATGGCTGTTTGTCAGGAGGGTGTAGAAAGGGTTCAGGATGTGGAAGGGTGAATGGATGAGATGAGCATTAAGGTCTGTTGCTGTCTCACTGAGAGGCTGTGAGTCCACCAGGGGCAGCCGTCAGTAAGGCTGCAGAGAGGCCGGGGGGGCTACATAAGGAAGATCCGAACTAGGGTTATAAACTCAAAGGACAACAGGGCCAGCAAACGGTGAGAAGGAGGGCTGCAGGGCTGGATGGGGACTGTGGCTAACTGAAGAGGGCACACCTCTGCAGAGGGGCTGCAGCTGCTCGACTGTTCTCACAGTGCCAGCCCTGTGTTGCCAGACTGTCTGCTTTGTCAGAGGCCTGAATTCTGACTTTTTATGTGAAATAGGATTTTTAAATGCTGGTGATCAGTTAAAAAAACTTAATAACCCAATACAGGTGAAAGAAAATGCCAGTTTGCAATCCCTGAAGTAGAGAGAGCGCGTGCTGGGGAGAAGTCCGCCAGGATGCTTTGAGGTGGGGTGTATAAAAGTTCTGTTTCCCAGAGCTGGGCTGGGCCGAGGGGCGATCCTTGCAGCTGAGGAAAAGCCTCCAAGTCCCCTCCCAGAGAGGGACAAAGCTGGGACCCTTTGCAGTTGCTGGGTCACCAGTGGGGGTGGCATGGAATACAAACAGTGCAGCTCTCGGCCTGCCAGGGAGACGGATGGTGCCTTCAAAGCAAGGAAGGAGCCAGGGATGCCTTTGCTGATGAGAGTGCCCATCAGGGAAGGCGCCACAGGCTGGCAGCTCTTCAAACCAGCAGCTGTTGGTCCAGAGCCAGACCCGGCAGAGCCCGGCCAAAGACACCCTGAAAGGCCAGCTGGTCAGCCGCTTGCCTACTCAAGTTCCTCCTGGGGTCAGTGGGCCCTGGAGAGGCGCCTAAACGAACTCCAGTCAGTTTCTTACGGAAATGAGAGGAGAATAAGCAGGTATCAGTCCATAACTGTTTACATATGATAGAATATCAAACCAAAGTTAGACCAGACCTTAAAGAAATTCCACTACTTGGTGGAATGAGGCTGTTTGTGGATAGGCCATCCTGAGTGATAGATGGTAAAAGACACAATGTCCAGGCTGTCATTGATGGAAACAAACAAACCTTATGAGAAAAAGGTAGATTACCCAATAACTGCTCAGCCCAAACCTGTGAATTACATGCTCTTAACCAAGCCCTGAAGCTCATATAAGGCCAAGAAGGCACTGTATATGCTAATTCCAGATATGCCTATGGAGTAGTACACACCTTTGGAAAGATCTGGACAAAGTGGGGCCTAATAAATAGCAGGTAGAAAGAATTGGTATATGGGAAACTGGTCAAACAAGTTTTAAAAAGCCTTCTGCTTCCAGGAGAGGTAGCCATAGTTCATGTAAACGGCCATCAGAAAGGAAACTCTATAGAAGCTGTAGGGAACAGGCTTGTGGATAAAGCTGCTAAGCAGCCTCCCTGGAGGAAGAAGTTAAACTATTTGGCCTAATCCCAGATATCCCTAAGGTGGTATTAAAACCCCAACTTTCTGAAGAGGAAGAGGAAGAGCTGGGCAAGATAGGGCCACTCAAACTGAGGATGGGAGGTGGGTGCTCCCTGATGGGACCGAAATGATAAGCAAACTCATAAGGAGAGAACTGATATCCATACTCAGTAAGGGAGGTCACTGGGGTCCCCAGGCCATGTGTGATGCAATACTCAAGAATTACGGGTGTATAGGGATTTACACCCTTGTTAAACAAGTGTGTGGGTGTTATGTGACCTGCCAGAGAATAAACAAAAAGGTAGTTAGAAAACAGACTACCGGCCGGGCGCGGCGGCTCACGCCTGTAATCCCAGCACTTTGGGAGGCCGAGGCGGGCGGATCACGAGGTCATGAGATCGAGACCATCCTGGCTAACACAGTGAAACCCCGTCTCTACTAAAAATACAAAAAAATTACCCGGGCGTGGTGGCGGGCACCTGTAGTCCCAGCTACTTGGGAGGCTGAGGCAGGAGAATGGCGTGAACCCGGGAGGCGGAGCTTGCAGTGAGCTGAGATTGCGCCACTGCACTCCAGCCTGGGCGACAGAGCGAGACTCCGTCTCAAAAAAAAAAAAAAAAAAAAAAAGAAAAAAGAAAAGAAAACAGACTACCGGAGGGAAACCTCCTGGGTTAAGGTCATTTCAATGCATTCAAGTAGATTTTACAGAAATGTCCAAAATAGGGAGACTGACGTATCTGCTGGTAATGGTAGACCACCTCTCCAGGGTGGAGGCCTTCCCCTCCCAGCTGCCACTGCCGGGGATGTGGTCAAAATAATCTTAGAACAAATTATACCCAGATTTGGCCTGGTAGAAAATACTGATTCCGACAATGGGAGCCACTTTAACTTGAGGGTGCTAAAGGAATTATGGAAAGTGTCCCTGCTGGAGACAGCAACACCCTCCAGTCTTTCTTCATTCTTCATAGGCAGCTGTCCTTCCTGTTTTGTTTTTTTAATCATAACAAAAGAAATCTCTAAAAACCTCCTTTCTTAAGCCATTCCATGGTCTCTTGAGGGCAGTAAAATGTCTTAAGAATGCCATATCTGATCAAATCACTCTTGCTATAGATTATTTCTTCGTTTTTGGTTTGATGAAACAAATTAAAAACCCTTTTTGTCATACAAACAGATACAAAATCATTTTTATGGTCATGTTATTGGTCAGAAGATAAGTGAATGGGTAAAGAACTTTCAGAAGAGAAAATAAAACAAAGCACAAGAAATAGTGGGATTAGAAAAATCTCTATGCCTACAGAGGTTACTCTTCCTGGAAGTGAGAAAAGAAGATACAAAAGATTCCAACAAGAAGCTTCCAGTAAATGAAACAAGAACATATTTCCCAGAAAACTGGATAAAACTGGATTACTGAATACCCTGGACTAGAGAAAGCTTAGATGTTCCTCGTGGCATCTCTCACTTGTTCTGGAAGGCTTATCTTTAGTTAGGGGTATTTCCTTAACTAATAAAGCCTAGCATTGCTGTTGTTGCTGTTTCTGTCTCTAAAAATATTCTCTGCGTCACTCCTCTCTTCAATTTGGTTGCTCTGGTGCATTTACCTGATGGCACCTGGAGTCCACACACAGCCTCAAGGGGCAGGGCGGAGGGGCAGGGAAGAGAGGCCAGGCCTTTTGAGGCCCTGAACAATAACCTATGCGCTCTCAGCCACCCACTGGCTGTGGCTGGGGACATGGGAAGCAGCTGTTCACCTTCCTGCCTCACTTTCGCTTCCCATACTTGACAACACCTGCCTTCTGCTATCCTCTTGCCCTGGTGGTTACAGGCTGCAACTGACAAGCACCTGGTTCAAAACCTAGCTCTGCTCTTCATCAGCTACATGGACCATGCTCAAGGCATTCGTTGTCTCTGATCCTGTTTCCTTGTCTGTAAAATGGGAATAATATTTCACCAGCTTCTATTAGGGGTTAAACAAGATAATTCTTGCATAGCACATAGCAAGCACTCAGGACATGGTGGCTAGTATTTGCTTCCTCTCTCTCATGGGTGGGAGACACAAAACCGACACAGAGTTAGCAGGACTTCTCCTCCAATCATCTCTAAACATGCTGCTGACAAAAAGTTGCGTGCCTTAACGAGCAGCAATTTGAGGGCAGCCCAAGCACCAACAGGTTTCCCAAGCACCCTCTGGCGACAGCCTAGGTCACATGAAGGGGCCAGTCTCAGAGGATGCTCAAGGCCTGGCAGGGAAAATTACACAAGGAAATTGGCCTGGGCAAATAGCTGACTCCAAACAGGAGTTTCACCTCCCTGCTGAGGAGAGCCCTCTGAACAGAAAGTCAAAACTCAATGACAAGACAAAACCTTTCTAATACTCTCTGGGATATTTTAATACGCCCTCCCAAAGTGTCAAAGTACTTTGACCTCTATTTTGTTTTTTATGCCTCCTGAATCTGGCGATTCAGGACAAATGGGACAAAAATGCACAGGGTGGTAAAGTGACAGGTCACACAGTTCCCTAGGGCAGATTCCTGTAGCTCCACGTCGGAATTCGGCCATCTTCCTGGGCATGGAGCCCAGGTCGGCTGGATTCTGCTCTAACTACACAGCTCCTCAGATCACCCAGGAGCACACCTGCTCTCAAAGCCCAAACCACAGGAGCAAGCCCCCTGTCCCCAGGATGCTCCCCTCTGTGCAGGTGCCACTCTGTCCCACCCCAGAGCCCAGGCTTCAAACCCCAGGATTCCCACCCCCACCCTGCCCCTGCCGGCGGGCAAGATGTCTCCGCCACTGCAGGGGGCTTGTGGGGATTTTCACCCCATCTCAACCTCTCCAAAGACCTCTCCCAACCAACCAGTGAACCACGAAGGAGACATAGACCACTTCCTTTAACCTCCCCTGCCGCCATCGCTTTCCTGGGGCGGGAGGCAGAGACCCAGAGCTTGGGGCCAGGCAGGCAGGGTGGGCCTGCCCCATGGGGCCTGTGGGGGAAGCCGAGGGCTTTTCTGCCCTTTTCTAGGGAAAGAGGACGCAGCTGTACCGCCCGACCGACCCACGCTGCCGCCCTAAGCCACCAGTGCGTGGTGCCGGTTTCTCAGCAGCCTGGATGCGACTCCTGGAGCAGGCACGTGAGGCCGCGGCGCCCCAGCCCAGCTGTTTGAAGATGTAACTGTATCGATTGAGAATTTAATTGCTCCGTAATCGCTGGGTAAACACTGGCTCGTCCATTGATCATGTTTCAGGCCCCATCACAGCCGATGGAAAGAGGCAGGAGAGGCAGAAATGCCCCAGCTATGCTAATGCAGGGCTATCCCCGCAGCCGTTCTCGGAAGCGCGCCCCGTCCTCCAGGGTACCCCGCGTGGCGGCCTCGGCAGAGCCCCTGCCTTGCTGCTGCCTAGCGGCAACGACGCCAGCCACGTGGGCCACCAGGGCGGGCGGCCCGGGAGGAAGTGGGTAGGGTAGGAGGCCCTCTAAAGGGGCGCAGCACCCTCGCCGAGTGGGAAATGCAGACTACAAAATCTTTTTTTTTTTCAAATGGGCGTGGGAAGGATGTAAAACCCAACGCAGAGAAAAATAAAACATTGGGAGGCTGCACACTAAAATATTAACATCAGTTAATTCTACATGATGAAGTCCCATTTATATTTTCTTCTTTATATTTTGTATTTTCCACATTTCCAACAACTAGCGTGTATGACTTATAATCAGAGAAAATAGATGTTATTTAAGATCCAGTGAAATGGATGGGAGGATTTCTCTTGAGCGCTTCAAAAAAATTCTAGCAGCAGCTCTTTGAAAAGACGTTGTGTGTAGGAGTTGGACCTGGGTTCACTGTCCAGCTCCAGAAATAATTAGCAGTGGTCCCTCGGCCAAGATACCTAACTTCTCTCCATCCTGGATTCCTTATCTGTAAATGGGAATAACATCTATCTCACAGAATTACGTGAGATAAAATATCAAGAGTGCCCAGCACGATGTCCCTGGCACGTTCAATAAATAATATGTTCACTATGTCTTCCATCTTGGAGTAAGGATGGGGTGGTTGAGAAGGAAGAAGCAAGGAGCAGCACTGAGTCAGTTCAGTTAGCAGAGGCTCAGAGTGCCCCTTAGACCCCTACCCAGATCCCTTCTTGCTCTGGAGGCCTAGGGGTTGTTCTGTTTCCTGCCTAGCACTTCCCCCTCCTGAGCCCCGCCTCCCCTCCCGAGCCCCGCCTCCCCTCCCGAGCCCCGCCTCCCCTCCTGAGCCCCGCCTCTCCTGCCTGAGCCCCGCCTCCCCTCCCGAGCCCCGCCTCCCCTCCTGAGCCCCGCCTCTCCTGCCTGAGCCCCGCCTCCCCCCGAGCCCCGCCTCTCCTGCCTGAGCCCCGCCTCCCCTCCTGAGCCCCGCCTCCCCTTCTGACCCCCTCCTCCCCCTCCTGAGCCCCGCCTCCCCTCCTGAGCCCCGCCTCTCCTGCCTGAGCCCCGCCTCTCCTGCCTGAGCCCGGCCTCCCCTCCTGAGCCCCGCCTCCCCTCTTGAGCGCCCGCCTCCCCTCCTGAGCCCCGCCTCTCCTGCCTGAGCCCGGCCTCCCCTCCTGAGCCCCCACCTCCCCCCGAGCCCCGCCTCCCCTCCTGAGCCCCCACCTCCCCCCCGAGCCCCGCCTCCCCTCCCGAGCCCCGCCTCCCCTCTTGAGCGCCCGCCTCCCCTCCTGAGCCCCGCCTCTCCTGCCTGAGCCCGGCCTCCCCTCCTGAGCCTCCCCCCGAGCCCCGCCTCCCCTCCTGAGCCCCGCCTCTCCTGCCTGAGCCCCGCCTCTCCTGCCTGAGCCCGGCCTCCCCTCCTGAGCCCCCACCTCCCCCCCGAGCCCCGCCTCCCCTCCTGAGCCCCGCCTCTCCTGCCTGAGCCCGGCCTCCCCTCCTGAGCCCCCACCTCCCCCCCGAGCCCCGCCTCCCCTCCTGAGCCAACCTTCTCCATCTTGTGCCCCACTTCGTCTTCTGAGCCCTGCCTCCCCATCCTGAACTCCACCTCCCCTCCTAAGCCCACCTCCTTCTCCTGAGCCCCACCCTCTCCCACAGCCGCCTCCTCCCATTACTCTAATAGAGGCCCACCTTCCTCATCTTGGCCCCATTATCACCCTTGAGACAAATGGGCTCTATGCTGGGAGGCAGCTGGCCAGCTACCGGGTCATTGTCACTGAGAGCCTGAAAGGGAAGGGAGGCGGCAGGATCGAAGGTAGGGCTGCAATTACTGGCCTATTCAGCGCCCCAGAATAAAGCCCTGTCATTAGCTGGCAGCAGGGAGGCGGTCGGTAGGGGCAACGACCAGGGGGCGATCTTTTCTGGGGAGAAAGAGCCTGGCACGCAGTTGCTGCTTCCTGGCTGGCTGCTGGGAGGAGGCACCACCCTCAGCTCCCACCTGAGGGCCTAATTACCCTGGCAGATATACATTGCCTTCCTAGGGGGGTGTGGGGAACCAGGGCACAGCAGAACTCATAACTCTATCTGGTTATCCAGCTTCGCAGGGCTTTCAGGGCTTTGCCAGCCCCGTAGCTGCTCCACTGTACTCCAGATCGCTGACGCCCTCCCTTCAGCCTCCCTTTGCAGACACCCACGCTTCCAGATGTGCTCAATTTCAGGTGTTCCCACTCCTGGGAGAATCACTCCCTGTCAGGCTCCCAGCCCCAAGACAGAGTTCCCCTGACACCAGCCCCCAGCTGCTCCTCTGCAGGTGGCTGGGGAAGGCTCTCCTGGCCTTGGTAGGGCTGAGGCTTCTCTGCCTCTTCGGGAGGGGTGAGGCTCTGTTCTGGCCCTGGGTCTTTCTGGGAGGGAGCAGACTTTCCTCTGGGCTGAGCAGCATCTCCACATCTCTGATCAGATAGATGAGCAGCCACTGCAGTGCTGCAGAGAGGGCACTTGCTCAGGAAAGGGACCCTTGCTCAGCCCCGGAGCTGGAGTGGGGGCCGGCCTTAGCCAGACTGCAGAGGAGGATGGCAAGGGAGATCCTGTGGCTGGCTGAGTCCACACAACAAAGGTCCTGACACCTGATTCACTGACTTTGGATTCCTTACTGGGGTCTCCTATGGAGGCCAACTGCTGATCCTAGAAATCCTCAGGAGGCCATGATTCCTACTGGCTGAGCTAGCGGGAAACCAGACTGACTGACAGGGGAGGAGCCAGACTGACAGGGGAGGAGTCAGACTGACGGGGGAGGAGCCAGACTGACGGGGGAGGAGCCAGACTGAGGGGGAGGAGCCAGACTGACAGAGGAGGAGCCAGACTGACTGACAGGGGAGGAGCCAGACTGACAGGGGAGGAGCCAGACTGACGGGGGAGGAGCCAGACTGACTGACAGGGGAGGAGCCAGACTGACGGGGGAGGAGCCAGACTGACAGGGGAGGAGCCAGACTGATGGGGGAGGAGCCAGACTGACAGGGGAGGAGCCAGACTGATGGGGGAGGAGCCAGACTGCTGGGGGAGGAGCCAGACTGACGGGGAGGAGCCAGACTGACGGGGGAGGAGCCAGACTGACGGGGGAGGAGCCAGACTGATCAGAGAAAACTTAGCATAGAATTCCCCCAAGAAGCCAAGAGCAAACACGTACACTGTTGGGCTGCCCAGAAAACATCCAGAGGGGCTCCTCTCGGAGAAGCCAGGAAAGCCACATCAGACAGACAGACAGACAGACAAAAACAGGCTCTAGGAAACTACAAATCAGACAGACAGACAGGACAACTTGGAGTAACTGGGAACTAGAGACAGAGAGCAGCTGAAGCCCTGGACCATCTCGGCGGGCAAGTCCTCCCTGTCCCCAGCCAGGGGGAGGGCCCCCGTAGGCAGGGTGTATAGGCGCCTCCATGAACCAACATTCAAGAGAATATCCCAACTCCCACACTCCCTCCCCGGAGCACCTCCTGTCCCCAACCTCAAAGCCCGCACCTCCCAGGGGAAGGTGAACAACAAGCTGAAGAACAAACCTCTTGGCAACTAAGATCATGGGTTTCCTATCATCCACCTCAAACCCTGGAAAATAACCCTATTCCCTTGGAGCCCCAGCCCCTTGAGAGGGCAGCACCCCTCCCCTGCCCCACATCTACCTACATTCTGGCGTGCTGCTGGGGCCGCCTCTCTCCCACTCCTTCCCACCTGGAGCTAGGGCTGCAGGTGGGCACGACGCAGGCAGCAGGGGAGTGCTGGTGTGTGAGCGAGCATGCAGGCTGAGAGTGGATGGGAGGAGAGACCACAGGAAGCCCAGGGAATAGTCTCTGGTGCCCACCCCTGCCAGGCCTGGGCTTCTCAAGGGTGTGTTATCCATCCTCACTGAGGCCTGGTGCTTGGTTAGTATCAATAAAATGCTCACAGAATTGAGTTGAATCGATGGAGCTGGAGGCAGGCCAGACAGCTTTTCTCTCTTCTCTCCTACCAAGGAAGGCAGTTTCTAGGAAGAAGACTCGGGCCCTGTGTCTGAACAGTGAGGGCTTATGGGGAGGGGCCAGGGCACTCAGGGTCTTCCTCTACAACATCCTGGTGTCTTCCACATCTCCACGCTCTCCTGTTTCCTTCTCCCTCCACCGTTTAATTCTCCCATTTCTCTTCTTCCTTCTAATTTCCAGGTGAGCAGTTTTCCTTTTGAGGGTATCCTGATGTCCCACTGCATGGGGAACTTCTCAAGGGTCCAAGTTGGCCTTATGTGCTTTTATGTCCCCAGGCCTGGCCCAAAACTTGTCACAGAGGACACCGAAAACATCAGCCTCCCATCTCCAACATGGTTGGCTTCAGTAACTCCCATCCCTCCCTCAGCCCTGGATTTAAGGGCCCCTTGGGTGTGCGGCCTCTCTGAGTCCTCCTCAGAGCCCTGCCTCTTTCTCTGACCTCTGCTGGCTCCCCTATGAGGCAAAATGAACAGCAATGCCTTTCACGGGGTGGCTGTCTGTGCCCCGAGATCACTAGCCACCACTTCTGATCACTGTCCAGTTGTTTTCCAGAGGATAAAGGGGGAAAGATCACAGAATCATTGGATCTTAAACCTGAAAATGGTGAGCATGAGGAGTCCGGCGCCCTAAGCTTCCTGTGGCTGCGCTGGTCCTTGCTCTGTGACTGTGGACAAGTCTCTGGGTCCTTCGACCCTTACTCTCCTCTCATCCTTCAGGGACAAGAAGACCTGCCCAGTCTGGCCCCACTGAGCAGCTCAGAGACTCGACCGGATGATAGGCGAATGCCACTTTTGAGACAGACCAAGCCCTTCACTATCCAGATGAGGAAACTGAGGCCCAGGGCAGTGGAGTAACTTGCCCAAATTCACTCCATAACAGGAGACTGAGAGACTGGGCAAATTTCAGGCCAGAATCCAAGTGGAGTAAAGAACAAGTCAAGAAAAGAGAAATGTGCAGAATGGAGACAGACAAACTGGTGGAAAAGAGAAAAGAGTGAGAGAGAGATTGACAGAACACAGATCGGGGGGCGGGTGGGGAGCACGACGTGGGCACAGAAGAGGAGAAACGAGAAACACAAGGGCAGAGAGACAGAGGCAGATGCGGAGGGAGAACGCTGATCACGGGACGGAGACGGAACACCAGGAACGGGGACAGGGAGGCAGAGGGCAGGAGGATAACCCCGGAAAAAACAGAGGAGAAAGCTTAGGACTGTGGCTCTGAAACCTGACTCCTCAACCCTCCTGCTCCAGTCCAAGGCTGTCAACTAATGCAGCCAGGGCTGAGAGAGCCTTAAAATTAAAGACAGGCACCTCGGCTGACTGGAAGAAGAGAAACTAGAAAGAAAAGTATAAATCCTTGATGTAAGAGGAAGGCTGGGCACTGTGCATGGGCTGAGTGCACACCACTGTGTGCCAGGCACCCTACCATGTGAGAGACACGAATATCCCCAATCAAATCAACTTTCCCGGCTGCTTACAAAAGTTAGATTTTACATGGGCCGTTTAGAAGGAAGGAGCGTACGTGTGGGGTGTGATCGACAGGGCATAATCACCTTAAAAGTTGGGAACGGCTCATTTGGGGTCCAGAGGGAGCAGAGAGAAACTGAAGTCTGAGGAAGGAGGTGAAAGCAAACAAATTACCCCACATGAGACCCAAGAGGAGGAGGCCCAATAGCTAGTGCAGTGGTACGTGCTTTGTTGTAACAGGAAGGAAGGTGGGGGTGCGGAAGGGAGGAAGGGCCACAGTTCCCACCTTTGGGAGGCCAGGTCGGAGCAGGCGGGCTTCTGCTCGGCGTCGGCGGCTGGGCAGCAGAACTGGTGCAGCACGGTCTCATTCCTGCGGGCAGAGCAGAGGGAGATCAGAGCGCCTGAGGCAGGCTGGGTCCCCGCCCTGCCTGACACTAAAGCATTTCTGCCCTGAAATCTTGCTGCTCCTACCCCCGCCCTTTTGAGCCCCTGTGTAAAAATCAGGCAGCCAATCACTGCTCTGGGCAAGAGTGCAGCATTGACGCTCTGTCCATCAGAGTCCTCTTAAATCACCCATTAGGCTCAATTCAAATGCTACCTCCTGTGTGAAACCTCCTTGACCTCCCTGGCAACTCACCCTTCCTACTTCCGCACGCCCTCCCCGCGGCAGGCTCTTTCGCGTGCATGTACCAAATGTCCTGCTCTGTTATCGTAGTTTGTTCTTTATGACCCTGTTCTCCACAATGGTCCTGCAAGGTAGAACTAAGTCTATTTGTCTAGGATGCACAGAATTGCATGCAGTGAATACTTTTAAGCTGATCATATACAAAGATACAAAACATTCATACAGGGACTTCAGTGTTGCCAGCTAAAAATCCAAGGAGTGGTGCTTGATGAGGCATTTGGTGTCGATGAAAAAGCCAACGCAGAAGGCAGGGATCTGGGTTCTAGTCCCAGCTCTACAGTTCGCCAGCTGTGTCATACGAGGCTCACCTTTTCTGGGCTTCAGCTGACTTACTAATGAAATAAGGGAGTTGAACTAGCGAAGTGGTTCTCAGCCCTAGCTGCATATTAGAATCATGAGGAAATTTTTAAAACGACTCATGCCTGGACCCTTCCCTTCCCCCCAGGACTCTGATTTATGTGGTCTGGCATCAGTCCAGGGCACCGGGACTTTTTAACAAACTCCCAGGTGATTCTAAAGGCAGCCAGGATTGAGAGGCACTAGACTAGAGGATTTCCTAGGTCCCTTCCACCTCTAAAATGCTGTGATTCCAATATCCGCTTTGAGCCAACCTGGGATTCAATATTGAAATTACTTTTGGATAAAGATACACCGACCCATTGCCTTCTCTTCCTTAATAAGCAGTTGCCGTCCTGGGCATTACTGAGTCAGAGAATGTCAAACCTGGAAGGGCCCCCAGAGATCATCTGAAAGGGATTTTCAAAATTCCTTCAGCTTCAGAACACTTTGTCCAAACCAAATCTTTACTGGAAGCCTATTTTGTAAAACAACAAAAGTAGAATATCTCCATGGCTGGAGGAAGGGGCATCTGTACCACTTCCCCAGACCTCCTAGCCCCGAATTTGGTAGCCACCTCCCAGGCACGTGTTGGGGGCCCACAGGGTCTGAGAGCGTAGACAGGAAATGCTGAATTTGGCTATCTGCATGGAAGAAAGAACACTGTAGCGTATCTTAACTTTCGTTTGTTTTTTTAGAGACAGGGCTTTGCTGTGTTGCCCAGGCTGGAGTGCAGTGGTGTGATCATAGCTGACTGTAACCTTGGCCTTCTGGGCTCAAGCAATCCTCCTGTCTCAGCTACAGGCATGTGCCACCAGGCTCAGCTAATTTAAAAAAATTTCATAGAGACAGAGGTCTCACTATGTTGCCCAGCCTGGTCTTGAACTCCTGGCCTCAGGCAATCCTCCCGTCTTGGCCTCCTAAAGCACTGGGATTACAGGCATGAGCCATCACACCTGTCTGAGCCAACCTTAATTTGACAAAAAGTAAATTCCAGAAAGGTTATATGTTTAAATGAGAGAAATTAAAAGGAAAAAATCGAAGGAAGCTTAGGAATATAGCTTATGTGTTGAGGAGATTTTAAAAACAAAATGGAGAACTGAAAAGCCATTAAAAAAAGATAAACATGTCTGACTACATAAAGTGAAGAAAAAAATCTGTATGAAAACAAATACCCTAATAAGTCAAAAGACACATGATAGACTAGGAAAGTATATGTGCAAAATGTATGACAGAAGGCAAGTTAATACTCCGCACTGAGCTCCAGCACATTCATGGTGCAAAGACAAACCCAGCAGAAAAAACAGCCAAAGCATAGGAATAGCAGTTGACAGAACGAGAACCCTAAAGAGCCAACAAATACGCTTCACATCTGTGCTATTCTGCCTCACAAACTCAAATTAAGAACAAATTCATAGCCAATGGAAAGATGCTTACTAGTAAATAGGAAAATGCAAATTAAAGTCACGCTGAGATGCCATTTCTCATCCATCAGACTGGTTGGTATCCATTAAAAAGACTGCTAACTATGAGTGCTGGTGAGGATGTGGAGAGACGGCTGCCCTGACCCATTATCTGTGTAGATGTGAATTATGAAGCGTTTACGGAAATGTAAATGAAAGATAAAATTCTAAGCCCCCCAGTTGACTGAATGGACCCCCTTCTCAGCCAAGGGCATTCCAAAGAAACCTAGCTCAGGCCATGATGGGAAGTAGGGGTAGGACATGCCTCCATATCCCCTCCTCCCTTAGGAATTCAGGCACAGCTGACCAGCATTAAAATTTAACAAAAAACATTAAAACAGTCTTAGCAGAGCTCTTAAGACTGAAAAAACAGACTCTTTGTAGCAATAAGACAAATTTGTAGCAAATTCCAACCTGACTCTAGTATAGCATCACATGACAGGTAGCAGGCCCTGAAAGAAACTGAACTATTTTACAGCAAAATACATTTCTTTTATATATATTGGCCCTGCAAATATGTTTCAGAAATGGCCCTGGAAAGCTGTCTCTTGTGGGGAAAATCTACATTCTGTAGAGAATCCTCTTCCTATTCCAGGTCTTTTCCCTGATCCAGGAGAAAATCAGTTAAGAGTCTCGCACCTTTTTAAGTCTGATAAGAAAAACTTATAATCTATTCTCTCTGAAGCCTGTACCTGGAGGCTTCATCTGCATAATAAGAACCTTGGTCTTTACACCGTCTCATTTTAACCCAGACACTCCCTTCTACTGATTCCACGTCTTTTGATAATAACGACTCTTCAACCAATTGTCAATCAGAAAATCTTTGAATCCACCTGTGACTACCATATTTCAAATTGTCCCACCCTTCCAGATTGAACCAATGTGCACCTTGGTTCAGTCTCACTTTCTTACTTACATAAGTCACTGATGTCTCATGTCCCCCTAAAACGTATAAAACAAAGCTGCAGCCCAACCACCTTGGGTGCATGTTCTTAGGACCTCTTAAGACTGTGCCTCAGGCCATGGTCACTCCTATTTGGCTCAGAATAAATCTCTTCAAATATTTTACAGAGTTTGACTCTTGTCTTCAACAGAAGAATTGTTTTTAGTGTGGTGGTGGAGGGGGGAAATGCAAACAGTCCAAGTCCTCATCAATCAGGAAATGATTGAATAAACTGTAATACCTTCAACCATACCATGGAATTACGCCTACCTATTCAAAAAGAACTAGTTAGCACTCTATCTCTCAGTCTGGATGGATTTCCACAACATACTGTTAAATGAGAAAAGCAAGTTGCAGAGAAATATATAAAGAGTGATCCCAATTTTATAAAACAAAAAATGACTCCTCTCACCAAATGCAAATTCTTTGCATGTGTACTCTATTTATATATGAATGCAAACCCAACTATTAACATTGGCTACCTCAGCAGATGAGAGCAGGGAAAAAACATGGAGGTAGGAAAAGGAAAAGGAAAAGCAATGCTTAGGGTAAAATGTTGACTGACAATGTTAAATATAAATTCCCATGTGTGATATTACCGTAAATCCATTAAAACTGAATATGAACCTAGATAAGAGCTGGAAGATGTCAGAAACCAACACAAATATTGATGCCATTTCACAGACTAGATCGTGGGCAATGTTTATCTTGGACTTTTGTTCATTAATACATTTTTTGTTACAGATTATATATAATCTATAGGTCATAGACTAATACTCGATGCAACAAACATGAATTTTTTAAAGGGCAATAAAGAAAATAATTGAATCTGAGCCCTCATTTTACAAATGAGAAAACTGAGGCTGAGTGGAGAAGTCATTTACCTACAGTGGTTCCCCGGCCAAAATTCCAGGTCAGTCTTCCAGCCCGAGGTTCATTCCCGGGGCAAATCAAAGACTTTAGAGAACTGTCTGAAACCTAAACATCTTTTGATGGCACCCAAGGCTTCCCGGCCTGAAGAAAAGGGGAAAATGGAATGAGGAGATGGAGCAGGAGCAAGAAGGGCCCAGAGCCCAGACAATGCAGGGTAGGTGGACCTAGGTGTGCAGGACAGTGGAGAGCCTACACCCCCAGTTCCAGACCTCCAGCTGCTCCGGGGTCCCAGGACAGGTTTGGAATTCCTGACAAAAGCCATCAAGAGCATAGGCAAAGAAGCATTGCTTGTTCACTACCCACAGCGCTGGCATTTCAGGAAGGAAAGTTCACCTACATGGTCATAGGCTGGCACAGTGGTGCCTGGGGGGACTCTGTTCTGATCCTGCCCCTGTTTCCCAGAGGCTTCCTCCCAGGGTTAGGAGCCACTCGTCTGTCCAGACACTGAGGGCAGGCACCTGCTGGTCCTCCCCGGTCCCCAGACTCAGCTGCAGTGACACATGTGATGGGTAACTGAATGCCCCCAAGACCTGCAGCACCTTGGGCTTGGGCCGGCAGTGCTGTTGGGGCTTCTGCTGCCACTGGGGGACAGTTCAGCCAAGAGGGGAGCTTGTCTTCCAGTTCTGCCTCTGCGCTCCTCCATCCACCTCCTGCTCCTTGGGTCTCCTCAGCCTAGGCCAGAAGCCTTCTTGTCTTCTTTCAGGGTTTAGCTCATGCTGAATTGTAAGTCCTGCCTTGCCTGCCTTTGACCAGCCTGGCCACCCACCCTGCCCAAGGTCATGGTCTAAGTTTCTGGACCTGGGCATGGCTTAGCTTAAGTTTCCTAAGGTCACACAGCTAGTTAGTAGCAGGGCCTAAACCCCAGGCAGGCTCCTGTCAAGGATCATGCCCACGACTCTTCTTCAAAGGGTTTTTGGCAAGCAGGCATTCATGTGTTCATTTACCAAGCCCAGGCAGGGAGTCCCTAGTGCCTACATCAGTACCTGGTATAGTGATGGCACTCAATGCTTGAGTATGCAAAGAAGCATCACTGCAGTCCCTGCCTCAGGGAGTCCACCAGCTAGGAGAATGCCTTAATCTGTCTGTGTTGCTATAAAAGAATATCTGAGGCTGAGTAACTTACAAAGAAAAGAGGTTTATTTGGCTCACGGTTCTGCAGGCTGAACAAGAGGCATGGCTCCAGCATCTGCTTCTAGTGAAGCCTCAGGCTGCTTCCATTCATGGTGGAAGGCGAAGGGCAGCCGGTGTGTGCAGAGATGACAGAGCAAGAGAAGAAGCAAAAGAGAGAGGGGAGGGAGGTGCCAGCTCTCAGGGGAACTAACAGAGTGGGAAGTCACTCACTCCCAACTCCCCAGAGAGGGTGTTAATCTATTCATGAGGAAGCCACTCCCATAACCCAGATACCTCGAGTTAGGCCCCACCTCCAACTCTGGGACTGAATTTCCACATGAGGTTTGGAGGGGACAAACATTCAAACCATAGCAGAGAACATTCACATCAAGAAAGGCCCAAGTTCCTGTTTGGTTGTAGCTGGAAAGGAGCCATACTGAGACTGTGGGCAGAGGGATCATTGCCTAGGTCATCCTCTGACGCTGCCTCCAAGCTTCTTCCTGAATCCTTAGTCCTCAGGCCACAGCCTTCCCCTCTGTCTCTGCCTTACTCTCTTCCCACCCTCCCTGGAACACTGCCACCATAGCAGATGGACACTGGACACCAGGGGCTGGCAAGGTGAGCAGGGGACAGGAAGGGACGGGATCTCTTGGTGGCACCAACCTGAGGTTGTTGCCAGGATGTCCCATCAGAATCTGTCCACCTGGGAGGCAGGGGACCATGGGCACAACCTGCTTCTGTCCACAGACCCCAGAGTAAGGCTTTCTCACCTCAGGAGGGCTGGCTTGAGGTCCTGCCACCACCCTCAAACCCCAGTGAAGCTCTGGGGGGGTCCATGCCAGGTGCACCAGTTCTCCACAAGTGGATCACAATCCCTGTGTGCATTCATCTAAGTCCTTATCTCTCAAAGCCTCAGTTTTCTTGCCAGTAAAGCTAGGATAATAGTAGCTCCTGCACCTTGCAGGGCTTTTAGGAGGGCAAATACAACAGCGAATGGCAAGGCACATTACAAAGGCAAAAGCCACACAAAAGCACCTTTTATTCATTCACCTTCCTGACCCAGCCATTTTATTTCATCTGTGCAAATGACAGAAAGAAAGGAAGTATTTCTTCCTCAGATAATGCTTCTTGCATTCTTGAAATCAACCAGTGCTGCATTTTGTGAGCACCAAGGGGCAGAAAATGTCTCCTCAATACAGCAAGAACCAGCTGTTCTCAGAACCTGCTTCCCAGGGGCTGCACACTCCACACGCTCAGCTCTCTGTTCCTGAATCGTCACACCAGGGCAGATGGTGGCATGCAGCATCTCTGCATCCCTATTTCATTGCGGTGGAAACGGAGGCCTAGAGCAGAGTGAGACAGGGTCCCAGCAGGTCGAGCAAATCCTGAGATGTGGGGCCTTTAGGGAGGGGGCCCAGGACCCGGATCTCGGCTGCTCCCCATCGCTGCTGGAGAAGTAAAGAAAGGAGAGAGGTCCCCGTAGGCCCGAGTGCAATCACCACACTTGGGGTGGGGGCAGCAGGGGGACCACTCAAGTGCCTTAGGCCTTTGGAACCATACAGCCCCCAATCTACCTCACAGCACGAGCCTGGGAGGGGCATTCTCAGAGCCCCTGTGGCACACAAGTCTGGGGGTACCAATCACACTGTAGTCACGGGAACCACAGCCCAAGGCTGTGGCCCTGCGAGTTCTGTGGCTGGAGGGGCCGAAGGAAACTGGCAATGGAAGGACCTCTATGAAAAAGGAACATCGTCTTTCTCCGTCTCTGGCTTTTTCTCTTCCAAAAGCCAAGAACTGAGACTGGGCCATGTTCCTTGAGGGAAGCTTACAGAATCCCAGCCAAAGACTTCTTCCAGGGCCAATGGCTTGAAGCAGAATTCAGCCCCCTGTGGCTTCAGCAGTCCCAAATCCGCCATATTGATGAATTCTGATGGGGCAGCTGGACTGTTGGATGGATGTGGTAAAACCTAAACATGAGGTAGTCTGTGGGCCCAGAATGAGGTTTTTATGTGTTGGGGATCCCTAGTCATGCTGTGAAGCTGGGCTGGGCAGGAGCTTGCAGCACTCAGAATGAGACTGGACCAGGGTAGGAGGCTGTGTTCCTTGGCCATCAAGGAGCAGCTGGCTCAGGGAATTCCAAGGCATCTCCCAAGCAAGATGGGAGTCAATGGTCTGCACAGGAGGCAGCGCAGACCTGAAGGAAGAGGGGAAGCTGGGGGTCAGTCAGGAAAGAACTCTGCTTCTTTCTTTTCTTTCTTTCTTTTTTTTGAGACAGGGTCTCACTCCATCACCCAGCCTGGAGTGCAGTGGCACGATCTCAGCTCACTGCAACCTCCAACCTCCAACCTCCAACCTCCCAGGCTCAAGCAATGCTCCCAAATAGTTGGGACCACAGGCATGTGCCACCACACCCAGATACTTTCTTTTTGACTTTTTTGTAGAGACAGAGTTTCATCATGCTGCCCAGGCTGGTCTCGAACTCCTCGGCTCCAGTGATCCATCTGCCTTGGCCTCCCAAAGTGCTGGGATTACAGGCATGAACCACCGCGCTGGGCCTCCCTGTTTCTTAAAGAACCAGGAAGATGGGGGAGTAGCGCTGCCAGAGGAGCAACAGTCAGGGCCAGCTGGCCAGATGGGGAAGGAGCATCAAGTGCAGCAAGGAGCTGAGGAAAGCCGCATCCAGAGCCAGGCTCACAGGATTACGGGAGGCTGTGCACTGTAACTTCCCACATCCATGTTTAGTGTCAGACTCAGGGTTCCACTGCATGGCCATAAAAATAGTTGAGTGGTTTAGAAGAACTGATGAAGAGTGCAGTACCACAGTGGGAGAAGCAGGAGAGGGCTTGAGCGGGGGCGGGGGGCTCCCAGCAGGAGAATAAAGGAGGCCAAGCCGGAAGCCCCAGGGGGCAACTGTGAAGGAGGATCCCCCTCCCTTCACCAAGCTGAGGACAGCAGACTGAATCCCCAGCCTTCAGAAGGAAACAGCCAGGGAACCTCTCTAAAGGAGCTGCCTTGAGCTCCAGGAGAAGGGAGAAATCATAAAATTGCTTCTGGTCACCTGCCCCATCCCCACCCATCTTGGTACCACCATCACTACTGCTGGTGGAGCCTGCAGACTGGATTTTTTTTCCACTTTCTCTTAATTTTCTCACCTCCTCCAAAGAGCCTTTTCTATTTAAACTTAATAAACAGGAAGAAAAGAAACCCTTATTTTTTCAGAAACCTCTGATTCCTGGGGTGAGGAGGAGGAGGGGATAGCCAAAACAACTTTGAAAAACAAGAACAAGTTGTAGGACTTCACTGGGTGGTTTCAAGACTGAAAATGAAGCTACCATAATTAAGACGGTGCAGTGGTGGCATAAGAATAGACACACAGATTGAACAAAAAGAGAAGCCAGAAATAGATCCATACATATATCACAAATTGACCCTTGGTAAAAGTACCAAGGTCATTCAAAAAGGAATGATAAACTTTTTAACAGACAGTGCTGAAACAACTGGATATCCAGATGCAAAAAAATAGACTTCAATCCATGCCTTATACCATACATAAAAATTTAAACAATAGATCATAGACTTAAAATAACAGATAAAACCATAACACATCTCAAAGAAAATATAGAAGATAATATGTGGCTTTAGGATATGCAAATATTTCATAGATAGGACCAGAAAGCACAAACCGTGAAACAAAAAAATTGCTAAGTTAGCCTTTATCGAAATGAAAAAAGTACATCAATTTTTCTCTTTGAAGAACTGCTACAACTCAATAATAAAAAGACAAACAACCTGATAGGAAAATGTACAAGAGATTTGAACAGACACTTCTCCAAAGGAAATATACTAAGGACAAACAAGCACACGACAAGATGTTCAACATCACTAGTCATTAGGGAATTGCCAATTAAAACCACAAGCAGATACTATTACACACCCACTAGAATGAATAAAATTTGTGTCTGACAAAACTGAGTGTTGACAAGGGTGTGGAGCACCTGGAACTCTCATACACCTCTGAAAGGAATGCAAAATAGTGCCACACTTTGGAAAACAGTCTTGCAGTTTCTTCTAAAGTTAAACATACATTTATCATATACCCTTCCAATTGCATTCCTAGGTATTTACCCAAGGTAAACAAAAAGTTATACTGATACGAAACTATTTATGTATGTAAAAAACCACCCAGAAACAATGTAAATGTCCACTAACTGGCAAATGGATAAATTGTGGTATGTCCATTCAATGTAATACTATTCAGCAATAAAAAAGAACATGCTTACTGATACATCAACCAACATGGATGAATTTCATAAACGTTGTATTAAATAAAGGAAGGTGTCCACAAAAGACTCCATATTTATGATTCCACTTATATAATATTCCAGAAAAGACACAACTATATTCACAGAAAGAGGTAAGTTTCAGCAATGCAGGAAGGAAGGGATGAACTGTAAAAGGGAACAAAGGGTCACTTGGGTGATGAAAATGTTTGTATCTTGATTGAGATAGTTGTTACACAAGTGTAATTTTTCAAAACTCATCAAGTTATACACGTAAAATGGCTGAATTTTATTGTATCTAATTTTAGCTTAATCCAACTGATTTTTAAAAAGAAAAAAGACCAAAATCTTTTCCTCTTCCTTCTCATTTCTTGCTATTTTATCAAGAGGCTTTAGAATAATTTCCTTTCTAATTTCCCTCCACCCATTGCCCCCAGATCACCTAATGATTAACCCCCTTCCAAGCAGTAGAAAAAGACATTATATTTTTCTTTCCTTTCAACTGCTAGATTGTATTTTCAGAGACTAGATGGTTCATCACTGAGCCAAAGGAGTCCAGGGGGCCAGAAACTGGGACAATGAGAAAATTGGGGGTGGGGATGGCTGAATGGGGGAAATTTGGGGCCTGGGCCTAAGGACTGAGAGTCCCTAGAAGGTGTGATAGAAACAGCTCTGGGCTGGAGATGCAGACCCGGCCCCTACTCTATGCTCACCTTTGGGAGGGTCAGGTCATGGTAAACAAGGCTCCTACACCTGCCTTATTTATTTTACTGAACTGTGGGGGATTCATATTCAAGCAAGACTTGAATATGAAACTACCTTGAGAGAAACATAATAAACCCTGCACAAATGCAAAACCTTATAATGAATATTACTGATATTATTAGTCTCTGCTACTGAGAAACTCAGCAACCACAATTCTCTTTCAAACAGAGCCCTACCAGGATGCCATCTTGACTTCCTTCTTTCTGGTCCCTATTTTCTTCTCCAGGCCTGGGGGCTGTGGAGGGAGAGGTAGATTTCCTTTGCTCACTGGTGCAATCTACCACTGCACAGTCTTCCACAGAGAGCTTTGGGAAGATCTTAATAAGGCAAGCAATTACAGCTGTTCCACAAGCCGGGGCAAAAGGCTATAGAAAATATTGGCCTGTTGGTATCCAGACCCAGGTTGGCCAACCAGGTTCAGTGTTCTGCCCCAAGCCTCCCAGAGGATGGAATCTCCACAGGGACCCCCTGCTCTCCAGGACTTGCTTCTCTTTGATTCTCTGCTCACTTTTCTTTGGGGGAGCTTTGACGTTCTTCTAGTCCATGCCTCTGCCATCAAGGAAAAGAAGGATAACAGAGTCCTAAGAAAACAGTGACCTGCCCCTTTATTATTCAGTGAGGTTTTTCCTAAAAACACACTGTACGTTTTTCAGATGTTCATAAAAGAGAATGAGTTTGGTCTTGCAGTAACCCAGTGTTTTTTCTCTTGTACTCCGAAGAGGCCCAGTGCCCCACCAGCTGCTGCAGGGACCGTATTAAGGTTAAGAGGAGAATGGAGAAGGCAGAGCACAGAACCTTCCATTCAACTAACGAAGCTCTGATTTGGTTAGTTTTATGTCTTAGGAATATCTGTTAGGTTTAATTTTGAAAAAAATAAGTTTCCTTTTTTAAGAAACAGCTGAGAAAACATGCTTCTAACCCGAAGCCCTCCTGCTGCAACTACTGAAGCCAGCTCTGCCGTGTCCAGTCATGCTGGCCTTAGAGAGGTGCTGCGTGCCCCTCCCTGCAAGGGCCTGCCATAGTCCTCCTTTCGGTGAAGCCTGCGGGAATCCTTCCTGAGGAATCCTACCTAACCACACGTATACAACAGAACTTCTTTACAGGACTGTATAAGGATGAAATGAGTTAAAACACTTCGAAAGCCCTTACAACGGAACACGGCTAATACATGGTAGCTGTTCTGAATGTGTCCTACTTCTGACACCTTTGATCTCAAGGAAGAGCTGTTTGCCTTCACTCCAAGCCCTATCGCTCTTTACCCCCTTTCCTCCCCCACTGGTCTTCAATGTCATTATGTTCATAGGCCCTTTTTCTTCAGCATATAAACATGCTCAAATCTCTCATCCTAAAACCATGATTATTCCCTACAACTCTGCTCCCCTGGTTACAACTCTCTTTCCTTCTGCAGTCAGTCTTCCAAAAAGAGTTGTCTGCTTGTGTGAGCTTCCTTTCACCTTGATCTCTTGCCAACTTGCTGTCATCTGGGTTCTTCCCCCAGAGGCCTAGCAGAATTTAATCTAGGGAGGTCCCTAGTGATCTCTTAGTTGTCAAATCTAAGAACTTCTCAGTGTCTGACTTCACTTTTCTGTAGCATACGTTGGCCCAAATCTTCCTATTTGAAACACTCCCCTCCTGTGACTTTCAGAGAAGTGTTCTGCCCTGGTTTTCCTAGTACTTTTTTTGCATGGTAATGAGAGGAAATCAGCCTTCATGCTGGGAGGAAGCCCAAATGACTCCATGGAAAGGCGTGCATGGAAAGGAACCAACAGCCTTCCCCAGCTTGACAGCCGCTTGATGACCATCCTGATAATGAACCTCCAGCCTCCAAGCCCCTCTAGCAGATATGATGCAGAACAGAAAAAAGCTGTCCCCAATAAGCTCTGCCAAAACTACAGATTTCTGAGCAAAACAGAGATCTGTTTTGTTATTTTGAGTTTTGAGGTAGCTCTCACAGCATGTTGTTGGTTATTTGCCTCTGGTCCTAGGAGTACACCTGCATATAGCTGAGAGGGAGCCACAGAACACTTTGGGGAAGGAATTTCATGGAGGCCCTTTCTCAAACCACAGGAGAGAGCACAATTTCACAGAGAGCAGTAGGCCTTCCCAGATCTAAGGATCTGGGAAGACCTGCATAGCATCCTTGCCCTTCCAAAAGATGGCTGTGGAATCACAGGCAGATTATCTGATCTTCTTCAGCCTCGGTCTCCTGAACTGTAAAAGGGAGGTCATACAAGAAATGACCTCATCAGGTTGTTGTGAAGGTCAAACAAGATACCTGTGTTGTGCTTAGTACAATACCTAGCACAGAGCAGGCACACACACACAAAAATGCTTGTACTAGGCCGTGCGCTGATATGGGGTAGGCAGGAGCTGTCTGGAGTTCAAAGTCCGTCTTTGCTATTTTCCTGTTAATATCTTTGCCTGCCTGAGCCTCAGTTTCCTTACTCATAAAATAGGATATGGACAGCATCTATCTCGAAGGCTTATTGTGATGAGCAAATGAGCTAACAGATCTAAAATGCTTAGATCTGAGCCTGGTCCAGTGAGTATGCCCTCACTGTCCCAGACCCGATTACCGCATGCTCCAAAGCCTCACAGTATTATGGGGACAGCAAAGCCTGTACCCATACCACCATGTTACAATTAGGAAACAGGCTAAAGGTGATGGCCGTCTCAGCCAGTGATCCCAGGCTTCTCAGAAATCTAGACATCCAGAATCCGCCCAGCCTTCAGAGTCCAGTGCCAAAGACATTTCTCCCACAAAGCCTTCCCTTGTTTGTTTTGTGCTCAGCCCCAACCCTGCTGGCCTCTGCCCCACCTAGGCCGGAAGTGCCCACCTCTGAGCTCCTTCTGCAGCTTCCCTGAGACACTAGTGGAACGCAACATCTATTTTTTCCACTCTGTATCACTGATGTTTATATACATGTCATATCTCCCTATACTAGAATGAGTTTTCCAGAGCCATGCCTGTGACCAATTCATCTCTACATCCAGTACAGAACATAGCCTGGCACACGGCTTAGAGCAGAAATGGTTTGTCGACTGAATGTGTGACTAAATCCCGATTCCTAAGGGTGCTGGAGAGAAATGTGGGGTTAAGCGTGCACATATATGAAACATGCACATGCCTGGAAACAAAGGCACAATACATGCTAGAGACACAGACCTACTCATCAGTATCAACACGCGCTCAAGGCAGTACAACATCTCTATAACTAATCCTCATTTTACAGATGAGGAGGCTCAGAGAGTCTAAGATATTTGCTCAGTATCACAGCCTCGGCATCTACCTGGCAGTCTTGGGGGAGCTTAAGTCAGAACAGGAAACCCAGGCTGTAACTTGAGCATGCCAGGAGGCCCTAGCTTCCTTTTCGGCCATGCTCACCCCGCCACTCAGCCCAGCCCCAGAACAGTGAGAGCTTGCTGTCAGTCCTCGAGCTCCATGCCACTGTCTCTCTTCCTGCCCAGCAGGGTGGCACTGTCAGAAATGCCAGAGCCATTTAGTTGCCCAGCTTGAGGCCTAGTTCTTTGAACTCCAGCAGACTTTGCAGGGAGCCAAGAGGGCTCCCAGTGCCAGGCGTGGCAGCACAGCATGAATTGCAGAGCTGGGCCCGTGGCTGCATCCTGCCAGCTTCCCTCACAAGAGATCTCTGTATTACCTGGCAGATGGGTGCCTGGCAGCTGCAAAGCCAGCTTGAAAGGACGGATCAAGGCCACTGGGCCTCTGCCAGGCTCTGAGGCTGCTCCGCACCAAGTCCTGCCTCACAGCGCCAGGGCAGCATGCCTCCACAGCGTTCCTAACCCACCTTTCGTCAGCTGTGGGCACGCAGTGTTTCTCCAGGAATGGTGAAGGCAAGTCCTGACCAACAGCAACACTGCATTTATGCATGTTTCTAATTTAAAAAACCTTTCTGAACATCCTAAGAGTAATCCCATGGAAAAATATTATACTAATGATAATTAATGTCATTATTATTATTAATGCCATTTGAGGCTAACAGAGGTTTGATGACCTCCCGAGGACCCACAGCTGTGACTTTTTTTGCTGCACGCTGCTTCTGGCATCCATTCTCACTGTACCCCCTGACCCCAGGCATCTGCAGAGGAGGTGGCCTCTGGGCTGTGAGTGGAAGAGCCTTGATCTTGCCCTTCATAGCACAGTCAGACTCTTGAAGTTTGACAGAAACATCAAAACCTACCCAGCCAATCCCCAATTCCAGAGCTTCAACTGACCTTCTAGCTTAGACTGCTCAGGTACCTCAATCACATACCCACAAAAACAGCTGTTTGCTTCTGGTGAATCTGCTAAACCCAAATGCTCAACATACTCATACACACCTGCTTGGGTGCACAAAGATGTGTACACACAAACATACACCCGTACCTCTTGGTGGACACACATATACATGCATGATCACTTCATGCACTCATTCAGAGCTCTTATAACAATGCACATAGGTCCTAAACTCCCCAAACCTATGCACACACCATCCTGCACATGTGTGCACACTCCTAGATTTGTAAATGCATACATACACACATACATATTCTCACATAGAACCCTGCCCGTGCACACATGTGCAGGCATACATGCACACATGCAGAGCTGAGAACAAGGATGTTTTGTCCACTATGTGAACCCTCCTGACCATATGGGCCACGCAGGGATGTGATATCCCATGGGGACCTGTAAACCATTCATCTTGTGGCCACATGTGGGTGGTACTCTGCCAGTCATCAAGCCCAGTCCTGCTAGGCTGGGCACTGAGATGAGTGGGCCACGGGCCAAATTCAGAGCTGCAGCAACGTGAACAACTGTCATATGGGCACGATGCCACCAGCCTTTCTGTTCCTGAACAATGGTCTCTGTCCCAGATTAGGCTTTGCCTGGGGGAAGCACTTCCCACACCACAGGGGACTCCTCTTATAGTGAGGACAGCTATGCCAGGGTGTAAGAGGCTCACACACGAATCCTGAAGATGTCACTTTAGCTGTGTGACACTGGGTGGATCACCTTAACCTCTTTGAGCCTCAGTTTGCCTCTGTGAAGTAGGGATTGTAATATCTTCCCGTCAGTACCATGTGGATAAATGAGATAACAAATGCACAGCAATGTCGAGCACACAGCAGAAATCAAGTAAGTGGAGGTTGAAAGGAAGGTTGGATAAATGAGTGGACACCAAACGAGGGTGCACGGCGCTCCGGGGCTCCCTGCCGAACTGCTCTCCCTTCTCTGCCTTTGAACCCCTAAGCTCTGTTTTCTAGTGTGGATCACATCATTCCACTTCTCAACCCACCCCCTCCCCCGCCCACCTTCCCATCAACCTCTCTCCCCACAAACTCCCTCAGAAGGCCCACTGTGATGCCATCTCCTCTCCCTGTCTCTTTCCTCCCTCTCTTGCTCCCCTCTGGCCCCCCTTCCCTTCTTCTGTTCTTTGAACACATGCCTTTCCTTCAGCCCCAGGGCCTTTACACGGAATGCTTTCCCCTGAGGTCTTCACGTGCTCTGTTTTATTTCATCTCTCTGCTCAGATGCCACCCCCTAAGTGAGGACTTCTCTTCAGAGCTATCCTCCCCCTAGCCACCCCCGTACTTTTCTTCTAGTCCTTGGGAATTTCTGTTATACGTGTGTGAATTTTCTTGTTAAATATCTGCCTTCTCCTCTGGAATGGGAGCTCCATGACGGCAGGGGCTTTGTTTGACTCGTTCACCGCGAATCCCTGTGCCCCTGACATGCCGTAGGTGCTCAACAAATACTTGTGAAATGAATGTATACATATGATTCTTGCCCTTGAGGAACCTAAACAGAGTTTCCCATCCCTAAATGACAATGCCACGCTCAGCTGCCCTCCTCTCCTTTCTTCTGTACAGCCCAGCTCATCACATTTTAATTTTTTCCCTAGCCTCAGCCAGCCTAATTACCCACAGCACCGGTGTGAACCCTGGTGTATGCGATGATAAGTGAGTGTGCCCAGGCTGATATATCCTGATGGTTTTCCAGCAGGGAACTGCGTCAGAACCTCCTGAGAGCCTCACTGCAAGCATTTGTGGCTGTCTTCTTTCCCCTATCCCCTGCTGAACAACGGTCTCCAGTGCTGAGGCTGGGCCACGTGGATTTGGAAAAAACTTCTCCTGGAGATTTGGATGCATGTTACTGTAGTTGTCTGCGGGGTGGCCATGGAGAGTAGAGGCTAGGAGCACTGCCTGCCAGGGTCACACTGGCTGAGTGTGAATCTGCACAAGCAACCTCACGTTGCTTGGAATACAGAATGGAGCCTAGCTCAGGAAGGTGTTACTAGGACAAATCGAGAGAAAGTTTGTAAAGTGCTTAACACCGTGCCTCACTCATAGTAAGTGCATGGTCAATGATAGCGTTCATCAAATGATGACTTTCCTCCAGGAGTGATGTAGTCATTCTCAGTTTCCCTACAGGAGTTAGGACAGGGCCTTTGCTGCGGTGGACGGTCAGCATGTGTAGTTAGCTCACATGCTGCTGAAACAAACATGCTATGACTTCTCCCATCTTAAAGAACAATCCTTTGTCTTGAACCCGCTTCGTCCCTTCGGTGGTCACCCCATTTCTTTGCTTCTCTTTATAGCAAAACTCATCAGAACTTTCTACAATTCCTCCCATTCTGGCATCTTTTACACATTTTATTAGGGAAAGTTCAAACGTATATTTTGCCAGTCTTCTACTTCCCAACTTTTTTGCTACAGTATTATGAAGCAAGCCCCAGAAATATCATTTCACCCACAATGTATCCCTCTAATAGGTAAGAACTTTAAAAAGATATGAGTATCATAATCATACCTAACTAAATTAACAATTTTCTAACATCACCTAATACTTCATCTATGTTCAAATTCCCCGACTGTCTTAAAAATGTCTAGTTCTGATGGCTTTGTCTAAATCAAGCCGGATCAAGGGTCCACATGTTCTATTTGGTTGATTTGTCTCTAAAGTCTCTCCTCCTTTCTCTCTCAAACCCACTAATCAAGCCTCCAAATCCACTCCCAAGACTATGCTTTTCAAGGTCACCAATTACCTGAATGTTGCTAAAGCTAATGGACAGTTCTCAGTCTGCATCCTCCACATTTCGGCAGCCTTTGAAACGCTCTTTGCCAGAACACTAGGTGCTTCTCCTGGCTGTTCTCCTCCCTCTGGGTGCTCCTTCTCAGCTCCCATGCCCACCTTTTAGTGTTGTGTGCACTGCAAATCTGCCCTAGGCCTCTTTCGTCTTCTGTTCTCACTCCTTGGTGGCGTGGCCCAGTCTCAAGGCTTTAAAAGCCTCCCAAAGTTATACCTCCAGCCCATTCCAAATGCCTACTGCACATCTCTCAAACATCTAAGAGCTGTCTCAAACGCCATCCGTCAAACGCTCAAACCTCCTCATCCCCCATGGACTTCTCCATCCCATCCTTCTAATAACTTTGGCCCCAAACCTCGAGCTCACCCTCAACTCCTCTTTGTCTCACATCCCACACTGATCCCTCGGGAAGTACTATTGTCTTGGCTGCAGATCATATGTTCGTTGCTACTGCCCTGGTCCAAGCTACTAGCATCTCTTACCTGGGCCATTCATTGCTACTGCCCTGGTCCAAGCTACTAGCATCTCTTACCTGGGCCGTTCATTGCTACTGCCCTGGTCCAAGCTACTAGCATCTCCTACCTGGGCCGTTCATTGCTACTGCCCTGGTCCAAGCTACTAGCATCTCTTACCTGGGCCGTTCATTGCTACTGCCCTGGTCCAAGCTACTAGCATCTCCTACCTGGGCCGTTCATTGCTACTGCCCTGGTCCAAGCTACTAGCATCTCTTACCTGGGCTGTTCATTGCTACTGCCATGGTCCAAGCTACTAGCATCTCTTACCTGGGCCGTTCATTGCTACTGCCCTGGTGCAAGCTACTAGCATCTCTTACCTGGGCTGTGTAGCAACCTTCTACCTGAACTCCCCGCTTCTGCCTTTCTTCCCTCCTCAGTCTATTCTCAAACCAGCATCCAAAGTTCCTTTTAAGCACCCTCTGCTCAAAGTCATCCACTGGTTCCTAGTTTTTCTGAAGGTAAAAGCCAAACACTTCCTAACAGACTCCAATGCCCTCAACAACAAGAAACAGGGGCATTTTTGGCAGGAAAATTCTTCACTGTGTGGTCTGTCCCACGCACTGCAGGATGTTTGACATGGCCCTTACCCACTGCATGCCACAGAACAAGAACCTTCCTCATCCAAGCCCCACCAGCATTTGTGACAACTAAAATGTGCCCACACATTCCAAATGCTCCCTGGTGGACCTGGAAATCCCAGTTGAGAATCTCTTACAAGATCTGCTACGCGCCTGCACCCTCCTACCCTCCCATGCCCCAACAATCTCTCTGACTTGGCCTCAGACACCTCTCCCTGTGCTCTCGGCCCTTGTCTTACTTGAACAACCTGGCAGGGTCCCACCCTTGGCCTCTATGCTAGCTGTTTGTTCTGCCAGGAATGCCCGTCCCCAGACAGCCACAGAACTCCCTCTCTCCCCTCCTCCAGGACTTTGCTCAGGTGCTGTCTCCCCAGGGCACCCAGTTTGAAAGTGCAGATTCCTTTACTCTGGGTCTCTTCTCTGCTTTTTCTCCAGAGCACTTATCCCATCAGATGCACTATAAGTTTTCATTAGTGATCTTGTTTGTCTGTAAGCTTCATAAAGGAATTTGGGAGTTTTTTTGTTCACTGCTATATCCCAGGGCCTAGAATAGTAACTGGCACACAGCAGATAATAAGTATTTGTTAAGTGAAAGGAAGAATACAGATGCCAGGAAAATATATACTTACAGAAAGAAGAAAACAAGCTTTTCTAAGCCACAAGAATAAAGAATTAATTTTGTTCTTAGCAAGGACTGGTGTGTGCTCAGCCTGGGGTGAAAAGTAAGGAGTGAGGCCATAAGAACATCTATTTATTTATCAGATCAGTTCAGGAAGGCTTCCTGAAACTGATGGGGTTGTAGGACTCACCTTCAGCTGGTTTAGAGCCAGATGATAACACCCTGATGGCTCCCCCAAACTTGATAACTGCTGACAACAAAGGGAGCCCCGGGGAGCAAAAGTGAACCAAGCTGGAGTTTTCAGACTGAGAAGCACTTGCCGAATCGTATTTCTGCTGCAACTGACCCATGTCTGCAGTAGGCTGCAGCAGCACGTCAGCCAGAGGGGCAAGTTCAAATGGAGCTGCTCAATCATACCTGCTTCCTCCCCTCTCTGGCCCTCAGAAAGCCCACCTTAAATAATTACTTGCCTTCCAAAACTCTCAGCAGACAGCAGAAAGGACCTAGCTTCACAGCCATACAGTGGAATATTTTGCGGCTATTAAAAAAGAATGCGGCAGCTCTTTTTATATTTAATAAGGAAAGATCACTAAGATACATTAGGGAACACAACTCAAGGTGCAGAACAGCATATAGTATACTAGTATCTCTGTAAAAAGAAATAAACATTTTGCTTAAATGTACATATAGCTGGAAAGACATGAGAAATAATAGTGGTTGCTGGAAGGTGTGGGGGCGGGCAGGAATTCGAGTGGTTAGGAAACAAGGATGGGGGCGATGCTTTTCACTGTAAACTCTTTTCTTTTGAATCTTGTACTAGGTCAATGTATTGTCTATTTGAAAAGAGTAAATCAAGCTACTCTGGAGGCTGAATTGGGAAGATTGCTTGAGGCCAGGAGTTCGAGACCAGCCTGGGCAACATAGGGAGGCCTCCCTCCGTCTCTACAAAAACAAAAAAAATTAGTCAGATGTCGTGATGCATGCCTGTAGTCCTAGCTACTTGGGAGGCTGAGGTGGGAGGATCACTTGAGCGCAGGAGTTCGAGGCTGCAGAGAGCAATGATTGTGCCACTGTACTCCAGCCTGGGTGACAGAGTCACCATCTCTTAAAGAAAGGAAAAGGTGAATTACATTAAAAGCAAATGACATTAGCAATTTTGTGTGTATGTTAAAAGCCACCTGCACAAGTACAGGTGGCCAGAAGCCAGAGTCCTTCAAGTGAAAGAGCCCTGAGGCTTTAGCTGACCTCATGTGTGATAGGTCCCATCTGTGGCTGGGGCTGAGAAAGCCAGTGGGTCCCTAGCCACCATCCAAAGCTAGGCGGGGGGTGAGGGAGGGCCTCCCTGTGCCCAAAGCTGGTCTGGCCACAGCCCCTGCGCTGCAGGGCTCACTCCCAGCTCCCTCTGTGTTCTCGGAGAGCAGTAACCCAGGTGAGGCAGAGCCACCCGCAGAACCATGAGGAGCAGGAAGTGCCAGGATCAGGTATGTTTTCCTGAAAGTAGATGGGGGAGGGGTGTCAGTGGACCGGAAGGCAAGGGAAGGGAAGGATGGCTATCTGCCTTCAAATATTTGAAAGGGTGTGAAATCAAACAGGGAAGGAGTCCTGTTCAGAGCCCGTTAGAAGATGCCGGGGTCAGGGTGGGGGGTGGTGAGGCCTCTCACCTTCAAAGAGCACTTTCTGCCACTGGAAGGGTCCCAAAATGACAGCAACCACCACGCGTCGAGCCCTCACTGCGTGCCAGGCACTTGGCTTTCCTGACGCTTTACTGGCATCACCCCTGAATTTTCCCAGCAATCCCAGGAGGGTGGTACTATTCGTATTCCTTATTTTACGAACGGGAAACGCGAGGCTCTCATTGCTTGAGATCACACAGCTAGTGAACGACTGAGTCGAGATTCAAACCCAGGGCCCTACTCAGAACTATTATGCTGCACCGTAGGCTGAGGAGAACTACAGCCCTGGGAATTCTAAGACTGTGATGCGATAAAATACAAATATAAACATGGGAAGGCTAAGATAAGGCTGGGAGTTTTAAATTTTTTTTTCTTTTGCTGAGGTGTCTTGGGTACAAGGAAGACAGGAAAGGTGGATGCTGAGTAGAATGTGTACCTCGGTGTCACCGTCCTCATCCCCGACCCCTCCTAGCCGCCCCCGCCTCAATGTCCCCTTCTTCTCCAAGGGAATCTACTCACACCATCACACTAGCCCTGGCTGCGGCCCATGGAGGCCGAGGAGGGGCGCGCACCCAGCACCCAGCACCCAGCACCCAGCACCCAGCCCGAAGGCCGGGGCCCCGCTGTTCCCCGGGCTGGCGGCGGCAGGAGCAGCAGCAGCGGCAGCGGCGGGCGGTGCCGCAGCGCGGAAGCCCCTTCCGAGCCCCCTCGGGCTGGGAACGCGGGAGGAGGCGGCGCCCTGCGCCGGGAGGCCCCAGACACCGTGGGCGGGAGGCTGTGCGCAGCCAGGCTGCGTGGGAGCGGGCAGCGGCGGCGGGGAGCGCTCCGCGCGGGGGTTGGGGGTTGGGGCGCGGGGGGCTCGGGGGCGCTACGGCGCTGGGAGGCGGGGGAGGCGGGGGCGCCGGGGCCGCGCTTCCCTTCGTGGGTGACTCAGCAGCCGCCTTCCTCAACGGGGCGGGGCGGGGCGGCGCGGCGGGGGCGGGCGCGCGGGGAGGCTGTGGGCACGCAGCTTCCCCGCGCCGGGGTGCAGGTCCTCGCCGCCGCCCCCGCGAGGAAGTGCGAGGCTGGACGCCGGGAGCGGGGCGCGTGGGCCGGGAGATTCCTTCTCGCCTGCCGGCTGCTAGCCAGCCCGCCCACGCCGCCGAGATCCCGACTCCACGTTCCCTCCCCACGGAGGAGTCGGGGGAGCGCACAGAGGAGGAAAGCCTTTCCCCAGGCTGGCCCGGCGAGGGTCGGGGGCGCAGGGACTGAGGGGACACCCCAGGGAGGCCAGCCGCACCCCAGCCCTCCCCTCCTGCTGCTCCCGGGTTTTACGCACTCACGGTCGGAGGGAGCCGGCTGGAGATTTCTGGGGTCTTAGATGTGGAAGTCCTTGCAGAATTTACCTCGTTCTGCCCCAGGGCCCCCGGGTATCTGCCACCTTTTGTTCTTGAAAGGGAGAGATGCCCCTCTCCTGAGCCAGCTGGAGCGTCCTTTCTGTGGCTCTTGCCATGTAGAAGTCTTTTTTCGTATCTAAGCTCGGTCCCTCCTGCTGCGGTGACCCCCAGACAGCTCTGCTTCGCCAGACTTGGCGACTTGGTAGAGTGGGCAAGAAGGAGGACCAAGAACGTCCCCACTGAGCAGGAGGGGAAATCAAGGCCCAGAGAAGGGGAGGGGTTTCCTTCAAGCTTATAGCTGGGGGTGTGTGAGAGAGGTACTGACCTCAGTACTCAGGAGTTCCGGCTTCTAGGTCAGAGTCCAGCTGCTTGAAAAGATAATATTCCTCCCTGGTGCTGCCCAGCGCAGTGCCTCTACCTGTCTCTGGAAATCCCTTTGGCCTTCTCTGATGGGTTCTTACCATGCGTTAAGTCGCATCAAGACTGTCAGAGATGCCAGATGATGCCGGTTTGGAAGCATCCAGGGTAAAGACCGGGCTGTGCGCGGAAAACACGGAGACTAGACAGAAGCAGGAAATTCCCACCCGCTTTGCAGAGTTTTTGTAGCTGCTGTTTTTAAATAATCATTGGTTGATTTGATGCATTGAATGAAAATTGTGGTAGATAGGAATCATTCATCAAGGAAGAAATTGTGGAACTCCCTTGTCTCTCTGCCTGGGATGGGGCGTGCATTCCTGATTGGAGGCAAGTGGTTGGCTGGTTTGACCTGGTGCATCCAAAGCCCTGAGAGGTCATTGGCACCAGGCCCTGGCCACAGCTAGGCCGAGATATCCTGCAGGGAAAATCACACTACAGCTTTGTGTGTGTCTCGCCGCCCTGTACCTGAGCTTCCAGACACTATACCTCTGTTCCAGTGGCACAGCTCCTGTACCTGTCCCCTTCCACACAGCCTTCTTCCCAGGAGCTCACACCTCTGGGGCCTGGTCTCCCGCATGCTCCAGACAGAGTGGGTATGGAGGCGTGGTAGACTTGCCCCATTTTACAGAGGGGAAGAACCAGGAGGATCTGGCTAGCCAATGGAGATGAAACACTTCATGCAGAGAAAGGAAAAGGAACCGGGAGTGCTGATGGTGTGACCAGGCCAGGGGTCACTGGGAGATACTGAGATAAAGCTATGCTGATCTTTGCTGTGAAGCCTATGCATCTTTAGTATAGTGTGGGTTGTCCTCCAACTCCCCCAGCCCAAGTCAGTAACACACAGTTGCCCACGCAGAGTCGTGCCCACTCAGGTCCACAAACGCCTGCGCACCACCTGCTCACCCTCCCGTCACGGTATTGACACTTCCCTGAACACAGCTGGTCCTGCCTGGTAAGGGGCCTGGAATCTGGGTGCTGCTGGTTCATGACCCCGGAATCCAGCTCTTTCCTCTCTTTTCCCCCAGAGATATGGCCACAATGCAAGCCTCCTTTCCCTCCTGCCTTCATAGGCCCATTGCCCGTTTCTCACTCCACCTGCTGAGGCCGTGTGTGTGTGTGTGTGTGCGTGTGTGTGTGTGATGAAACTCTCACTGCAGAGATTTGTTCTTAATACAGCTTCCTGGGCTGACAGACTGGTCAGAGGCTGGGGGCGGAGGGAGTAGAGGGCTCTCCCTGCTCATAGCTAGGATTGGGGTCGGTTCTGTTTATTGCCGGGGGCAGTCTTCTCCTCACCCCTCATCCGTCTCACACCCCAACCAGCCTGAAGAGCTGAGCCTCTGAGTCCAGCTTTCCGCATGGGCTCAGCTTCAGGACAGTGAGCTGTGCTGTTGGACCCAGGGGTCCTCCCTTCTGCCCAACTCTTCCTCAGCCCTGATACCACAACGCACCTCCACTCAACAATCCATGAGCCTGCCTGGGCCCTACAGATGGAGAGTTTATGTATTCAACCAGTATTTATCATGCACCTTCTAGGTGTTGAGTTTGACTCTCATCTCCCATCCCCTTCAGGCTCGTGCGACACCAACCTCTGCTGCCTGCCAGCTCTTCCTGCCCACATCTTCCTGCCCCATAGCAAACCCCAACAGAGTCATGTGACATTTCACCATCCAAAAAATTATTTTAAGATCCTAGAAAGGAGCAAACAAGCTTATCACACATCATGATGCTCTTTAACTTCCTGCTTTATGTCTTCCACACATGAAGTTCGTTGGAAAAGTATCCCTTCTACAGCCCAAAGACTTACTATTCCATGACCAGTCAGTGGAAGTGCCCTGTGTCCCTCCCCTTTCCTTACCAGAGCCAAACAAGGCAATTCCAATTCTCTGCAAAATTTAGTTGAGCTAAAAATACATTTAGACTGAACTGCCTCCCTCATGAGCCCTTCAGCTCGTTAGCAGCCTCCTTCCCTGGCCTTTAGTTAACCACTGCTACCACAGTATCCTCCCCTCTTACCAAACCCTCCTCTGGGAGATTGCTCAAATAAACTCTTTCACACTAAAGTATAAAAGACTGATAAGGATAAATGTGTTGATTTTTCCCCCTTCCTAGGAGAATTTGCATTTAAACAAGGAGGATAACCTTGAAGTACCTAAAGTCGTCTCTGATTGTGGAATTATTAACATAGTTGAGATATCCTGGAAGGCACAGGGACCTCCCTGGGGTTATGGGACTAGCTGTAAGTTTGGCCTTGCACACCTGTGAAGCAGCCCTGATGGGCTGTTTTGGTCCATCGTCACATAATGTTGAGAGCAGTGGATGAAGAGTTAAGAGAATCTGAGCTCTAAACCTAGTTCTGACACTAGCTAGTTTGGAAGCAACAGTCATTTCCTTCTCAGGCCTTAGTTTTCTCATTTGCCAAATGAGAATTTGAACAGGTTACCTTAAAGAATCCTTCTAGCTCTGATATTTGGTTAACTCCCCTATGGGGCTAGGAGACCCTGGCCCAGCTCCTAAAAGCCTCTAGCCCCTGAAGCTGTGGCTTAGAGGGAATAGTCTGATGCCAGCACAGAGCATGGGGCCCTTCTCTGGGCAGGGACTTGGACAGGCTGCCCCCATGACAATAGCAGCCCACCTGCCAGGGAGGAAAGGTGCCGCTCAGCACACACACCAGTCTTGAAGAGTTACATAACCCTCCCAGATCCCTTATTCCAGCCAAAGAGCAACAGCAAAACAGTCTGCCCTCCACCCCCACCCCGGCACACACACACATCAGCAGTCTTTGCCTATGGTGGCCTCACAGCCACAAACACCCTGGGAGAGAATTTTAGAAGGCCACCGTCTTTTCTTTTTCATTTGTTTTCATTTTCCTGGAAGATATCTCATGTAAGAAAAGTCTTTAAGAGAAGAAAACCCACAACCACACATCAGGCCTCTTAGCCCCTCCCTGCTGTTCTTTTCAGCTTTCCGACCTCAGAGTCCTGAAAAGTACAGGTCTACCTTCCATCCCTAGGAAGGACGAACTTGGAGAAATGGATTCAGCCTCATTCTGAAGAAGTGGGAAGCACTTCCTGGGTTCAGATGCCATTTCCCTCACTCTCCACTTTTGTCCTTGACAAGTCAGTGTACCTTCTCCTAGATGAGACTGTAATTTTCCTAATTAGGAAATAGGGGTGATTGTTCTCACCATGGGGCATCGGGTGATAACTCAGATCTCTTTGATATCCTTAAGAGAAGTGCAAATAATCTTAAAATGCAACAGAAGAGGTTTTAGTTGGGCTTAAAGAAGCCTTTGCCAACTAGAAATTTGTGAGACAGCATTACAGATCACAGAGGGATGGTGGATTTGTGCTGCTGGTTGCTTTTCAGGGTACGCTCAACATTCCTGTGTCTGGAATGGCTAAATGAGAATAGAGCACATGTAGAAAGGTGGCCTGGCAGTGTAGAAGAAACCCTGAGCCTGCATTCTAGTCTGTCACTGTCATCTGACAACAGGTGAACCTTTTATCTTTCTTGGGCCCTGGTTTCTTTTTCTTTTTCTTTTTCTTTTTTTTGGGGGCATGGAGTCTCGCTCTGTGGCCCAGACTGGAGTGCAGTGGCACAATCTCAGCTCACTGCAACTTCAGCCTCCTAGATTCAAGTGATTCTCCTGCCTCAGCCTCCTGAGTAGCTGGGACTACTATGGACCACCATTCCTGGCTAATTTTGTATTTTTAGTAGAGACAGGGTTTCACCATTTTGGCCAGGCTGGTCTCAAACTCCTGACCTCAGCTGATCTGCCCATCTTGGTTTCTTTATCTGTAGAAATACTGCGATGTATTGAGCACTTACTATGTACCCCAAACAGTACTAAATAAATGATATGTAATTTTTAAAACTTTACAAGTCTTTAAGGTAGATATTTTCCCCATTTTATAAGTGGAAAAACAGAGGCTAAAAGAAAGTAAACAGTGAAGGCAAGGTCTCACAGCTGTGGAGGTACCAAGATTTCTCCCCAGGTGTGCTTGCCCAAAGCCCATGTTCTCAACCACCTAGATCTTGAACACTGTGTGATCCAGTGGTTACCTGAAATTCCTTTCAGCCTGAAAGATTTAGCTTTGCCCTTGCCTTACTCCTGATTCCCTTTCTTATTTATTTATTTATTTATTTATTTATTTATTTATTTATTTATTTATTTTTTAGACAGAGTGTCGCTCTGTCACCCAGGCTGGAGTACAGTGGCACGATCTCAGCTCACTGCAAGCTCTGCCTCCTGGGTTCACGCCACTCTCCTGCCTCAGCCTCCTGAGTAGCTGGGACTACAGGCTCCCGCCAC
The DNA here is from genome assembly GCF_029281585.2 of Gorilla gorilla gorilla. NCBI lineage: Eukaryota > Metazoa > Chordata > Mammalia > Primates > Hominidae > Gorilla > Gorilla gorilla. The sequence continues at coordinate 15,694,053 of NC_073234.2, read as the reverse complement.
CATGAACAGCTAATTTTTTTGCATTTTTTTAGTTGAGACGGGGTTTTACCATGTTAGCTAGGATGGTCTCGATCTCCTGACCTTGTGATCTGCCCGCCTCAGCCTCCCAAAGTGCTGGGATTACAGGTGTGAGCCACCACACCTGGCCCTGATTCCCTTTCTTTTTGTTAATGCCCTCATTGACTGAAATAAAGATGACCACCCCTTTCTTCCATGGAAATAAGCAACCCTTTGGAGCCTTTGTGGGAACCTGCACTTTGTGCTTTTCCAGAAGCAGAGGAGCAAGTTGCTACAGTGGCCCAAGCCTTGGAAACCCTGCCAGATGGCCTCACATCTGAGAATCTGCTAGGTGCAGTGAGAGTGTCCCCAGGGCCTCTTACTAAGAACTGCTTACTAAGCTGCCATTTCCCTGTGCCTAGGGCCACTGAGATATGCTTAGGCTCCAGTGAAAAAAAATGTTCAGGCTTCCCAACAAGGCAGCTTGTCTAAAAATCTTTACATGGGGTGTAAATTCAGGAGTTGAGTCTCTTTCCAGATTGTGAGCCCCGATGTTTGTCCCAACCCTTCCCTCTTTTTTAATGTTACCCTCCCTTCCATTCCCTCTCCACTCAGCCCTGACCCCAGCTGCCTTTTCTCATAAGTGACCTTTGAAACTCGGGCTGCGCAGAGATTTGCTGAATCAGCAGGACCAACTGTTGTTTCCTTTGCTTGGTTTTGTGCCAGTGGGAAAATGTGCCAGGATGCCTTTGTGAGGCCCTATGGCATTCACTGCATTGGTCTGGGGAGAGATTGGGAGTGAGGAAAGAGGGAGCTGGAGGCTGGTAAGGAGGAGTGAGACAATCAGGGTTTCCCAGAGACCAGGGGATGGCTTGGTTCTCTTAAATGCATTATTTTTGGATGGAAAGAAAGGAAGAGCAGTGGCCTAGGCCTTCAGGAAGGCAAAGGGCAGCAAATCTTTGCAAGTGGTCACACTATGCCAGCTTCTAGGTATGAATAAAAAGACGCACACTCCCTTCTCCCAGTGAGCCTTCATCCTGGCCCCACTTCTTAGACTAGAAACTCTCTCCCTGCTGGGGATAGGGGAAGAACAAGAGGATAGGCAGATTGACGAGCAAGGGCCATACGATGCCACCTCAGCAACCAGGCCTTCTGGGCACAAGGTAGACAAAGTCCCTGTGTGTTGAGACTGTCCTCACCTAGTGATAGGCTTTGGCCTCATGGGTAGGGACTTAGGATGAGCGGAAGGCTGTATCATCAGAGGCTGGGATGAAATGGACATGCAAAACAGGTATCTCCATAGATTGAATTTTCTGCTTTCTGTTCCCTTTCCAGCTATCCTTGCTTCTTACAATTCTGACATAAACCTTTGACTTCAATGAAGAAAACCTGCTCTTTGGCTGTTAACATAATTTGTATACTCACCCTTTTCACCTTGTGCTGTTCTGATAGAGGATTGCTCTAGGCAGCTGCAATATGCTTACACTTGTTTAGGCATTTCTAGATATGTGTCTCTTTTATTTTGAGCAAGGACCATTTGCTTCTTTCCAATCTTTCCACAGCACTGAGTGCAGGGTTTTGAATAGACTGGACACTTGATACATATAGTTGACTGACAGACCTTCACACTTTCTTTCTTAATAGTTTCCAGGATGGGCCAGTCATGAGCTATCACCTTCAAGCATGCAACTCTGACTCAATAGGAGCAGAGATCCCAGTTCCCATCAGCATCTTAGACAATTCAGGCTAAAAAGCACATCCAGAACTCTTCTAGCTATCCCCAGCCTCCAGCCAGTATGAGAACAGGGAGCTCAAAAGATACTCAAGATTGATTTTGTGTTTAAAGGATAAGGGTAGAGAGGAAAGAGATTTCCCTGTGTAGCTTATGTGGAAGAAGGATAGAAGGAAGAGAAGATGGGAGAGATAAAGTGTTTGGGGGAGAGGTAGAAGGGGAGAAGAGAAGGAAGGAAAAAGGGTAGTGAGGCAGAGGAGGGAAGTGAAAGGAAGAAACAATGTAACAGAGAGAAGACAGGAGCTGTGGAGCCCTTCAGACTTCATAGTCATATTGAGGTTGGGATTTGGAGTAGGAGATGAATTTGAAGTGGGATGCAAGAATTTATCCTCCAGCAATCATCCGCCTGTGGCCTTGGAGACATGGACAAGCCCTGTCATCCATGGACACTAAACGCATGACTGGTGGTTGGGCAAATGTGCTTAGAAGCCACTGAGGCCAGCAGCTTCAGATAAGTTCATGCACTTCCATGGCAAGAGGATTTTTCAGGTCAAGTTGAGGTTCTGGCACCAGCCAGGAAAGGGATAGTAATAAATTCTGTAGATGCCGTGAGCCTTGATTGAAAAAGTAAAGAGGAGGAAGCTATGTTTGCTGCTTTCATTAAGAGGTAAAAGCAGTGGGGGTCAGAGCTTAGCAAGAATCAAGAAGCATGCAGAGAAATAATTTTAACCCTTCAAATGTTTTTCTTCCATAATATCTCTGCATTCACTCACCCACATATTGCTGCTTTCTTGGACTGACCTCCAAGACCACCACCTTTGTGTCTCCCTCAGCTGAAGGAGGGAGAGAGGCCAGATTATCTATTAATGCAGATAAGATGGCAATGAAATGATTCATTATTTTCCAGTCCCAGTTATCTAGGGCTTCTGCATCTCCTGGAATTGGGTAGGAAGAGGACTTCTGGGGATAAAAGTCAAACTGTGTGAGGACATAATGCATCTACCAGAGTGCCTGGCCTCTGGAAACCCTCACCCACTCTTCAGCCACCTCGGTGGGGCGCGTTCTTGCTGAAATGAGGCCAGAGGAAGAATAAGGGAGGATTCACAGGAAACCCATGATCAGAAGACCCACTGTGCCATCTCTTCCTCCTGCTTCAGCACTCCCAGTAGAGAACCAGTTCTGCAGGGAGCTCCCCAGGAGCAATACCAGGCAGGGGGCTGCTGGCTCTGCTCTCCTCCTCCTCACCTCTCCCTCTCCATGGAGATCTCTCTCTCTGCCTGCTGGCTCCATCTTGTCCTGCATCATAGACAACTATGGGCAGAGGAGAACAAACATACAAAACGGGCCATGGGCAGAGAGCAGGGTAGGACAAAACATGTCATTAGCAATGGTGATTCCATCCTGAGCTCTGTGGGGAAATTGGTGTTGAAGCTGGGCCACTGTGGGGAAAGAAATGAGTGGTCCAGAAGATATTCAACCAGCCAAGATTACCATGTTTTCACATCCAAGGAAAGAGAGCTGCAGGGATGAGGGGAGGCGGGCACATCTATGGTCTCTATGTTTCTGGGTGTGCAGGCTTGGGGAGCAGGAGAAAAAGCTGGAGAATCTGGAGAAAGTAAGGCATTACTGTTAAGTGCCTGGGGCAACTTTCTAAGTGAAAGATTCCAATAACTTCCACTCTGCTCCACCATGCTAATTATTTCTTATTTTTGTTCTGCTCCTTTGGGAAGCAAAAGCAGGACAGGTGAGAAGGAAAGGTGAGGATGTTATAACTCCTCTCCAGAATTGACATGTGGGGCTGGACAGGAGCCCAGATGATTCCTAAATCCCAGGATTCCTAGCAGGACCAACTGAGTGAAAGGGTTTGGGTTCCGTAGGCCACTCTGAAGGCCATGGCTGTGTCTATGTCTAAGAAAAATAATGTTTCCTCAACTCTTCTTGGCCACACAGTGCCCTGAAGAGATGCAAAGAAAGTGGAGTTGCAGTGGGAGAGAAAGGAGACACCAAAAGTCATGAGGAGAGAAATCATAATGACCAGGTAGCTGTGGCTGCCCTCAGGGAAGGGGACTGGAAAAATTCATCCCATCATGTGGGGGAAAAGGCCACTTAGTATCTTGGAACAATGTTGCCTTTTGCTGAACCTTGGGCATTGAGGGAAAACTGACTTTCTGCTTTTTATGCCAGATAAGGAAAAAATTAAAATAAAAATGTGAAACTGAGGGAAGTACAAAGGGGTTTTGAGGGAGTTGGGGTAGAAAACTGTATCTTCTTGGGACTTGAATCAAATGTTTTAAGTCTGCCAAGCCAGATCATGTTAGATCTTCACCTCTTAGATCCTGTGGTTTTGATCAACGTGCTCTGTGAGCTACCCTGCCCTAACCCAACTTCTCTAACTCTACCACAGATGGTAAAAGAAAATGAGTTTTGAAGGAATACAGCAAATATTCACAAGTATCTCCCAGACTTAATGCACCTGGATGAAGATGAGATTCTCAGCTCTACTTCCCCCTCCCCATTCCCTTATGCATCACCATTGTCAAGGTCAGGTGCTGACCAGGGACAATTTCCCTTGAACTGTTCTTTATTTAGTTCTCCATCACTTGCCTAATCAGAGAAAAGAAGCGGACATGGCCACAGCCTTTCCAGTACAGAGGAGAGAACATCCCAGACACTTTCATATCTTCTTCCCATATTCCTACTTCATGGACCTCCTGAGTGAAGAAAGAGCTTGAAGTTCTAGGAACTGAGAGGTTAACATTTCTCTCAGGACCCAAGGCAAGATTTCAGTGATCACCAGATAACCGGGAAAATAAGGTTTGCAGTTGCTGGCCTTAACAGGGAGATTTAAACAGGCATGACATCTGAATACCAACTCCATCTGCCAACTGTCCCCCATGTCATTGCTCCCTTTCAACAATGGCCAAACACCCTGTATGAAAAACCCTCCTTGAGTTGGAGGAAAAAGCTGTAACCAGACTGAGTTCTCAAGCCATGCCTGAGTCCTCCATTGGTTTGATGGGATGTTCCCTTGCACCTCTTCGGCTCTGCGGGAATTCAGAGGAAGGGTGTCCAATCAGGTCAGAGAAGAGAAAGCTTCCCTAAATGAGCCACTCCTAGCTGTGGCTCCCACTTCACCAGCTAAAGAGCCACATTTTCTCTTCCTCTGCCTCCAGCTCCCTTGGTTTCCCACATCACTCCTGCTTTTCAGGTTTGTCCCTGGCCTCCTGGATTCCCCTCTACCCCAGTCCTACTCTTCCTGGGCCCAAGCCTTTTTAAAGCTCTTCACATGCCTCTTTCCAAGCCTTCAGCTTTTCTCACATCTCAGTCTCCATGCAAATACTTTTACTACCCAAACTTCCTTCCAAATTTTTTCTCACTTAAAATGATTCCTCCAATGGTTCTCTTTTCTACAGTTTAATCTTCACTCGAACTTCAACCCAGCCTAACCCCGTTTAAATGCTGTCAGTTCCCAGTATCACCAATCGCTTAACACCCACTTCCTTCCTCCTTTGCTCCTACTAATGGTCTGGTTACTCCTTTTTGCTCCAACATTCCCCAAAACCTTCTCAAGCAGGGATATCGTTCCCTCATTTACCCAAAATCTCCTTTGCACACTTCTGGCGCCTTCAGGCCACATCACTCCGGTCCTTTAGACTCCTACGCACCCAACGTCCCCGTCTCTCCCTCACACCCACTTGCTTCCCTTGCTCCCACCACAACAGTGCCCATCTCCTCTCCCCGCTCACTCAGGTCTCCTGCTCAGGACGCCCTTGCGGAGGGCGGAGGGGGATTTGTGCTGAAGGAGGGCTCCGGCAGCAGCGCAGCAACTCGGGGGACGCTCCTTCTCCTTGTCAGTCACGGCCCCTTGTGTCCCCAGATGCTTGTGGGGCGACTGGGGTGTGTGAGCCCTGCTGCCAGGGCCCCGCTGGGGCTGCTCCAGGAGCTGTCCGTGGTGCTGAAGCGGCGGCTGATCGGGCGCGGGATGTGGCGCGGCTGCTGAGCGCTGTCCCTGGTCCTGGAGAGGTTCCTGGGCCCTGGCGGCGGCGGCAGGAGCGGTGGCCGGAGCGGCCGGCAGCGGGGCCGATGACGGGGGGACGAGCCCGGGCGGAGGCTGGGCTTGTAGCAGCTGCTGGTGCTCCCACAGGCTGCGGTTCTCAGCGCTCAGCTCGTCCAGCCGCCGCTCCAGCTCGTCGATACGCTCTCGCTGGGTGTGGATGAGGCTCTGCTGGTTCTGCACGATGGCCGTGAGCTCCTTGAGGTAGAGCACGGCGCGCACCGGATTCTCCAGCAGGCTCTCCATGCCGCCCGCCGCCGCCCGCGCCCTGCCTGCGCCTGGGCTGGCGGCGGGGAGCGTGAGGGCGCGGGAGCCCAGCAGCCCAGTGGTCGGCTCGCCTCCCTCTCCCGCCGGCCCAGCCTCCCTCCCCCCGCCGGCGCCGCGTCACTGCCACCCCGACCTTCACACACGCATCGCGGGGCGGGGCGGCTGCGCAAGGCCCCACCCCCACCCCCACCCCTACCTCCAGACCTCCCCTACTCCTCGCCTCCCCACCTCCCTGCCTCTTGGCGTCATCGAAGGCTCTGCTGCCTGCAGGGAAGAGAGGAGAGGGAGGAGGCCAGCGAGAGGGAGCCTCTGTCGGGGCGTGGGAGGAAAGCAAGATAACGCAGGCGACCCGAGAAGGACGGCGAATCTGACTGGCCAGACTGGGAAGTAGGCGAAGGGGAAGCAGCGATACTGGGAAGGTGCGGTGGGACCTGTAGGAGAAGAGAAACAGAAAAGAAAGGAAGAGAAGGGGAGAGGCCAGCAGAGAGGGAGCAGAAAAAGGGAAGGTGGGGCCAAGAAAGAGAAATGTGCTGGAGGAGAGGAAGGCGTGGGGCCCTGAAGGGACGCGAATTCTTTTTTCCCAGGTCCAGGCCTTCCAGAGGCTGGGGTTCATCTAGAGACCTGCTGAGGAGGGGCCACACTCGCCTCTTTTGCTCGCAGCAATCTATTCTGCCAGGGGATTCCCTGGAACACAAGAATCCGGGGGCTCTAAGGGACCCTGAAGAGCGTCTGGTCCTGCTCCTTCCTTCATCCATGACGAAACTTGGGATGGGAAGGCTGTTCATGCTGGGTTTCCTCTGGCAGTGAGACCTGAAGACAATTGTGGCAGTTCCTGTTAGAAACACTAAATAAACGAGGTCCTCTGTGGCAAGGGCTAACACTTCCAGAAGCTTCTGAATAGATCATTCTATTTGACAAACAGTTATAAAATGCACACTATTACCAAACACTGGGCTAGACGGTGGTAAGAGAAGCATGACTAGAAGGGAATCTTAGGCTTTTTGAAGCTTATAAATAAGTGGGTGAAATTGGTCATGATTAACTTTGACGTATGATAGTGGTGGTGAGTAATCAGGCAGAGGTTTGCCCAGAGTGCTATAGGAGCCAGCAGCTTGGAGATCCAGGAAGGCTTCTTAGAGGAAGTGACCCTTGATGTGGGAAGGGTTTTCCAGAAAGGGAAGGCAGCATGAGCAAAAGCTCAGAGACATTAATCAGCATCGATTGAATCATTCATTCATGTCTGCAATAATCACCACTTACTAGGTGCAAAGTAATGTACCAGAATCTATGCAAGCCACATCTAGCACAGATAATAAGTTATCATTTCTATAATCAAGTTGATTCCAATCTCATAGAGTAGATATGTCATGCACATGAATAAGTAAAACACAACTCAAGATTTCTGTAAGAGCTCTTCAAGCCAAGTGCCATAGAGTTCAGGGGAGGGAGAGGATTCATTTGACTGTGTTGATCTGATGAGTTCTGACAGAGGTGTTAATCAAGTTGGGCCATGAAGAATGGGAAATATTTCAACAGGTAGACAGAACAGAGGGCCAGATATGAGAAAGATACATCAGGCAGCAGGGAAAAAACTAATGAATGGAAATAGAGCACTTGGTTTAAATTAATTTGGCAGGGAAATGACCCTTTCTTTTTCTTTTCCTTTACTTTTTTTTTTAAAGTCCTATCTGTCACCGAGGCTGGGGTGCAGTGGCAGGATCATAGCTTACTCCATCCTTGACCTCCTGGGATCAAGCAATCCTCTAGCCTCAGCTTCCTGAGTAGGTGGAACTACAGATGCATACCACCATGCCCCGTGAAGGAAATGAGCTGTTCTTTCCTCTTTTATAGGAATGGGATGGGAAGGAGGAAGGGCTATGAGTACGCTTCGCATGTTTGTTGTTGTGCTGTTCCGTTCTTCACACACATGTCCATCAGGCTCCCTGTCAACCTTCCATTCCCCCAGGGTAGGCATATTTATGGGTACCATGTGCCCAGTGAGCTGGGTCACCCCCCCCTCCACCACGTGGTGCCAGACTTGAATGACCTTATGAGAAGGAACTTGTGCTCTGCACATATATTGGTTTATCTGCATTCGTGATGTGTTTTTATTTTGTTTTTCTCCCATTTATCTTCCTAGCAAACTTTCTTTGGTAAAGAATGAATAAAGGAAGCTTATCCACAGCTGAGCTCACGGTTACGGGAAACAGCACACAGGAGGATGCTTTGGTAGTGACCAGCATTCCAGCTAAAGAATGGAGGTTGGGGGATGAAACAAGGGCACACAAAAACTCAAACTCTTTTGTTTCTGAATTTTCTTTGTTTGCCTAGTTGATTTGCTGTCCAAGGATTGGGTGCTTGGACAGCAAATTAGAGACGAATACGATAAGTGAAACAGCCCGCAGCATAATTATCCATGGGGATTGTTGAAAATGCAGATTTCTGAGCCCTATATTGTAGCAGGACAAGCCGCAGACAAAATTCCTCAGACACCGAGTTAAAGAAGGAAGGTGTTTATTTGGCCGGGGGCATCGGCAAGACTCCTGTCTCGAGAGCCGAGCTCCCCGAGTGAGCAATTCCTGTCCCTTTTAAGGGTTCACAACTCTAAAGGGGTGTGCGTGAGAGGGTCGTGATCGATTAAGCAAGCAGGGGGTACGTGACTGGGGGCTGCATGCACCGGTAATTAGAACGGAACACAACAGGGTAGGGATTTTCACAGTGCCTTTCTGTACAATGTCTGTAATCTATAGATAACATAACCGATTATGTCAGGGGTCGATCTTTAACTACCAGGCCCAGGGTGTGGCGCTGGGCTGTCTGCTTGTGGATTTCATTTCTGCCTTATAGTTTTTACTTTTTCTTTCTTTGGAGGCAGAAAATGGGCATAGGGCAATATGAGGGATGGTCTCCTCCCTTAATACCAGTCCTGCTGTATTGGAATCACTAGGAATGGGGACCAAGAATTTCTATTTTAAAAACTTTTTTCATTGAAAAAATCAACTTTGTTGACTTACAATTTATATCCAATGATATGCTCCCATTTTATGTGCACAGTTCAATGAATTTTGACAAATGTTCATGCCCTATTTTAGTCAGTTCCTCTCATCCTCAGCTCCAGTTAACCACTGACTTGCTGTCTGCCAATATATGTTAGTTTTTTCTGTTGTGGAATTTCACATAAAAATCATACAGTATGCACTACTTCGTGTCTTTCTTTTTAAATTTTTTATTATTTTAAAAATTACTATGATGATTTTTATTTTAATAGTTTCTGGGGAACAGGTGGTGTTTGGTTACATAGATAAGTTCTTTTGTGGTGATTTCTGAGATTTTGGAGCACCCATCACCTGAGCAGTGTACACCGTACCTAATGTGTAGTCTTTTATCTCTTACCCCACTCCCACCCTTCTCCCAAGTCCCCAGAGTCCATTGCATCATCCTTAAGCCTTTGAGTCCTCATAGCTTAGTTCCCACTTATACATGAGAACATATGATATTTGATTTTCCATTCCTGAGTTACTTCACTTGGAATAATGATCTCCAACTCCATCCAGGTTGCTGCCAATGTCATTATTTCATTCCTTTTTAAATCCACTCATTGATTGATGGGCATTTGGGCTGGTTCCATATTTTTGCAATTGTGAATTGTGCTGCTATAAACATATGTGTGCAAGTGTCTTTTTTTCATATAATGATTTCTTTTCCTCTGGATAAATACCCAGTAGTGGGGTTGCTGGATCAAATGGTAGATCTACGTTTAGTTCTTTAAGGAATCTCCATACTGTTTTCCATAGCGGTCGTACTAGTTTACATTCCCACCAGCAGTGTAAAAGTGTTTCCTTTTCACCAAATTCATGCCAATATCTATTATTTTTTGATTTTTAAATTATGGCCATTCTTGCAGGAGTTAGGTGGTATCACATTGTGTGGTGTTTTTTGTTGTTGTCGTTTGTTTTGTTTGTTTGCTTTTGAGATGAAGTCTAGTTCTGTCACCCAGGCTGGAGTGCAGTGGCTCGACCTCAGCTCACTGCAACCTCCACCTCCTGGGTTCAAGTGATTCGTCTGCCTCAGCCTTTGGAGTTCAAGTGATTCTCCTGCCTCAGCTTCCCAAGTACCAAGTAGCTGGGACTACAGGAGTGTACAACCATGCCCGGCAATTTTTGTGTTTTTAGTAGGGATGTGGGTTTCACCATGTTGGTCTCAAACTCCTGACCTCAGGTGATCCACCTGTCTCGGCCTCCCAAAGTGCTGGGATTACAGGTGTGAGCCACGATGTCTGGCCAGCACTGTGGTTTTGATTTGCATTTCCCTTATCACTAGTGATGTTGAGCATTTTTTTCATATGTTTGTTGGCCATTTGTATATATTCTTTTGAGAATGGTTATTTATGTCCTTAGCCCACTTTTTGATGGGATTGTTTGTTTTTTTCTTGCTGATTTGTTTGAGTTCCTTGTAGATTCTGGATATTAGACCTGTGTTGGATGCATAGTTAGTGAAAATTTCCCCCACTCTGTGGGTTGTCTGTTTACTCTGCTGATTATTTCTTTTGCTGTGCAGAAGCTTTCTAGTTTAATGAAGTGCTTCTATTTATCTTTGTTGCATTTGCTTTTAGGTTGTTGGTCATGAACTCTTTGCCTAAGCCAATGTCTAGAAGAGTTTTTCCAATGTTATCTTTTAGAATTTTTATGATTTCAGGTCTTAGATTTAAGTATTTGATTCATCTTGAATTGATTTTTGTGTAAGGTGAGAGATGAGGATGCAGATTTATTCTTCTACATGTGGCTAGCCAATTATCCCAGCACCACTTGTTGAATAGTGTGTCCTTTCCCTACTTTATGTTCTCATTTGCTTTGTCAAAGATCAGTTGGGTGTAAGTATTTGGCTTTATTTCTGGGATTGCTAGTCTCTTCCACTAGTCTATGTGCCTATTTTTATACCAGTACCATGCTGTTTTGGTGATGATAGCCTGGTAGTATAGTTTGAAGTCAGGTAATGTGATGCCTCCAGATTTGTTCTTTTTCTTTAGTCTTGGTTTGGCTATGTGGGCTCTTTTGTTCCATATGAATTTAAGGTTTTTTTTTCTAGTTCTGTGAAGAATGATAATGGTATTTTGATGAGAATTGCATTGAATTTATAGATTGCTTTTGGCAGTATGGTCATTTTCACAATATTGATTCTATTCATTCATGAGCATGGGGTATGTTTCCATTTGTTTGTGTCATCTATGATTTCTTTCAGCAATGTTTTGTAGTTTTCCTTGCAGAGATCTTTCACCTCCTTGGTTAGGTATATTCCTAAGTATTTTATTTTATTTTTTGCAGTTATCGTAAAAGGGGTTGAGTTATTGCTTTGTTTCTCAGCTTGGTTTCTGTTGGTGTATAGCAGTGTTACTGATTTGTGTACATTGATTTTGTATCCTGAAACTTTACTGAATTCATTTATCAGATCTCGGAGCTTTTTGGGTGAGTGCTTAGGGTGTTCTAGGTATACAATCATATCATCAGCAAATAGCAACAGTTTGACTTCCTCATTACCAATTTGGATGTCCTTTATTTCTTTCTCTTGTCTGATTGCTCTGGCTAGGACTTCCAGTACTATGTTGAATAGAAGTGGTGAAAGTGGGCATCTTTACGTTGTTCCAGTTCTCAGGGGGAATGCTTTCAGCTTTTCCCCCTTCAGTATAATGTTGGCTGCGGGTTTGTCACAGATGGCTTTTATTACCTCAAGGTATGTTTTTTTCTATGTAGATTTTGTTGAGGGTTTTAATCATAAAGGGATGCTGGATTTTGTCAAATGCTTTTTCTGTGTCTATTGAGATGACCATGTGATTTTTTAAACAAAAATTCTGTTTATGTGGTGTATCACATTTATTGACTTGTGGATGTTAAACTATCCCTGTATCCCTGGTGTGAAACCCACTTGATCATGGGGGATTATCTTTTTGCTATGCTGTTGGATTTGGTTACGTAGTATTTTGTTGAGGATTTTTATATCTATGTTCATCAGGGACATTGGTCTGTAGTTTCCTTTTTTTGTTATGTCCTTCCTTGTTTTGATATTAGGGTGATACTGGCTTTATGGAATTATTTAAGGAGGATTCCCTCTTTCTCTGTCTTTTGGAATAATTTCAGTAGAATTGTTGAGAATTCTTCTTTGAATGTCTGATAGAATTCAATTGTGAATCCTTCTGGTCCTGGACTTTTTTTTTTGGTTTGGCAATTTTTAAATTACCATTTCAATCTCACTGCTTGTTATTGGTCTGTTCAGAGTTTCTATTTCTTCCTGGTTTAATCTAGGAAGGTTGCATATTTCAGGAATTTATCTGTCTCCTCTAGATTTTCTAGTTTAGCTTGTAAAGGTGTTCATAATAGCATTGAATGATTCTTTGTATTTCTATTTTATTGGTTGTAGTATCTCCTGTTTCATTTCTAATTGAGCTGATTAGGACCTTCTCCTTCTTTTCTTGGTTAATCTCACTAATGATCTTTCAATTTTGTTTATCTTTTCAAAGAGCCAGCTTTTCGTTTTCCTTAGCTTTTTTATTTTTTTTGTTTCAATTTCATTTAGTTCTCCTCAGATCTTTGTTATTTATTTTCCTCTGCTGGAATTTGGTTTGGTTTGTTCTTGTTGCTGTAGTTCCTTGAAGTGTGACCTTAGATTGTGTATTTGTGCTCTTTCAGACTTTTTTAAGGTAGGACTGTAATGCTATGAAATTTCCTCTTTTTTTTTTTTTAATTTTTACTTTTTGGAGATGGAATTTCGCTCTTGTTGTCCAGGCTGGAGTGCAATGGCAAGATCTTGGCTCACCGCAACCTCCTTCTCCCGGGTTCAAGCAATTCTTCTGCCTTAGCCTCCCAAGTAGCTGGGACTACAGGCATGCACCACCACACCCAGCTAATTTTGTATTTTTAGTAGAGACGGGGTTTCTCCATGTTAGTCAGGCTAGTCTCGAACTCCCAACCTGAGGTGATCTGCCCGCCTTGGTTGAAGTTTTCTCTCAGCACTGTTTTTGTTGTATCCCAGAGGTTTTGATAGGTTGTGTCACTATTATCATTCAGTTTAAGGAATTTTTAAATTTCCATCTTGATTTCATTGTTGACTCAAACTTTGTTCAGGAACAGATTATTTAATTTCCATGCATTTGCATGGTTTTGAGAGTTCCTTTGGAGTTCATTTCCAATTTTATTTCACTGTGGTCTGAAAGAGTACTTGATATAATTTTGATTTTCTTAAATTTATTGCAACTTGTTTTGTGGCCTACGTATGATCTGTCTTGGAGAATGTTCCATGTGCTGATGGATGTTTTTCGGGTATAGTTTAAGTCCACTGTTTCTTTGTTGGCTTTCTGTCTTGATGACTTGTCTAGTGCTGTCAGTGGAGTATTGAAGTCCCCCACTATCATTGTGTTGCCTTCTATCTCATTTCTTTGGGCTAGTAGTAATTGTTTTATAAATTTTGAAGCTCCAGTGTTAGGTGCATATATATTTAGGATTGTAATATTTTCCTGTTGGACTAGTCCTTTTATCATTATACAATGCCCTTCATTGTCTTTTTTAACTGTTGTTACATTAAAATCTCTTTTGTCTGATATAAGAATAGCTACTCCTGATCACTTTTGTTGTCCATTTGCATGGAATATCTTTTTCCACCCCTTTACCTTAAGTTTATCTGAGTCCTTATGTGTTAGGTGAGTCTCTTGAAGACAGCAGATACTTGGTTGGTGAATTATTATCCATTCTGCCATTCTGTATCTTTTAAGAGGAGCATTTAAGCCATTTACATTCAATGTTAGTATTGAGATTTGAGGTACTATTCTGCTCATTGTGCTGGTTGTTGCCTGAATACCTTGTTTTTTCATTGTGTTATTGTATGGTCCCCATGAGATTTATGCTTTAAGGAGGTTCTATTTTTGTGTATTTCAAGGTTTTGTTTCAAGATTTATAACTACTTTTAGCAGTTCTTGTAGTGCTGGCTTGGTGGTAGTGAATTCTCTCAGTATTTGTCTGAGGAAGATTTTATCTTTCCTTCATTTATGATGCTTAGTTTCACTGGATACAAAATTCTTGCTGGATAATTATTTTGTTTAAGGAGGCTAAAGATAGGATCTCCGTCCCTCCTGGCTTGTAGAGTTTCTGCTGGGAAGTCTGCTGTTAATTTGACAGGCTTTCCTTTATTGGTTACCTGATACTTTTGCCTCACATCTCTTAAGATCCCTTTTTTCTTTTCGACTTTAGATAACCTGATGACTGTGTGGCTAAGTGATGATCTTTTGGTGATGATCTTCCCAGGTGTTCTTCGAGCTTCTTGTATTTAGACATCTAGATCTCTAGCAAGGCCAGGGAAGTTTTCTTCAATTATTCCCTCGAATAAGTTTTCCAAACTTTCAGATTTCTCTTCTTCCTCAGGAATACAAATTACTCTTATGTTTGGTCATTTAACATAATATCAAACTTCCTGGAGGCTTTGTTCATTTTTAAAATTCTGTTTTCTTTGTCTTTGTCAGATTGGATTAATTCAAAAGCCTTGTCTTTGAGCTCTGAAGTTCTTTCTTCTACTTGTTTGATTCTATTGTTGAAACTTTCCAGTGTGTTTTGCATTTCTCTAAGTGCGTCATTAGTTTCCAGAAGTTGTGATTGCTTTTTAATTATGAGATCTATTTATTTGGAGATTTTTTTCATCCACGTCCTGTATTATTTTTTAAGTTTCTTTAAGTTGATTTTCACCTTTCTCTGACACCTCCTTGAGTAGCTTAATAATTGACCTTCTGAATTCTCTTTCTGACAATTCAGAGATTTCTTCTTGGTTTGGATCCATGTTTACTGGTGAGCTAGTGTGACCTTTTAGGGTGTTATAGAACCTTGCTTTATTATACTACCAGAATTGTTTTTCTGGTTCTTTCTCATTTGGGTAGACTATGTCAGAGGAAAGATTTGGGGTTCAAGGGCTGCTGTTCAGATTTGTCCCACGGGCGATCCTTTGATGTGGTGCTCTCCCCCTTCCTCTAGAGATGCGGCTTTCTGAAAGCTGGACTGCAGTGATTGTTATTGCTTTTCTTGGTCTAGCCACCCAGCGGGGCTACCAGGCTCTGGGCTGTTACTGGGGAGTGTCTGCAAAGAGCCATGTGATGTGATTCATCTTCAGGTCTCTCAGCTGTGGATACCAGCACCCGCTCAGCTGGAGGTAGCAGGGGAGTGAAGTGGACTCTGTCAGAGTCCTTGGTTGTAGTTTTGTTTAGTGTGCTGTTTTTCTCAAATGCTGGTTATACTAGCAATGAAGTTGCTACATGGACAGACTCAGGGCCTCTGGGGAGCCAAGATGTTACAGGCAGTGGAATTGGCTGTTGTTTTCTCCTTTTTTGGAGCAGTGCTGTTCTGTTATGAGTTGCTGTAATGGCTTGAGTTGGTTGGCCTCCCACTAGGAGGTGGTGCTTTCAAGAGAGCATTAGCTGTGGTAGTACAGGGGTGGATACAAGCTTGCTCTAAGGTCACCTGGGTAAGTATTTGGGTTTCTCAGGTGATGGGCAGGGCCATAGAGCTCTCATGAGTTAGTCTTTTGTCTTCAGCTACCAGGGCTTGTAAAGAAACACCATTAGGTTGGGGCAGTGTTAGGCATGTCTGAGCTCAGACTCTCCTAGGACTGGGCTTGCTGCGGCCACTGTGGGGGATGGGGGGTTGTTCTCAGGTCAGTGGAATTATGCTCCAAGAGGGATTATGGCTGCCTCTGATGCTTCACACAAGTCCCAGGGAAGTGGGGGAAAGCCAGCAGCGACAGGCCTCACCCCGCTCCCGTGTAGCCAGCAAGGCCAGTGCTCCTGCCATGCTCTCCCAACAGAGCTGAATTTATATCCAGGCCTCAGGTGTGCAAGGCTGAGATATTGCCCCAGGCTACAAGCCTCCCTGCTGAGAAAGCAAGCAGGGCTTTCAGGTCTCACCCCTCCCTGCTTGCCTTGGCTTCTGTGCTCATATCTGCACTTCCCGTTTTTGCCCTACCCCACAATGCTGTCCAGGAAAATTCATGCTCAGTCGAAATTATTACAAAGTTCTGCTGGAAGTCTCCTCCTTGTGACCCTTCCCCAGTTGCACTCTCTGCCCTCCCTGAGGACCCCTGTGAGAGAAAGTCAGAAATGGCTTCCCTGGGCTTCCCTGGGGGCTGGGAGTACTTACAGAGCTCTTCTCACCACTGCTTCTACTTTTATATTTCACTCAGCTCTCTAAATTTATTTCACCTCTACGTAAGGTTAAATCCTTCTCCTGTGATCTGGATTTTCAGTTTCCCCAGTAAGGATGTGTATTTGGAGGCAGACTTTCCCCCTCTCACACTTTAGGCACTCACAGTTTTTTTGGCTGTCTCATGAAGTTTGCAGTGGCAAGCTGCTTCTTTCAAAGGGTCTGTGAATTCCTTTGGGTTTTCTGGTATGTTTTGCTGTAGTTCTTGGAGCAAAAGTTCATAATGTGAGTCTTCACACACTGTTCTGTCTCCATCTGAGTGGGAGCTGCAAGTTAGTCCTGCCTCCTATTTGCCTTTTTTTTCTGAGTCCCCTTTTTTAGTTTTTAGTTTTTTGAGACAGGGTCTCACTCCATCACCCAGGCTGGAGTGAAGCGGTATGATCACAGCTCACTGCAGCCTCATCCTCACAGGCTCAGGTGATCGTCTCACCTCAGCCTCCCTAGTAGCTGGGACTACAGGTGCATGTCACTACATCCAGCTAATTTTTGTATTTTTTGTAGAGACAAAGTTTTCCCATGTTGTGCATGCTGGTCTAAAACTCCTGGGATCAAGCGATCTGCCTGTCTCAGCCTCCCAAAGTGCTGGGATTACAGGTGTGAGTCACCATGCCTGGCCATGTTTTTCTTTTTTGCTCAGCATAATACTTTTGAGGTTCATCCATTCTGTTATAGGTATCATTCATTTGTTCCTCTTATTTTAGAGTTGTACTCACAGTAGATGTACCATAATTCATGTCATCAACTGTTGATGGACATTTTGGTTGTTTCCGGATTCTGGTTATTTTGAATAAAGCTGCTGTGATTATTAATGGACAAGTTTTTGTGTGGACATATATTTTAATATGTTTCATGTGTTTTATTAAGAGTAAAAATATAGAATTGAAATTGCTAGATCATATAAAAGTATGTATTGGCTGGGCGCAGTGGCTTATGCCTGTAATCCCAGTACTTTGGGAGGCCAAGGCGGGTGGATCATGAGGTCAGGAGATCAAGACCATCCTGGCTAACACGGTGAAACCCCGTCTCTACTAAAAATACAGAAAAATTCGCCAGTCATGGTGACGGGCGCCTGTAGTCCCAGCTACTCGGGAGGCTGGGGCAGGAGAATGGCGTGAACCTGGGAGGTGGAGCTTGCAGTGAGCCAAGATCGCGCCACTATACTCCAGCCTGGGTGACAGAGTGAGGCTCCATCTTAAAAAAAAAAAAAAAAGAAGTATGTATTTAATGGAATAAGAAACTGCTAAATGGTTTTCCAAAGTGATGGTACTTATTTTTATGTTCGCAAGCAATGTATGAGAGATTCAGGCGTTTCACATCCTTGTGAACACTTGGTATTTTCATCCCATTTTTATTTAATCCATTTGAGTGGGTGAGTAGTTGTATCCCAACATGGTTTTAGTAAGTGTTTTCCTCTTGGCTAATGCTGTTGAGCATCTTCTTATGGGTTTATTGGCCATTTGTGTATCTTCTTTGCCCACAGTTCCTATTGAATTGTTTGTCTTCTTATTTTTGAGTTATAAGACTTCTTTATATATTCTGGAAAGCAGTCTTTGTCAGATGTATGTATTGCAAATATTTTCTCCTAGTCAGTGGCTTGCCTTTTCATTTTCTTAATATTATCTGTTGAAAAGCAAAGGTTTTTATTTTGATGGAAAACTTACCAATTTTTCTTCTATGATTCATGTTCTTTGTGTCCTATCAAAAATCCTTTGCCTATCCCAAGGTCATAAACATGTTCTCCTATATTCCTTCTGGAGATTTTATAGTTTTTGCTTTTATGTTTAGGCCTATGATCTATTTCACATGGATTTGTGTGTTCAGTATGATGAGTTAAGGTTCATTTCTTCCTTAAGTGTTTGACAGAATGAAGCCATGTCCGCCTGGAGGTTCCTTTGTGGGAAGATTTTAAACTACAAATTCAGGTTCTTTAATAGATATAGGGCTATTCAGATATTCTATTTCTTTGTCTATCCATTTTAGTATTTGTGTCTCTGTAGGCAGAATGACCTCCCAAGGATGCCCATGTCTTAATCCCCTGAGCCAGTAAATGTGTTACTGTACATGACAAAAGGGACTTTATAAAGATGTGCTTAAAATAAAGATCCAGAGACGGGAAGTTAATCCTGGATTATGTGGCTGGACCCAGTGTAATCACAAGTCTTCGTTAGAGGGAGACAGAAGCGTCAAAGTCAGAAAGAAGATGTGATCAGAGAAGCAGAGGTCGGAGTGATGCGGTTGCTGCTGCGAGCCAGAAGTCAAGGAATGTTGGCAGCCTGAGGACGCTGGGAAAGGCAGGAAAGATTCTCCCTTAGAGCCTGCAGAACGGACCCAGTGCTGCCAATACCTCGATTTCAGCAGAAGAAGCCCAGTTTAGGACTTCTGACTTCTGGAACTGCAAGACACTAAATCTGTGTAGTTTTGAGTCTCTGTGTTTGAGGTCATTTATTACAGCTGCAATTAGAAACCAGCACAGTGTCTTTCAAGAAATGTATCCATTTCGTCTGCATTTTCAAACTTGTTGGCATGAAGCTGTTTCTAATACTTTCCTATTAACATTTTAATGTCTGTAGGCTGTGCCATGATGTCCCCTATTTCGTTGTTGAGATTGGCAATTTGTTTATTTTTAGAAAATCAGTCAGGCTAGAAATTTATCCAATTTTATGATATTTTCAAAGAACCAGTTTTTGGTGTTATTTTTCTCTATTGTGTGTCCATTTTCTATTTCATTGCTTTCTACTCTTACCTTTGCTGTTTCCCTTTTTCTACCTATTTTTGTTTCCATTTGATCTTCTTTTGCTAACTCCTTCAGGTGGAAGCTTAGATGGTTGATTTTAGACTTTTTTTCTTTTATCACTTCACTTAAAGCTGTGAACATCCTGCCAACCATTGCTTTACCTGCAGCTCACAAATTTTATTTTCATTTTCATTCAGTGCAAAATATTTTGTAGCATCCCTTGTTATTTAAAAATGTGTTGTTTATCTCCAAGTATTTCTATGATTGATTTCTAACTTAATTCCTTTGTGGTCAGAGAACATACTCCAAATGATGATGTCAACCTTTTAAAATTGATTGAAACTTTTCTTTTTTTTTTTCTTTCTTTTTTTTTTTTTTAGACGGAGTCTCGCTGTTGCCCAGGCTGGAGTGCAGTAGCATGATCTCGGCTCACTGCAAGCTCCGCCTCCCTGGTTCATGCCATTCTCCTGCCTCAGCCTCCCGAGTAGCTGGGACTATAGGTGCCCGCCACCACGCCTGGCTAATTTTTTGTATTTTTAGTAGAGATGGGGTTTCACCGTGTTAGCCAGGATGGTCTCGATCTCCTGACCTCATGATCTGCCTGCCTTGGCCTCCCTGGTGACAAATTTTATCATTTTTTTGGTCTGAAAAAGTATTTATTTCTCCTTAATTGTTGAAGTTTCTTTTTGATGGATATTGAATTCTAGGTTGACTTTTATTTCCTCTCAATACTTAGGAATAATGTTCCTGGCTGTGCTGGGTAGCTCAGACCTTTGGGAGGCTGAGGTGAGAAGATGTCTTGAGCCTGGGAGGTAGAGGCTGCAGTGAGCTATGGTTGCACCATTGTACTCCAGCCTTGGTGACAGAGCGAGATCCTGGAAAGAAAGAAAGAAAAGAAAAGAAAAGAAAAGAAAAGGAGGAAAGAAAGAAAGAAAAGAGTGTTGGACTTTGTTCTTGGGATCAGCTTGAACCTTTCAAGACCTGTGCTGAAGCTTGTGTGGGGCAAATCTAGAGTACTCGCTACTCCAGGGCTAGTTCATCCCTACTATAAGGTGTGATCTTCTGTCATCTTGTTGAATGCCATGGAGGTCTCTTCACTCTGGCTGGTCAGAAGCTGGACCTCTTCTGGCCTTCTGTGAGCCCTGACCATTGTTCAGCTTGGAGCCCCCAGTCATATTTGATCAGTCTTGTGGAATGTCCCCATATATGTGTCTAGCTTAGTGTTCAGCCATGGATTCAAGGAGGACCTGGGCCGATTTCTGGAGCCCTTTCTCTACATAACTCTCTCTTCTCTGGCACTCTGCACTCTGAATTCCAGCCACCTCAGCCTCCCCAAACTCTACTTGCTGTGTCCTCAACTCAGAGACACATCATGCTGTGCTTTGGTTCCCCTCCCTGCTCTGCCGTCTTGGAAGTTTCTCCAGGCAGAGGGCCAAGGTGATTGGAAGTCTCTCCTGGTTTCTTTGCCTTCTCTCTGGAATCATGGTCCTGTGCTGCTCATCTGAACACTGGTTTTTAAGTAGATGTGTAGATTGGGATGGAGCCATTTTCTTGATATTGATAGCAGAACAGCAAGCACAGTTCCAATTTTTGGCTTCCAGCCAGTTTTTCACAGCCAGAAGCCAAAACGCTACAGTTTTTGGGTGATTCTGATGAACCCTAAATGTGGAGAGCTCCTGGGCTAGAAGGCAATAAAAGTAATGCCTTGCATTTGTGCCACAATTTCAAGTTCAGAGACATCTTCATATTCCTGACCATTTAATCCTCACAGCCATCTTTGAGCAAGGCAAGAAAGGGGTTATAATCTCCCTCTTAGGTCATGAAATCTGAGGTCCAGGGGAGTCATGGCTTCCCTAAGGAAGGATAGCTGGTAAGCAGGGCTGCTGGGGCTGGGATTCCAGTCTTCACACCGTGATGCCGGACTCATCTCCACAGTGAGAGAAGTGGGGATCCCCAGAATGCCAGGCCAGAAGTGAGTGTGGGGTTCCCCTTCCCTGAGCCACACCATGCAGGTTTGCCCCTCCAGGCCCAGGCTGGGCCTGCCTTCCTCTCCTCTGCACCCGGCCTCTCTCCCGGCATCCCGTCCCACCGCCATCCTAATGAGTATCAGGCTCCAGCTGATTGGGCCATTTCCTCCTCCCACGCCCACAGCTGTTTTTCTCGCGCTTTCCACTCTGTGTAAAGTGCTTTTTCTCATCCTGAACCTCTGCATGCTCAAGTCCAGTCTTATCAAGGCCACTTATGCCAATGGTAGCTTCCATTTTCTTTCCCTTGAGTTTCATAGCACCTCACCTGTATCCTTCTCTGGCCTTTACCACTGTCTTTTTTGTGTAGTTATTTGTGTCATTGTGATCCCCTCCAAGATTGTGAAATCCGTGAGTGTAGGGAAAAGAAAGAGAGATCAGACTGTCACTGTGTCTATGTAGAAAGGAAAGACATAAGAGACTCCATTTTGAAAAAGACCTGTAGTTTAAACAGTTGCTTTGCTGAGATGATGTTAATTTGTAGCTTTGCCCCAGCCACTTTGACCCAACTTGGAGTTCACAAAAACATGTGTTGTATAAAATCAAGGTTTAAGGGACCTAGGGCTGTGCAGGACGTGCCTTGTTAACAAAATACTTACAAGCAGTATACTTGGTAAAGGTCATTGCCGTTCTCTAGTCTCAATAAACCAGGGGCACGATGCACTGTGGAAAGCCTCGGGGACCTCTGCCCTTGAAAGCCGGGTATTGTCCAAGGTTTCTCCCCATGTGATAGTCTGAAATATGGCCTCATGGGATGAGAAAGACCTGACGGTCCCCCAGCCTGACGCCCATAAAGGATCTGTGCTGAGGTGGATTAGTAAAAGAGGAAAGCCTCTTGCAGGTGAGATGGAGGAAGGCCACTGTCTCCTGCTTGCCCCTGGGAACTGAATATCTCGGTGTAAAACCCGATTGTACATTTGTTCAACTCTGAGATAGGAGAAAAGCTGCCCTGTGGCGGGAGGCGAGACATGTTTACAGTAATACTGCCTTGTTATTCTTTACTCCATTGAGATGTTTGGGTGGAGAGAAACATAAATCTGGCCTACGTGCACGTCCAGGCATAGTACTTTCCCTTGAACTTAATCATGATATAGATTCTTTTGCTCACATGTAATTTGTTGACCTTCTCCTTATTATCACCCTGCTCTCCTACTACATTCCTTTCTGCTGAAATAATGAAAAATAATAATCAACAAAAACTGAGGGAACTCAGAGGCCGGTGCTGGTGCAGGTCCTTGGTGTGCTGAGTGCTTCCCTGGACCCACTGTTGTTTCTTAATACTTTGTCTCTGTGTCCTATTTCTTTTCTCAGTCTCTCGTCCCACCCAACTAGAAATACCCACAGGTGTGGAGGGGCAGGCCACCCCTTCAATGAGGGAAAGAATCAGTGCCTAATAAATGTAGGCACCTACCCCACACTCCAACTTGTGCTGTCTGAAGCCTTGGGCACAATGGGCAATTCGTGAGAGAGTAAGGAAGTGGTGGGGAGGGACAAGAGAGAGAATCATGAGCAACTGTGCTTAGTTTTGGGAAGGAGGCAGCTCCAGAAAAGGGCACTTCTCCCCGTGGGCTTGGAAGTCTCACTTTTTACATGACAGTGTAAGATATTTGGTTGAATTGTGTGTGTGTGTTTGTGTTTGCATATATGTCTATATTACATGTACATGTAGATTATATATAATATACAATGTACTTTTTCCACGTGTATGTATAATCAACAATAAAATGTTTTAAAATTGAGATTATAAAATGAAGTCGTCTCTAGATTTCCTTTTTTAGTTCTGACATGTATGTTTTAAGATCATAATTCCAGGATAACTTGTTGGGAGCAGAAGGGATATTGATAGAGGCTTTAATGTCTAAAGACCACCTGCAAGAACAACAAGGCATTTGATTTTTCTGACCCTGGGTGCTCATTCAGTGCCTCCCTCTTCCTCAACCACCTGACAAGGGTGGAAGGCATGGCCTCCTTGCCAATGAGCCGCATTACCCCAGGGGAACTTTCTCTCACTTCAGCACATAAGTCCGGGTTTCCCACCAGGATCTGGTGGGACAGCTCTCTAGATGGGCAGGGGGGTAGGGAAGGGACATTTGCTCCTGCCCAGATGTTCTGATGAATCCTGTGTGATGAGAGAGGGTGTTCGGGGGTCATTTCATCCAGCCCTCTGCATCTGGGCAGAACAGAAGCTAACCCTGATGTAACCACACATGCACACCTGAGTGGCTAGTGCTTCTGGCTCACACACACTTGTTATGTGTTCTGTGGCTGGACTTCAGATAAACCAGGCCATTATCCTTCTGGGAAATAAAACAAACACAGCCTTTCCTTGTAATCTTTTGGACCTGTTTTTGTAGGCATTTGCTTCATTAGTGTATTGAAATAGTGATGATAATCTGAGCCAGCCAGCATTTGTATTTCGCTTTATGGTTTTCAATTTCTCTGGGTCTTGGTTTCCTCAACCATGGAGTAGGGGCAGTAACTGAATCCACATCACAGGTTACTGGGAGGATAAATAAACAACGCATGTCATGGCATACTCATTTTATTGGATTCTTAGTGAGTGACACACGAGACGTGCACAGTTATTATTCCTGTTTCTCAGATGTGGCCAGTGATGCCCAGATAGAGTGGGTGAGTTGCTGAAGTGACACAGCCATGGAGGCACAACCGGGGCTGAAACGCATGCCTCCTACCCTAAGCCCCGCCCCTATTTCTCTGCACCACACATTAGGACGTCTGATGTGAAGAGAGTACCTGGGGCAGGGAGTTAGCGATGATCCTGAAAATGGATGCTTGATGACGTGATGTCAAGTATGCAAAGGGAACAGAGGTGCACAGAAATAAAGTGACTTGCCCAAAGCTAGTACACAGCAGAGCCAGAAACGCCACCCAGACCAGGTTGCCCTGAGTTTTCTCAGCCAGGGGTTCTCTTAAACACAGCCTGAGGCACAAATTTTTTGTGTCTCACATAGCGACAGTCAATTGAGGGGATGCAGTGTACAGCCTAGGGATGGGAGGGCATCTCTGGGTACCTGCTGTAGTCACATTCTGAGCTAGGAAAACCCTACTCTCCCCCGATGCCCGCCTGATGGGTGGAGCCAGTCCTGCCAGGCACTGAGCCATCTGGAGCACCCAGGCCCTCACCCCTTCTCCCAGGACACCATTTCCTTGGAGCTTCTCTGGATTTAAAAGTGGAATAAGGTCGTGGAAAAGAATATGGATTCTGGAAAAGGCAGGCATGGGTCTGAACTCTCATTCTGCCCCTTCCCAGCATTGGGGTCTTGGGGAAGTTATTTAACTTCTCTGAGCCTCAGTTCCCTCCCCTGTACTATGGGTATAATGGAGTTGTTGTGGGAGCACAGTATCTTGCATAGAGTAAATGCTCAACGGGTTTTAGTGTTTAGTAGGAGCAGTGAGAGTTTTCCTGGAGCCAGAAGACTGAGTTTGTCGCTCTGGTCATGGGACCTGGGGTGAGTTTTTTCTCTCTCTGAGCTTCCCTATCCTCATCTGTGAACTGGGTCTGTGTTGGTATCCCCTGAGCTTACATCTGTACATTCTATGTGCACAGGAAAGTGCTAGACAAATTGTTTGGGGAGTGAGCCCAGGTCTAAACAGAACTTTTGGGACCAGCTAAACATGGGAACATCCCTCCCCCATTGCACCCCCATCTCCAGCCCCAGTAAATGACCTGCCTTGATTTGGAGAAGGTTAGAAGCCTCCATGACAGACATGTTAAACAATCCAGCAAGCCCTGCTGTGAGAAGGGCATAGACAGAATTTTCCTCTTTTTTTTTTTTTTTTGATACAGTCTTGCTCTGTCACCCAGGCTGGAGTGCAGTGGCATGATCACAGCTCACTGGAACCTTGACCTCCTGGGCTCAAGTGATTCTCCCACCTCAGCCTTCCAAGTAGCTGGGACCACAGATGTATGCCAACATGCTCAGATAATTATTTTACTTTTTACAGAGACAGGGTCTTCCTGTGTTGCCCAGGCTGGTCTCGAACTTCTGGGCTCAAGTCACCCTCCTGCCTTGGACTCCCAACGTGCTGGGACTACAGGCATGAGCCACTGAGCCTGACCTCCTCTTTCTTTAACACTGGCTTTGAGGAGGGCACAATGGTAGTGAATTGAGTATCCTTGAGAAAGCTTCAAGCTGGAGGTGCTCTAACCTGTCCTCACTGCCCCCACTCCCTGTGAGCTGGGACCATACTCTGCCTTTCCCTGGGCCTTGAAAGTCCCACAGCGGAGCCAGGTGGAAATGCAATCACATGATTTGGGAGTAAGAAGGACTCACCCACTCTAAGACACCCTTCCACGGCATCAGGCACCCACTACATCATTCCTGATCAGCAGGCTCCGCCCAAAATTTCCCAGGACAACAGCTGTCTGCATCATGAGATGATTATTCAATTTTAGGATGACAAGGTGGTTGGAAAGATTTTCCTTAGATTGAGCTGTGATCGACCTTCCTTTGTCTTTCACCCGCTGGTCTGAGTCCAGCCCTCTGGAGTCTCATTATACAAGTTAATCCTTAATACCCCTTCTAGTTCTGCCTAGAGGAGGAGACAAGAAGGAGGGAAGCAAGAATGAAGCCACATTCCAAGCCACCCAAGCTTTCTTACATCACTCTGTCTACACATAAGCTGCAGGTTGTCACATTTGACAAATTGTTTTAAAATCTTCTCTTTTCCTAATTGCTGCCAACTCTTCCTCACCCTCACCCACAGAAACTTCTCTAAGAATGACCCAGGAAGGGGGGAGAGTCATAGAAGCCCACCCCTGAGGACTTTTGCAGTTTAAATAGCAATCTTGAGTAGTTTTCAAGTTTTTATTTTTTATAATTCTTCAGAATTCCTTTATTAAATAAACTCTTACATGAAACTCGAGATGGATGCATAGGTGGGTGGGCAGACGGACGGATGTATGGGCGGATGTTTGGATGAATGGGTGGGTGAATGGATGGGTTGGTGGGAGGGAGGGAGGTAAAACAATGGGAATAGCGTAGGTAAGCAGACACACCCTAGAGCCAGACTACAAAGGCTCGAATCCTTGCCTTGTCATTTACTAGCTGTGTGACCTTGAGTAGTCACTTAGACATTCAGCACTTCAGTTTCTCATCTGATGATGGGCATAGAAGTTGAAACCCATCTCATAGGAATATCGTGACTACTGCATGAGTGAATGTATGTGAAGCATTGATGATGGCACCTGGGGCAGTGGGTACTCTGTAAATGTTTCCTATTACTATTATTATTTGAGACGGAGCCTCACTCTGTTGCCAGGCTGGAGTGCAGTGGTGCGATCTTGGCTCATGTAACCTCCACCTCCCAGGTTCAGGTGATTCTCCTGCCTCAGCCTCCCAAGTAGCTGGGACTACAGGCACACGACACCATGCCCAGCTAATTTTTGTATTTTTAGCAGAGACAGGGTTTCACCATGTTGGCCAGGATTGTCTCGATCTCCTGACCTTGTGATCCACCCCCCTTGGCTTCCCAAAGTGCTGGGATTACAGGCATGAGCCACTGCACCCAGCCTCCTGTTATTATTATTACTGCTGACTGAAGCTGCAGAGAATCTCCCCTGTCCCGACCAGTGCAATTCCTGAGACATCAGAGCTCCTGGGAAACATTGCTTTTAGGCCACTTAACTAGTTCCTTTTCTCATTTAATGGAGCAGATAATGAGGCCCAGAGAGAAGATATCACTTGCCCAGGCTCACACATAGCCAGATTTTGAACCCAGGTCTCCTGGCTCTTGGGCTTTGTGATTCTCAGAGATCTTTCTGCATGTGATGAAAATCAAGGCAGTACGTGAGGAATTTGAGAAGGTCCAGCAACCTGTGGCTCTGACCTTGACTGAGCTGCTCTGTCTGCTCCCAGACCCCTCCAGGATGGGTCCAGTGGACTTCTGCTAATGAAGTAGCAACTCGAGCTCTCTTCTGGAGCGGCGACGGAGGTGGATGAAGGCAGTGAGCTACGAGCTTAGTTCACACTTGGACCATGTCTTAAGAGCATAGGATACAAGGTGTGACCTGCAGTACATGCAAAGTGCGGTGATTAATTCACAGATAAGCCTTGTCAGCTTCCCCTCATGCCCTCCCTCTCACTCTTGCTCTGACATATTAGAGCAACTGTCTCTCTCCTCTCCAGAAAGATAGGCAATCACAGGCAGTGGTGCCCCTCTGACATTTATGTGGGATCTCCAAGGTGATGGAGGAGAGAGGCCTTTAGTTTGTATCAAAACCAGAAGAACTGTTTATCTTCTATCAGGTGACAACCCTTCATTCCTTTACTTAACACATTGATTAGCATCTACTATGTGGCCATGTGCTAGACAGGGCCACTTTCTGAGTCCTGCGAAGTCAGTTGCATAGTGTCCTGCACTTGAAAGTGCCCCGCATTCGGTTTAACACTCTGCCGTCACATTAATAATGATATCTTCACACTTTTGTTTTGTCAGCGAAGTCCTGTAGGACCAGGGAGCACGCAGAGGGGCAGAGGAGCCACATGTGATGTGTGTGGCCTCCGTTCCCTGCCGCCCCATTCACATAATCTTCTCCATGCCCCTAGGGAGCCATGCTGTGGGATGTGCAGGAAACTCAGCATGCTGTGAGTAGAGGCAGGGTTGTTAGTCAGTGACTGAGTGAGCGGGGCACTAACCAACTGGAGAGGCCTCACTTTCCACTGAAACCAGAATGCGCTTGTACACAGAAAGAAGGCAATGACATTTGAAGAGACACAAATGACTGAGGAGCCCTGTTGTATCCTCTCTTATTGGAGTTACTTCCCTGTGCTAACCAACCCCTGTGTTGAGATGACACGAAAGGAAAGGGCAGGACACTATGGCCACAGTGCCCTGAGGGTGCCCAATCTCGTCTCAGAAGCTAAGCAGGGCCTGGCCTCGTTAGTACTTGTATGGAACAAGGAAAGGGGAAGAGAGAGCAGCCTATAGCTCCTGTCCTTTCAGTCCTTCCTTAGTGTCCATGATCCCAAGGTAGAGAGTGTTGCTGGAGTGTGTGGGTGTCAGGAAGTGAGATAGAAAGAGCTGAGCTAGTTTTGTGCAGCATATCTACTGTTTTATATATTTATATGACACTCCAGAATAGGCAAAACTAATCCTTAGTGATGAAATCAGATCTGAGGTTGCCTGGGGCAGAGATGGGGGTAGCTGACTGCAAGGAGGTGTGGGGAGGGTTGTGAATTTTGGGGAGTGATGGAGCTGCTCTGTATCTCAATTGTGATGTGGTTACACAACTGCATGCATTTGTCAAAACTCACAGAACTACACTCTAAAACGTATAAATTTTACTGCATGTAAATCTTACCTTAATTAAAAATTAAAAAAATTGAAGATGTGGATTTAGGTAAGATTCACTAAGTGATAAAGACAGAGTTGAGTTACAAGAGAATTGCTATCTCCATCTTGCATGGGAGAAAAATGAAGCTCAGAGAAGTGAAGTGGCTTCCCAAGATCACACAGCTACTAAGTAGCACAGCTGGGGCTCAAAACCAGAGCCATGTGATCAGATGGCCCATATTCTTTTTGTTCCCTCCCATCAACCAAGCCCAGGCCCATGGCTGAGCATGACGGCCAAGCAGGGAGGAGGGCCAGCTCCTCTTCATGGAAGAAAACAGCGTGCTGTTCTTTATATATGTAAATGATGTTCTGTTCCTCACCCATCACCAATCACACAGGTACTTAGGTTGCAAGGTGTGGGGACTGCCATGGTGATGATGGCTCTCCCCACCAGTCCTCAATGGCAATACCAGCAAGACACCATGCCACAGTAAGAGATTCTGTCTGGGCCCTCCAGACACCCAGAGGGCCACGATGAGATCTACTCCAGAGGAGTAATCGTACCCTGCCCCAAACTACCAGGGATCTTGACACTGACATAGCTCTTTATACTTTCCAACTCCAGAAGTATTAACTGGGAACAACTACATTTTCCAGCCCTGAGCTTGTGGACCAGCTCCAGATCTTGTGATCTGATCTCTCCCTATGACTGTTACAACTGCCTCAAGATGGCTTACTCTGCCTCCCGTCCCATCCCACTCCTAATCGCTCCCCACACTGCTACAAGAGGGGCTTCCTTATACCTTATACAAAAGTTAACTCAGATAGATCAAATACTTAAATGTAAAACCCCAAACTATAAAAATCCTAGAAGAAAATCTAGGCAATACCATTCAGAACATAGGCATGGGCAAAGATTTTATGATGAAATTGCCAAAAGCAATTTCAACAAAAGCTAAAATTGACAAATGGGACATAATTACACTAAAGAGCTTCTGCACAGTGAAAGAAACTATCTTCAGAGTGCACGGGTAACCTACAGAATGGTAGAAAATTTTTGCCATCTATTCATCTGACAAAGGTCTAATATCCAGAATTTACAAGGAACTTAAATAAATTTACAAGAAAAAAACCCATCCCCATCAAAAAGTGGGCAAAGACATGAACAGACACTTCTCAAAAGAAGACATTTATGCAGACAACAAACATGTGAGAAAAAGCTCAACATCACTGATCATTAGAGACATGCAAATCAAAACCTCAGTGAGATACCATTTATGCCAGTCAGAATGGCGATTATTAAAAAGTCAAGAAACGCAGATGTTGGGGAGGCTGTGGAGAAACAGGAATGTTTTTACACTGTTGGGGGGAATGTAAATTAGTTCAACCATGGTGGAAGACAGCGTGGCAATTCCTCAAGGGTCCAGAACCAGAAATACCATTTGACCCAGGAATCCCATTACTGGGTATATATCCAAAGGAATAGAAATCATTCTTTTATAAAGACACATGCACACGTATGTTTATTGCAGCACTATTCACAATAGCAAAGACATGGAACCAACCCAAATGACCATCAGTGATAGACTGGATAAAGAAAATGTGGTACATATACAGCATGGAATACTATGCAACCATAAAAAGGAATGAGATCATGTCCTTTGCAGAGACATGGATAGAACTGGAAACCATCGTCCTCAGCAAAATAACACAGGAACAGAAAACCAAACACTGCATGTTCTCACTCATAAGTGGGAGCTAAACAATGAAAGCACATGGACACAGGGAGGGGAACAACACACACCAGGGCATGTTGTGGGGGTGAGGGGAGGGAGAGCATCAGGATAAATAGCTAATGCATGTGGGGCTTAATTCCTAGGTGACGGGTTGATAGGTGCAGCAAACCACCTTGGCACACATTTACCTATGTAACAAGCCTGCACATTCTGCACATGTATCCTAGAACTTAAAATAAAGTAAAATAAACCCAAGGCGGTAAAGACAAGAGGGAGAGAGGGGAAACAGAAACAAGGAAGGACAGTGCCAGAAGAGGAAGTCAGGCAGAAGAGGGAAGGAAGGGAGAGGAGGAGTGCACAGGAGAGCTGGACAGAGGAAGGCCTGGCGGGGCCACTCTGGTTCTCCGGCTCTTCTTTGCCTGGCCAACGCCCAGAGAACCCTGCTCCCCTGGGAGCTGGGACCACATCTGCCCTTCTGTGTGTCAGCCAGGGGCATCTGGCATCCGGCAAGTGGCAGCTCCCTCATGATCCTGTCTGATCCAAATTCAACCCACATTCAGCCAGGTGACCATGGTGGCTCCTCCCCAGGGTGAAGGTCTGTCCTGAGGCTGTCTGCACTTCCCAATGGAGCTGGCTTTGAACCACTGCTCTTGCCTCTCTTTCCATTCCCTAGATGGCTGGCTGCCCCTGGGGATGTTTTTGCACCAAGCCACTTTCTCCAGCTGGGGACTAGCATCAGGAGAACTCCTTTCTGTCTCCTAGGTCTGGAATGAAATGACGAGAGTGATCTTGGTCAAGTTTGACTGCTCTGTATCCAGCCATCCTCATGTATAAAGAGGAAAGGAGAGGCATTTCTGTTACTGCTGACCAGTTGCTAGGTGTAACATTGTGCAGGTCACTGCACACACTTAAAGCAACCAGATGTATATCCATAGTCATCGGTGTTTTATAGAACATAGGAATAGACTCACAGTCCATTCCCCTCCTGCAAGACTACATATTCTATCGTAAAGGATGTGTCAAGGAAGAGCGTGTTGGAGTTCTGACTCTGGAGGTCCGCCAGCCAGAAAATGGCCTCCAGTCTCCCAGTCTCTTCCTGCTCATCAGCATAACCATCCTCCATCCATGAATCCCCAAGGCTCACTCATTTTCTCTGCTAGTACTCAGTGAGCACCTCCTATGACCCAGGGATACAGCAGTAAATAAAACAGGCAAACACATTGGAGAGAAAGAAAGCCTGGGAGGCTGAGGTAGGTGGATCGTTTGAGTCCAGGAGTTCAAGACCAGTCTGGGTGACATGGTGAAACCCCAAATCTACAAAAAAAAGAAAAAAAAAAAAAAGACAATGTGGTGTGTGCCTGTAGTCCCAGCTACATCGGAGGCTGAGACAGAAGAACCTCTTGACCTGGGGAGGCAGAGGTTGCAGTGAGCTGAGATCATGTCACTGCACTCCAGGCTGGGTGACAGAGAGAGAACCTGTGTCAAAAAAAAAAAAAAAAAAAAAGGAAGAAGGAAGAAGAAGAAAGGAAATGTGGCATGTTGGGGATGGGGATGGAAGTGGGTTGCAATTTTTAAAAGGGTAGCCAGGGAAATCCTTACTGAGATTTTTGAGTAAAAGTCTGAAGGAGGCAAGGGAGTGAGTCAAACATATACATGCAGGAAGGGCTCTCCAGGAGGAGAAAGCAGTGAGAGCAAAGGCTGGGAGCCGATGCAGGCCCGGTGGCTTTGAAGAACAGCAGAGGGCCAGCGTGGCTACAGCAGAGGGAGTCAGGGCAGTGTGCTAGGAAGTGAAGGCAGGGAGATGCAGGAGGTGTGGATTGTTGGGGCATCACAGGCTGTGTGACTCCCAATTGCTGTGTGACAAATTCCCACAAATCCAGCAGCTGCAAATACGACCCAATGTTCCCCAGCTTCTGCAGGTCAGGAGTTGGCACAGCCTAACTGGTCCTCTGTAAGGTGCCATTGGGGTGTCAGCCAGCACTGGGTTCTCATCTGGGGCTCAGCTGTGTGGATGGCTCTGCTTCCAAGCTCACATGGCAGCATTCAGTTCCATGCAGGGTGCTGGACACAAGACCTCAGCTTCCTGGTGAGCGTCGACTGGAGGGGGCTCTTAGCTCCTCGCAGCTGATCCCCTCCATAAGGCAGCTTGCAACATGACAGCCTGCTTCTTCAAAGGCGTCAAGAGAGAGTCCCCAGAAAGACAGGTTATGATCTTAACATTTTATTTATTTATTTTTTGAGACAGAGTCTCGCTCTGTCACTGAGGCTGGAGTGCAGTGGCACGATCTTGGCTCACTGCCACCTCCACCTCCTGAGTTCAAGCAATTCTCCTGCTTCAGCCTCTTGAGTAGCTGTGAGTACAGGTGTGCACCACTATGCCTGGCTAATTTTTGTATTTTTAGTAGAGGCGGGGTTTTGCCATGTTGGCCAGCCTGGTCTCGAACTCCTGACCTCAGGTGATCCACCCACCTCAGCCTCCCAAAGTGTTGGGATTACAGGCACGAGCCACTGCGTCCAGCCAGTGATCTTATACAATATGGTCAGTACATGAATCACATATATACCGCCTCCTTCATAAGCAAGCCACAGATTCTGCTTACAACCAGAGAAGGGGATTATTCAAGGGTGTGAATGGCAGAGGTGGGGGTTGTGGGGGTCACCTTAGTATCTGCCACCACAGCCTGTCCTCTGTCCCCAAGACTCATGTCCCTTGTGCATGCAAAACACATTCACCCCTCTTGAGATCCCTTCATGCTCACAGTCCCGAATCTCATCTAAATCGGGTTTAGGTGTAGAACAGATTTCTTTGGATGTTCCTCTGATCTGGAAAACTAAAGATACAAGCTATCTGCCCCCTACATATGCAACACACAATGGTGGGTAAAGCTTGAGACATTGCTGTTCAGAAAGAGGTAGCAGGGGAGGGATGAAGGAATGGTGATTCTGAAATCCAGCTGGACAAATGCTGGTGTTCCCTAAATAGGTTTTAAGATGTGGGAATATTCCATGTCTCTTGGCTCTGCCTTCTGGGCTTCTGCCTCTGGGTCACCCTTCTTTTCTCACGAAAGATCCACGTGTTTGCAGCCAAGTAGTTTTATCAGCCTTCTTCTTGACAGTAGAGTTTGGGGGCTCTGACAGTCTTCTTTCATTTTGCACTCTGTCCCCTACAGACCAATCTGCCAGCACTGTGGGTGAAACAGCTTTCCCAAACCCTTTGCCTGTCCTCTGTGGGTTTCAGTGGGGCTTGTAGTCGATTTGTCAAGAGCCATACCCATGAATCTTTTAGAGATAAACTCTACCTTTCTACCTTCAGCTCCTGCCAAGATGGCCCCCAGGGTAACTCACTGAAGCTTCCCAGGAGCCCTGAGGTTTGGTGGGGAGGTTCTGCATGGTACACCCTTATAATCTCTTGCAACAGACCTCTGTGTGACTCATTGCTACTCCCATCCTTTGATCTTTATGCATAATCAC
The DNA here is from genome assembly GCF_029281585.2 of Gorilla gorilla gorilla. Taxonomy (NCBI): domain Eukaryota; kingdom Metazoa; phylum Chordata; class Mammalia; order Primates; family Hominidae; genus Gorilla; species Gorilla gorilla. Next base: position 15,660,516 of record NC_073234.2, on the reverse strand, counting down.
AAAAGACCGTACAGTTACACCCTATGCCACATGCTCAGAAGCCATTTGTTAATTTCAGCATCTTTTTCCATGTGGGGAGACTGACAGTTTTCAAAATCATCAAGTCCTGATTCAATTTTAACAGTTTAAAAACCAGTCTCTTTCTCAATTTGTCTCTCTTCTCTCACACTGTATTATAAGCAGTAAGAAGAAACCAGGCAGCATCCTCAACATTTTACTTGGAAATCTCCTCAACTGCATACCCAATTTATCACTTACATGATGTGTTTTCCACATAACTGCAGGAGACCACTTTTCTAAGCTTTCTGCTCCTACCTAACAAGGATCCCTCTCCTCCAGCTTCCAGTGCGAAAATCCTCACTGCCTTTGAGCAGTGGCGAGTCCTCCGAGCCCAGATATCTGGCAACAGTCTGCTCACCATGGAGTCTGTCTGTCACCACCTGGGCCATTTTTAAGGGACCAGAGCTTTCCTCTGAGATGAGGCTTTGAGCTGAGGAGCCACATGATCTGACATGGTTAAGGAAGACTCTGGCTTCCCTGTTGACAATAGACTGAAGGGGCAAAAATGGAAGCAGAGCAGTTAGGAGGCTCCTGTCAAACCCACGTGGAAGGCAGGGTCTGGGCTGTGTTACTGGACTAACACTAACACCGTTCCCTTGTACTTCTGAGGGGTCCCTGGAACTTCCCCAGGGGATGAGACTCCTTGCTAGCAGGCCTCAGCCCCTCCCCTTCAACTTTACTCAGGACCTGGTCTCCCCTCCTTAAGGTCTCTGGAGCCCAACTTCAGCCCACTCTCACAGGCATTCTGTCTGTCCACAAAATATCAGCGAAGAGTCTTCTGTGAGTGCAGCATGGTGTGAACACTGGGAGTACAAGGAGAAATAAGACACAGTTGCTGTGCTGGAGAAGCTTGTGCCCAGTGGTGGTGATACTGCCGGAGGTGAGACCACTATGCCAGCACAGGAACAAAGAAGGCAGGGGCACAGGGCAATTCAGGGGTGCAGATCTGGGGGCATCCAAGAGGCTCTAAGCCTCAGTATATAAACTGACAGGTCACAGCCTGCTCTAGGAAACACCTTCTTAAGGGTTGGAGTTATCTCTGTGCATCCCATCCCCACCCCACCAAGCCGCCATTGGCCCTGCCCTCAGGAGCCTCTGCTTGGCCTTGCTAATTCCTCTCTTCTCCCTGAAGCCAGAGTGAGGTCCCTCTTGGCAGCCTTTGTGTCTAGAGAGAGCCGTCCAATAGAAACATAAGGTGAGCAACATGCTTAATTTTAAAATTTCTAGTAGCTACATTAAACATTTTTAAGTGAAATTAACTTTAATAATACATTTACTTAACCCGATATATCCAAAAGATTATCATTTCAACATGCAATTCTATTTTAAAAATAACTAGTGAGGTACCTGACAAAAAAAAATCCCTTTTCATACTAAGTCCAGAAGATCTTTGTGTATTTTATACTCATAGGACATCTGAGTTTGGATGTTACCTTTTTATTGGAAATATGGGATCTGTACTTAGATTTCACTGAATTTACATTGAAAAGGTAGGTTCACATACCCAAGTTGTCTCACACATACCTAAATGTTTTCTGGTGACTGGATGGAGTATCAGTTTTTATATTTATCTTTGCATTAGCTAAAAAACAAATTAATAGTTCAGGTCCTCAGCCGCACGCAGGCAGTTTTCTCCACGGTCCAAATGGTTGCCCGAATTCACCCAGACCCCGCTGTCCTCCGCTTTTTCATGCAGACATTCAAACGACCGCCTCCCTTCCTCCTGGCACCCCCACCCCATCGCCAGCAGCCTCCGAACCAGTTTCCCTCCTGTCCTCATCTCAGCCACGCATGACTCACACACACATCTGGCTCCCCTGGCCCACTTTTCACCTGGTCCTCATAATCTGTGCATAAACATTAACATAGCACAGAGCCAATCTGCATACTGATTACTTCTGCTCTGGTCAAATTCTTGCTTTCAGGATCAGGAGGCTTTCTCCCCACACCAAACTGGGCCTGAGGAAATCGTGTCTTGTCTTCCTGTCACCCCTCCCGTAGTTGCATGTCTTATGAGACAAGGGGTGTCTCAGGTGAAGCAGGACAGGGAGGATGCCAGCACTTGGGTGATAGAGGTTTGAGGAGTGCCTGTTGGGGGATGTGTCGGGGGAGGAGGACTTTTCACATATGGCTCATTGTGTCGGGATGATTTCATTGTTAAATAAGCACCTACGGGATGATTTCACATTTCATACTTCTAAGTTTTTATAATTTAAATTCTTTCTGCCAGGCTGGGTTTTTTTTTTTTTTCCCAAGCTTTAAATCTGTGGCTAGAATTGGTTTGGTTTACATAATCCTGCCCCTGAGATTCAGCCCCACCCCTGAGAGCCCCCTCAGAGCCACCCACAGCCGGGACAGCTCTGCTGGCCTCCCCTTCCCCAGCCTTCCAACTTGTGGCAGGCCCCTGGCTCTGGCCTCCCCCTATATGGGAATGAGCCAGCTGCACCGCTGCTGACAGTGGCTGGGATAATCCTCCCTGAGCTGTTCCAAGGATTAGTCCCGCTGCCCTGTGCCCAGCTTCCACACAACGGGGTTTCAGGGCTGTGGACCCTGTACCAGGAAAGGAAGGGCGCAGCTCCTGCAATGCAGAGCAGCCAGGGCAGTGGGCACCAGGCTTTAGCCTCCCTTTCTCACCCTACAGAGGGCAGGCCCTTCAGATCCATTCTCCTCCAAGGCTGCAGACGGGGCAGGAATTGGGGGTGACAGGAGAGCTGTAAGGTCTCCAGTGGGTCATTCTGGGCCCAGAGATGGGTGCTGAAGCTCCCATGCCTGCCTGTGAAAATGGAGTCCTCTCTCACCTCGGAGAGCCAGGCGCTGCCCCGAGAAGGATGCATTTATGGCTTCATGAAGTCTTTCCTGACCCCTGATGCTGCTGACTATAGGTAAGTCTGAGCAAATCTGGGGGAGCCTCATTTTGGCATGAGAAAGAGATGGCTTCTTCTAAGCCCACTGGCCGTGATCCCAGGATTATAACACATTCTGGCTCAAGTCCAGACTATTTGTAGAACACAGGAGCTCCTCCACGAGAGGTAGTATAATATAGAGGATATGTGTGCTTATTAAGAGGCTGCCTGTCTGACCTTGGACAAGTTCTTTTTATTTATTTATTTATTTTTTATAGAGACAAAGTCTCACTATGTTGCTCAGGCTGGTCTTGAACTCCTGGCTTCAAGCGATCCTCCCACCTTAGCCTCCCAAAGTGTTGGGATTATAGACATGAGCCACTGCACCTGGCTGACCTTGGGCAAGTTCTTAAACCCTTCAAAGCCTCATTTTTCTCCAATCATCAAAGGGAAAGATGGTAATATTTTCCCCGCCAAATTCTTGTAAGTATTAAACATTGTATATGTATTTTGAACACAATTAAGCTCTAAACAGTTGTTAGGAAGCAGGAGTAGCATTTGAAACAAACAGCTATTTTCCCACAGGTTGGATGCCCTCACAGAATTGAGATTATATACGTAAAACACCAGGTGCCTAACCCGGCACAGAGCAGGAGGGCTAAGCACGACATCCAGCACGTGGTCAGTGGAATCCAGTATTCCTACCCACCTCTCTGGTCTCCCCTCCACCCCTCTCCCTTTCAGAGGCACCAAGCTGCTTGTGGTCTTGTCTGTTCCCACTCCCTGCCCGACTGAACATTTTCTCCACCTCCTGATCATCAGCAGCAGAAACTGGCTGCTCTTCCTCCTGGGTAGACAGCCAGACTGTATTTCCCAGCTGCCCCTGCAGTGAGATGTGGCCATCGGAGCCAGCATTGGCCAATGGACTCTGCATGGGAGTGACGCACGCTGCCTCCAGGCTTGTCCCTAAAACCTCCCACGTGTCCTCCACCTGCTCTTCCCACTTCCAAGGAGCACGGCAATTGTGGAAGACCCAGATTAGTGATGGCAGAGCCATAGATGGGAGGAACCTGGGTCCCTGACTTAAAGTATCATGGATTTGGATGTTCCCTTAGTGAGAAATAAAATTCCATTGTGTTTAAGCCTTTATTTGTTTATAGTTGGTTACAGCAACTGCCTTCTTTTAATTAAAACACTCCTGCTGCTTCATGTTGCTGGAATGCTTGTAACCCTGCCCTGCTTCACCAGGGTAACTCCTACTTGGCCTTTAAGTTTATCTCTGCTGTCACACCGTCCAGAAAGCCTTCTCCCAGAACCACAACCCTTCCACCACGGGTTAGGTGTCTCCAGCAGATGCTGCACAGCTGGCTGCCCTTTGCCCACCCTCCCCTTCTTTCTCATAGAATCCTAGGACTCCTGTGCATCTAGAAGGAGTCGTGTGGTCCACTGCTGGCCAAGAAGATGTGAGAGCAAGTCGCTGGGTGGAGATTCTTAGGAAAACTTCTTAAAAAGAAAGAGACTGGGCTCCTTTCTGCCTTTTACCATTTTTGTGTATGCTTGCCTTCTTCCCACTTGGGACTCTGATGCAGCACCTGTGAATGGGCACACATATTACAACTCTTAGGCTGAAACCCACGTTCTCAGGCAGAGGTCTCTTGTGGGCATTTAGTGCTATAAATTTCTCTTTACACACTGCTTTAAATGCGTCCCAGGTCGGCCAGGTGCAGTGGCTCATGCCTATAATCCCAACACTTTGGGAGGCTAAGGTGGGAGGATCGCTTGAGGCCAGGAGTTCAAGACCAGCCTGAGCAACATAGTGAGACTTTGAGGAGCTCATCCCGTTAAGATTACTTCCAGCTGTGGCCAAGAGAAACCCGACCGTGAGCTCAAGCACCAGGGTTCGTATTCTCCACACAACAGGAGAAAGGAGGTCGGCAGCACGGGGCTGACGTGGTGGCTCCATGATGCCTTCAGGAACCCAGGACTTCCTTCTACTCTGCCACAAGAGAAGTCAGGAAAGATCTAAAATTGACACCTTAACATCACAATTCAAAGAACTAGAGAAGCAAGAGCAGACAAATTCAAAGGTTAACAGAAGGCAAGAAATAACTAAGATCAGAGCAGAACTGAAAGAGATGGAGACACGAAAAACCCTTCAAAAAACCAATGAATCCAGGAGCTGGTTTTTTGAAAAGACCAACAAAATGGATAGACTGCTAGCAAGACTAATAAAGAAGAAAAGAGAGAAGAATCGAATAGACACAATAAAAAATGATACAGGGGATATCACCATGGATCCCACAGAAATACAAACTACCATCAGAGAATACTATAAACACCTATATGCAAATAAACTAGAAAATCTAGAAGAAATGGATAAATTCCTGGACACATACACCTTCCCAAGACTAAACCAGGGAGAAGTTGAATCTCTGTATAGACCAATAACAGGCTCTGAAATTGAGGCAATAATTAATAGCCTACCAACCAAAAAAAGTACAGGACCAGATGGATTCACAGCCGAATTCCACCAGAGGTACAAAGAGGAGCTGGTACCATTCCTTCTGAAAGTATTCCAATCAATAGAAAAAGAAGGAATCCTCCCTAACTCATTTTATGAGGCCAGCATCATCCTGATACCAAAGCCTGGCAGAGACACAACAAAAAAAGAAAATTTTAGATGAATATCCCTGATGAACATTGATGCGAAAATCCTCAATAAAATATTGGCAAACTGAATCCAGCAGCACATCAAAAAGCTTATCCACCATGATCAAGTCAGCTTCGTCCCTAGGATGCAAAGCTCGTTCAATATATGCAAATCAATAAACGTAATCCATCACATAAACAGAACCAATGACAAAAACCACATGATTATCTCAATAGATGCAGAAAAGGCCTTCTACAAAATTCAACAGCCCTTCATGCTAAAAACTCTCAATAAACTAGGTATTGATTGAATGTATCTGAAAATAATAAGAGCTATTTATGGCAAACCCACAGCCAATGTCATACTGAATGGGCAAAAACTGGAAGCATTCTCTTGGAAAACCAGCACAGGACAAGGATGCCCTCTCTCACCACTCCTATTCAATATAGTGTTGGAAGTTCTGGCCAGAGCAATCAGGCAAGAGAAAGAAATAAAGGGTATTCAATTAGGAAAAGAGGAAGTCAAATTGTTCCTGTTTGCAGATGACATGACTGTATATTTAGAAAACCCCATCGTCTCAGCCCAAAATCTCCTTAAGCTGATAAGCAACTTCAGCAAACACTCAGGATACAAAATCAATGTGCAAAAATCACAAGCATTCCTATACACCAATAACAGACAGACAGCCAAATCATGAGTGAACTCCCATTCACAATTGCTTCAAAGAGAATAAAATATCTAGGAATCCAACTTACAAGGGATGTGAAGGACCTCTTCAAGGAGAACGACAAACCACTGCTCATCGAAATAAAAGAGGACACAAACAAATGGAAGAACAGCCCATGCTCATGGATAGGAAGAATCAATATCATGAAAAGGTAATTTATAGATTCAATGCCATCCCCATCAAACTACCAATGACTTTCTTCACAGAATTGGAAAAAGCTACTTTAAAGTTCACGTGGAACCAAAAAAGAGCCCGCATTGCCAAGACAATCCTAAGCCAAAAGAACAAAGCTGGAGGCATAATGCTACCTGACTTCAAACTATACTACAAGGCTACAGTAACCAAAACAGCATGGTACTGGTACCAAAACAGAGATATAGACCAACAGAACAGAACAGAGACCTCAGAAATAACACCACACATCTACAACCATTGGATCCTTGACAAACCTGACAAAAACAAGAAATAGGGAAAGGATTCCCTATTTAATAAATGGTGCTGGGAAAACTGGCTAGCCATATGTAGGAAGCTGAAATTGGATCCCTTCCTTACACCTCATATAAAAATTAATTCAAGATGGATTAAAGACTTAAATGTTAGACCTAAGACCATAAAAACCCTAGAAGAAAACATAGGCAGTACAATTCAGGACATAGGCATGGGCAAGGACTTCATGACTAAAACACCAAAAGCAATGGCAACAAAAGCCAAAACAGACAAATGCAATCTAATTCAGCTAAAGAGCTTCTGCACAGCAAAAGAAACTATCAGCAGAGTCAATAGGCAACCTACAGAATGGGAGAAAATTTTTGCAATCTACTCATCTGACAAAGGGCTAATAATCAGAATCTACAAAGAACTCAAACAAATTTACAAGAAAAAACCAAACAACCCCATCAAAAAGTGGGCAAAGGATATGAACAGACACTTCTCAAAAGAAGACATTTATGCAGCCAACAGACACATGAAAAAATGCTCATCATCACTCATCCATCAGAGAAATGTAAATCAAAACCACAATGAAATACCACCTCACGCCAATTAGAATGGCAATCATTAAAGTCAGGAAACAAAATTAGCCAGGCTTGGTGGTGGGTGCCTGTAGTCCCAGCTACTCTGGAGGCTGAGGCAGGAGAATGGCGTGAACCCGGGAGGCGGAGCTTGCAGTGAGCCAAGATGGCGCCACTGCACTCCAGCCTGGGCGACAGAGCAAGACTGTCTCAAAAAAAAAAAAAAAAAAGTCAGGAAACAACAGATGCTGGAGAGGATGTGGAGAAATAGGAACGCTTTTACACTGTTGGTGGGAGTGTAAATTAGTTCAACCATTGTGGAAGACAGTGTGGTGATTCCTCAAGGATCTAGAATTAGAAATACCATTTGACCCAGCAATCCCATTACTGGGTATATACCCAAAGGATTATAAATCGTGCTACTATAAAGACACATGCACATGTATGTTTATTGTGGCACTATTCACAATAGCAAAGACTTTGAACCAACCCAAATGTCCATCAATGACAGACTGGATTAAGAAAATGTGGCACATATATACCATGGGATACTATGCAGCCATTAAAAAGATGAGTTCATGTCCTTTGCAGAGACATGGATGAAGCTGGAAACCATCATTCTGAGCAAACTATCACAAAGACAGAAAACCAAACACTGCATGTTCTCACTCATAGGTGGGAATTGAACAATGAGGACGCTTGGACATGGGGCAGAGAATATCACACACTGGGGCCTGTCAGTGGGTTGGGGGCTGGGGGGGATAGCATTAGGAGAAATACCTAATGTAAATGACAAGTTGATGGGTGCAGCAAACCAACATGGCACACGCATATCTATGTATCCAACCTGCACATTATGCACATGTACTCTAGAGCTTAAGTATATGAAAAAAAAAGAAAAAAAGAAAAAAAATCTTTCACCTTTTACCAAAGTGTTGGGATTATGGGTGTGAGCAACCACATCTGGTCCTTTTTTTTTTTTTTAATGGAGGTGAAATTCACATAAGTCTGACCATTTTAAAGTGAACAATCAGTGGCATTCAGTACATTCACAATGTTGTGCCAACACTATCTCTATGTAGTTCCAAAACATTTTCATCACCTCAAAATGAAACCTTGTACCCATGAAGCAGCCACTTCCCATTCTCCCCTCCCCTTAGCCCCTGGAAATCGGCTTTCTTTCTCCACGGATTTACATATTCTGTATATTTCCTATAAATGGAATTACACAATAGGTGACCTGTGTCTGGCTTCTTCTACTTAACCTAATGCTTTTGAGGTTCAGTCACATGGTGCCATGGATCAGCTCTGCCTTCCTTTTTATGACTAATACTCCACTGTATGTCCATATCACCATCTGTGTATTCACTCATTAATCTACGGACAGAAGCCTCATTTTTAAGCACTTCAAATATGTTAACTCACTGAATCCTCACCACAAAGACAGATTCAGTTATTACATATTGATAGAGTGAAAACTGAGGCACAGGTAACATGCCTAGGATCACATGGCTATGAAGCAGAAAGAGGACTCCAGCCGAGGCAGTCTAGTCCCAAAGTCCTTCCCTTCCTAGTAACCACTATGCTCTCCTGCCTCATAGAGAACAACCCACATGGCACAACACGAGGGCTAAGCTGTCTGGTCTGTCTGGTGAAGCTTCATATGCTGTTCATTTCTGATAAGGGGAGGTTCCTGGGCTGCAGAGGCTTCCTAGAGGAGGAAGACCATGTAAGGTCTAACTCAGGGCAGGTCAGGATGGTGTGAACTCACTCTGAACAGTCACCGATGGGTGTTTATGAAAACTGGCTCTGGAACTCCCACAGGGAAGGTTCTTATCTTTGCCTGCACAACACAGAGCCCTCTGGGTAGACTTCTAGACCCAGGCCTCTTTCAAATACATTAGAAACCTCAGCAAGATAAACTATTTTCTGTCTGGCTGCATCCGTCTATCTGTTTAGAGAGCGGGACATTTCCATCCTCCTCTCTCCAGACATCCTTGGAAGTCTTTCCCACAAGCAAGACATCTTGGTGAAATTTAATGCTGCAGAGGGAAGTGGTTTTCAGGAGAGAGGAGTCTGTTCCTGGAACTGTAGCACAAAAGCTAGAGGCTGAGTAGGAACATCTTAAACTAAGTCCTCAGTCTTATTTCCAGTTTTCTTCCTGTAGATCGGGGCTTAGGACACCCTGTCACATTTTCTTCACTCCTCCACCAGGAATTCCTAAAGTCCATGCTCTTGGATCCTGGCAAATCCAGGAGGCAGGGGGATGTGGCAAGCTTCAGCAAGACTGCCTGGGACCAACCCTGCAGCCTTAATTTCCCAGGCCCACTCAGCCCAGCTGGCCAGCAAAGGCAGGCAGGGCTTCCATGTCCACACATGAGAATGACCTGCAGCTGTTCTTTGTCCAGGCTGAGGTCCAGGATTCCCATTGCAGCTCCTAGGAAATCTTTAAAATTAGGTCAGGGATGAGCCTGTCAGTAGATTAGGTAGGGAACTTTTATGAAGTTGAGGGTGAACCATCTGGAGGGTGAACTGGCTGGTGTGATTCTAGAACTGGAGGTGGTGCCTAGCAGCGCATTTGTGAGAAGACACAGCCACGCTTGGTATATGATGTGGTGTGTGTGTATATTCACAGGCATCGTGGAGCATATACACTTTTTTTGTGTGTGTTGAAATAAACCTTACAGATTACAAAGTACTTTTTTTTTTTTTCTGAGACAGGGTCTCTCTCTGTCACCCAGCCTGGAGTGCAGTGGTACAATCATAGCTCACTGCAGCCTCCATCTCCCAAGCTCAAGTGATCCTCCCGCCTCAGCCTCCCATGTGGCTGGGACTACAGGTGTGTGACACCATGACTGGCTATTTTATTTTATTTTTGTAGAGATGGAATCTCACAATATTGCCCAGGCTGATCTCAAACTCTTGGGCTCAAGCAATCCTCTCGCGTCAGCCTACCAAAGTGCTGGGATTACAGGCATGAGCCACCACGCCCAGCCAGATTACAAAATACTTTGACATCTTTTCTCTATAGCCCTCAAAAGGAGGCAGGGCAAGCACAATTAAATCCCATTACAAATGGGGTGACTGAAGCTCCATTCATGGCTTGCACAGGGTCACACAAAGAATGAATAGCAGAGCCCTGAGCCTGTGTGCTTCCCTCTGTGCCAGGCTGCTTTACCCAGGCATGGGTGCACCTTGTGCATGGGACATTTCTCCTTTGTTGTGTCCTGAGTACCTTAAGCCACTCAGATATTGCTCAGGTGGAGTGAGGGGAAAATGTTTTCAGGTTGTATTAGTCAAAACAAAATACCACACACTGGGTGACTTTAAAATCATACATTTATCCCTCACAGTTCTGGAGGCTTGGAAGTCCAAGTTCAAGGTGGCAGCTGGAAGGGTTCCTGGTGAGGGCTCTCTTCCTGGTTTGCAGACAGCCACCTTCTCTTTGCATCCTCACTTGGTGGGAAAAGACAGAGGAGAGAAAGAGAGAGAGAGAGAGAAATGAGATAGAGAGAGAGAGAGAAATGAGATAGAGAGAGAGACAGAGAGAGAGAGAGAGAGAGAGGGAGGCAGAGAGACAATGCTCTCTTTTCTTACCAGATCTATAATGAGGGCCCCACCCCATGACCTCATCTAACCGTAATTACCTACCAAAGGCCCATCTCCACATACCATCACATTAGGGGTTAGGGTTTCAACATAAGAATTTGGAGAGGACATAAACATTCTGTCTACAACATGAGTGGAGATCCATCTCTTCCTTACCTCTGGTAAGGGGACCACACGCTGCAGCCAGTGAGACAGTGGCATGTTTTTGTTACAACTCGATCTAACTCCCCCAGAAGAGGAGGCAGGGAAGGCGGACAAAACTGGGAGAGGGAGAGAGTGTTAGGAAGAGAGTAGGGTGGCCAGAGGCAGCAAATAAAATATAAAATGCTGAATTTTGAATCTCAGATAAACAACCAATAATGTTTTTTAGCATAAGTATGTCCCAAACTAAGCTTGGGACATATTTATGCTACGAAATTATTCGTTGTTTATCTAAAATTCAAACTAACTGGGCATCGTGTATTTTAATCTGGCAACCCTAAAAGGCAAGGGCCAAAAATGCCGGAGGGAAGCCAACGGATTCCAGGAGGGACAACTGCTGGACTTTGGACTGATGATGCTCTTTTTATATATTTAACTTTTTAAAAAAGCCTCCTTTCTTTTTACCAGCTTTTCACTAGCTTTTTAAAAATTGTGGTAAAACATACATAACCTAAAATTCACCGTCTAAACCATTTTTAAGCATACAGTTCAGTGGGATTAAGTAGATTCACACTGTTGTGCCGCCATCACTACCACTCATTTCCAGCACCCTTCCATCACCCCAGCCTGAAACTCTACCCATTGAACACAAGCTGCCCATCTCCGCCTTGCTTCCCCATTCCTGGCGACCACTGCTTCTGTCTCTGTGAATTTTGACTATTCTAGGCACTTCACAAAAGTGGACTCATACGATATCTGTAGTTTTGCGTCTAGCTTCTCTATTTAATTCTTAAAGGGGGGTGGGAACTAAGCAGATCACAAGGGAGCTGCCCACAGAGGTAAAGACAAGGTCAGGTAGGCTGAGAGACGCAGGAAAGCGGGTCAAGGTGTAGGGATGGAGGGCAGGGGCGCGCCCTGGGCGTGGGCTGGGGGTCCTGCCCCGGGGCGCACCCCGGGCGAGGGCTGCCCGGAGGAGCCGAGGCTGGCGGACAGCTTGGCCCTGAGCTTGAGGGGAAGGCAGCGATGGGACAAAGGACGGAGGTCTAGGAAGAGGGTCTGCAGAGCAGAAAGCACGGGTAGGGGCGGCCTGACGCTCGGAAGACAACGGATGGGAGCCGTGTGCACGTCGGGAGCTCGGAGTGAGCGTGAGTTCCGTGCCCAGGCCCGCGACTCGGTCCACCAGGACAGCGCTCCGGGTCGACGGGGTCCTGGAGCCGCGCTCCGGGAGGGCGCAGCGGAGGGTGAACGGCGGCGTTAGGACCCGGAGGCACGGGCGGACTGTGAGCGGCGGGGCTAGGACCCAGCGGCTCCGGCAGAGCGGAAGCGGCGGTGGGAGCTTCCGGGAGGGCGGCTCGCAGGTGAGGAGGCGTCCGGGGCCGCGGGAAGTAGGATCGTGGGGAGCTGGCGGGGCGAAGTAGGGGACCCGGAGGGGCTGGAGGGAGGCGGGCGGGAGGCCCGGGACCGTTCCTGACCGAGAAGCCTGCGCCAAGCTGGTGTTCCGCGGCCGCTGCCCGGTGCCCGGCTCCATTGCGAACGCCGCCGCTGGGCCCCGACCGCCCGGGAGGCGTCTTGGGCTCGCCCCGGAGCTTCCTCCCTGGAGCCGCGCCCTGCACCCGGCCTTGCCCGGCCCTAGCAGGGAAGCCAAGGCTTGTGGGGCGCAGGGACCCGGGCTCTGCGGGGTCCCGGTTCCGCCTCCCCACTCCTGCGTCTTCCCGCCCCGGCCGGGTTCTGGGAAGCCTCGCGCGGCTCTTCCGCAGCTGCTGCCCGCCCGGAGCTCCTGGTCCCTCGTAGGGGACCCCACTTCTCTGACACCGCGTTGGGTTCCCGGGGCCTACAGCGAGGCCTGTAACTCCGGGAGAGACCCTGGAGCGGGGTGTGGGAGAACGGTCTGGAGGAAGGGCTCCGAGCACTCCGAAAGTATAAACCGTGGTCCCAATGAGGCGTGCTATGTCTGCATTTTCCTGGGAGTGCACGGTTTACATTCTCTAAAGCAGTGCTGTCGACTAGAAATATTGTGCGATACACATGTACAAGTTTTGTCACTTAAAAAGAATTTGAAAAAACTTCATAGATGCAAAAAAAAAAACACACCATTATTAAAGAATACTTAGGCATTTGTGGAATGCATTGAAGAGTTAACAAAATGGATAGGCAGGAAATATCGCAGACCTAGAATGAATTACAGTTACCCACTGTGGAACTGAGGAGCTAGGGTTTCTCATAAAACTCCCTGATAGAAGACGACTTTTGATAAAATTTTTTTTTCGCCAACAAAATCCCCTGTCTTCTCAACTAGTTATTGTCTGTCCACTAAATAAGAGGTGGTCCGTCACTTCTTCAGATGAGCACTACAGGCTTTTCAAAAGATAATTGCTAATTAACCCCTTTGTGCCTGGGTTTTCTTATGTGTAAAAATAGATAGTACTACCTAACTCCAAAGTGTGTGGTGAAGACAAACAATTGGGGTGATGTATACTAAAGTAACGAAAGTGTTGACCACACACTACGGGCTGGTTAGTGTTAGATTCCCTTGTTTTTCCCTCAGTATCAAAAACAGATCTAATTTAGGTTTACATAAAGACAAAGTATCAAGATAAGGTGACTTACAGTTGGTACTACTAACAAAATGTTTGGGCTAAGATTTGCATTATTGCATGAAAACAACAAAACATATCAATAAATAACAAAAAGCTTGGAATTCAGACAACAGATCCAAGTTTGGGCTTGATCTCAAGCTAGTGTTTTGATGTTGAAAAAATGTTATTTGGTCTTTCTAACCCCATTTCCTTATCTAAAATTGGGGATGATGATAAATTCACTGATAATAAGAGTTAAATGAGATTCTTGAGGAGTCAGAATGGTCCTAACGTATGTAGGTATTATTAGCAGTCATATTGTAGCATAAGAAAATATCGTCTGCTGAAAGAGGGACAATAAAGATTATCTACATGGTCATCATTTAAAAGCTACCAGATATAGGAAGAAGGGGCCATAAAATTATAACGTTATGATGATTAATTTTGATGCTTAGGTCAGAGTCCATTCTAGGATATCTCCTGCCCAAAAAGAGCAGAGACTCATTTCTTTGGAATCACAGGACGCTGAGTGAGAGGAAAGAAAAAGAAAAGAAATATTTAAGTCACATATGTGATTTTTAAAAGTAAAAAGAAACAGATGAAATTAGTAATATATTTTTTAAATCCAGTATATTCCAAATATGGTTATTTTAGCATGTAATCAATATAAAATAATAAGATATTTTACATTCTTTTTTTCTAGTCTTTGAAATTTGGTGCATATTTTACACTTACGGCACATCTCAATTCAGACTATCCACATTTCAAGTGCTCAGTGGCTGTATGTGCCTGGTGGCTACCATATTGGACAGCACAGGTCTAAGGATTTCATTCCTGCCACAAGTCCAAACTCCTAGCTTTAATTTTGAGTGTTTTTAACAAACTGGCCTCTGTTTATCATTCTTTCTTCTAGTACTTCCCCAAGGATGATTGTACCCTCAGCACTCAAGACCGCTTGCTGTTTCCCTACACACTTTTTGTTCAAGCTGTTTCTTTTACCTGGAATGCTGTCTTTGCACCTTCTTCCTGGACCTGGTTCACTCTTGTTGCCCAGGCTGGAGTGCAGTGGCGCGATCTTGGCACACTGCAACCTCCACCTCCCCGGTTCAAGTGATTCTCCTTCCTCAGCCTCCCAAGTAGCTGGGATTACAGGCATGCACCACCACGCCTGGCTAATTTTGTATTTTTAGTAGAGATGGAGTTTCACCATGTTGGTCAGACTGGTCTCGAACTCCCGACCTCAGGTGATCTGCCTGCCTTCGCCTCCCGAAGTGCTGGGATTACAGGCGTGAGCCGCTGCACCCAGCCGAGAGGCACACATTCTGCTAAGAGCTTTTTCCTGACTCCCCTAACTCCAAAAGGGATTTGTCACTCCTTAGCTTTGTACTCGTGACTGGAGTAGAATGAATTTAATTTGAGTTCAGTTGTTTTTGAGACTCTCCCTGGCTAGTGTGGTGTCTTATTCGTCTTTGTTGTGATCATGGCCTACACCTAATAGATGATCAGTAGATGTTTGCAGACAGAAAGTAAACCACTCATCAGGTGTATTCAGTCCCATTCTTGAACGGGCTTGCTGCCTCCTTTTTGAGGAGATTTGTGTACGTACTCTTCTTTCACGCATATGTGTGAGCAAACACACACGCACTAACAAGAAATTCATCTGAAGATGTGCACAGGAAATATCTTGCATGTTTACCCCCTTTGTGATCTTACATATGGGAGAACTGAGGCACAGAAATAAGTTAGGACAGCCAGCAAACTTGCATCAGTATAAATACGAAGAAGGGGAGGGAGGAACATGCTTGAAAGGCGTGTGGTGGTCTCAGAGGGTTAGGTTTCTCAGTTGGCTGGGCAGCAGCTGGCCATGCTTTAGTTATTTGATGGGAGGAAAAATGAGTGGGAGGTGCCCACTTATTACTCCTCAGTAACTCCTGGGCTCTGATGAGTATTCAAGGCAAGTACAGATCTGGAAAGCCTGTATGCAAAGGAGGAACTCACTGAAAAGTGCTGGCCTGAGGAGGGCAGAAGGGAGGGCTGGGGAAGCCAGCAGGGGGAGCAAAGGAGTAGGCTCCAGCTGGGTGAAGATGTTGGTGTGGTATGTTATGTAAAATATACAAATTATTATTGGGAATAACCACGTCTCAGCAGTGCTAGTTCTCAGTTTGGAGAATGGGAAATGGAAAGGATCAGATTCAGAGACGGCAACTTACTCAAGGTCACAGCATTTTAAACCCAAATGAGATCTCCTAGGCCCGTCATGCCGCACTCATCCATCCCTACCTACTTGTGTTGCAACCAAGGGCCCCACTGTAGTGCCTAGGGGAGCAGGTCTAGGGCACAGTGCCAGGCCTGATTAATGTCTTCCTTAGCATTTTCCAGCGAGGGGCTGCGATTAGGCCTATTTATAGGGGCCTGGTCCCTTAATGTTCTGCCTGGTGCATCTCTTGCCAATCAAATCAGTGCGTCTGCAGTGTGATTGCTGCTTTAGTGGCACCAGGGAGAGGAGTTAATTAAACCCAATATAAATAGACTCTGCCCTCACTTTGCAATTCCAGGAGTGTTTTTCCTTCCTGTCCTCCACCCCCACAGGCACCTCTTTCCTCTTGGCCCCCTAAGCTCTAGCCTGGGTGAGCAGGGCTGGATACTCCTATACCTAGAGTCACTAGCCACTGCCCAGTCTGTTTCAGGAGCAGGCCTCAAATTCCTCAGGGGTTAAAGTGGGAAGAACCCGTGTGTGCACATTTTTTGTGCTTTTCCAGAATTGGGTACCATTTGGCAGTTGATCAGGCAATCTCCCCCGCTACCCCATTTCTACCCCTTTGTTTCCAGCCTCTTTTTTCCTCTGCAACCAAGGTTTCTTGTTTATCCAAGGTGGGGAGCTGAACTGAGACAATGTATGGGAAGGGTGTCTGGCAGGTAGCAAGCACCTTGTAGGGGGTCAGAAATGTTGCACCTTCTCTGAACTCCTCCATTGACCCTACATATTCCCCAGTCCCTGGTCCTGCCCTTTCCCTCATTCACTCAGCAGGCATCAGCAGAATCCCATCTATGCGCTCCTGGCCTCTCACCAAATGCTCTGTCCCCTACTCCCCTATCTGTGCAGGCTGAAGCTATGTTCATAGTTGGGATGAGGGCTGTGTTGTCTCAACACCACCCTGCCCTGTGGTGGGTGGGTGCAGGTGGTCGTGGGTGGCTCTGATGCTCCAGCTGCCACCCACAGGCACCATGACTCCTGTAAGGATGCAGCACTCCCTGGCAGGTCAGACCTATGCCGTGCCCCTCATCCAGCCAGACCTGCGGCGAGAGGAGGCCGTCCAGCAGATGGCGGATGCCCTGCAGTACCTGCAGAAGGTCTCTGGAGACATCTTCAGCAGGTGGGTGCTGCCACTCACCCCCACCTGATGAGAGGGCCATCCCTGTCCTGGGCAATCCCAGCAACACACCCTCTGGGAGCAGCCCCCTTGGGGAATCCTGGTCCTGGGGAACCCATCTGGCTTCCCTGTGTGGGAGGGGCTGAAGTGAGAGCCCAACTTGGAAGCTTTTACTCCTGGGAGTCCGAGAGCTCAGTCCCTTCCACCCCACTTAGCCTCCTGGTTTCCTGTGGTGGCTCTGCTCTCACAACTCATGCTTTTCCTCCCATTGGAGGGCCTATTACTTCACGTTTTCCTGCAGCCAGCAAATATTTACCCAGCAGTGCTCGTGTGCAAGGCAGTGTGGGAATCTCTATATATCCAGCCACGGATAAGGCAACATACCTCTCCAACTGGAGCGCACATTCTGGCAGGAGAGAAAGACCTAAATAACCAATACATGATTAGTTCTTCAATAACAGTTGTGACAAGGTCTATTGATAATATTTTGTAATCACTAATATTCATATAGTATAAACCGTGCACCACCATTGATTTGAGTGCATTAACTCACACTTCATGAGCAGGCACTGCCGTCATCTCATTTTATAGATGAGGAAACTGAGGCACAGAAAGGCTGAGAGACCTGGTCAAGTGACAGAGCCAGGATTCAAAGCCATAGATCATGGCCCCGAGTTATGTAGGTTATTACTGCATCTGTTCAGGGGAGATGGGGTACTGTGAGGCTCGTCATGGGAAGCCTGGCTTGGTCTCAGGTCAGGGAAGGCAGATGTGAGGAAATGACATTTATGGTAAAGTCTGAGGGTTGAGTGGGTAGGTTGGGAAGAACATTCCAGAAAGAAGCACATGAACTACAGCCTGGAGGTGGAGGACCTAAAAGGAAGCCAGCATGGCTGGAGCATGGAGTGGCCATTGAGGGAGGCGAGCTGGAGGGGTGCAGCTTCTTGTATTGGCAGCGCTGACCTCGCACAGTCCTTGGGCTCCAGTGACTTCACTCAGTGTTTATCTAACATGAGTGAGTAAATGGTGTTTGCTGTTTTTTTGGCAAAGGTCCCAGGGGTTGTCGGGTACACAGGTCCTGTCTTTGGCCATGAGCAACCTGAAATGAGGCTTGGTCTCCTTCCCAGGATCCCACACCATGCCTCACATGGTAGACCCCAGCGGGAAGTATGTGACTGCCTGACTCGGGTGCCTCTCGTGGTCCAAGTCATCCCTGCCCTGTCCCTTCCCTGGTTGTTGTCAGACCTGGAGCCCCTGCTCCTTCACTTTGCAGCCTCCTCTTCTGTCACCAACTGGGAACCCACCTCTTCCTGAAAGTCCTCCCCCACTGACTCACCGGCTTGCCCCAAGCTTGTCAAGAATGTCCCAGTAACCAGGGGGCACGCACTGAAGTGACTGAGGGGTTACCTTGGAGTTGATGCCTTGGCTCAGATCCAGCTCCCCTGTTTTCTTCCTCTGTAACCTTGGACAACCCAACCCCTCTAAGCCTCAGTGTTCTCATTTGTGAAGTTGTGGTAATAATGGTAGCTTCCTGGTAGAATTATTGTAAATATTAAATTAATCAAAACATGCAAAGGAATGGAACAGTGCCTGGCACCTAGGAAGCCTTCAGGAAATGCTGTGTCTTCCCTGTTGATAATCTTGACCCGTACACTGCCTTTGGTTGCCATTCATGAACCTGCCACCAATAGTAACAGAAAGTGCTGGATGCACCTTTTGTGCCTATCGTTGTGCTAAATGTGCCCAAGGGACGCCTAGGGAAGAGGACGCAGGTCTTTAAGAGCCATCAGCTCCAGATTGTGGCCACCCCATGTCCAGCACTTAGAATGGAGGCCGAAACCATTCCCTCGGAAATTGTGTTTCCTTGCCAAGATGGGGACTGCATGGTTGCCCTTCTCTGAGGGCAGCCCTGGATTTTTGGCGTCTTTCCTTTCCTGTCCTGGTACTTGGCACCTTGTAGACAGTTGCATGTCCCCTTCCCAGGGATGGGATGAGGAGAGGGCAGGAAGGCATTTCCTGGGTAATGGAGTGCTGCGTTCATTGAGTGTGGGTTCTCCAAGCTGCTGGCACAGCCCAGGGAGGGCCGGATGCCTCTCAGGAGCCTTGGGCCTGAGTCCTGGCTCCCTCACTCCTGGGTTCCAGGTCACTGCATCTGTCTCTCCACCATGTGCTCCACCTCGTGCTGGACCTTAAGAGATACCAATTATATGGCTGACACTGTGTCCTAGAGGCTGGAATGGGAACACATAGGGCGAGATTGATTGTTAATTGCTAGCATGAACCGCGTGGGCTTCTCAGGGTCTAGAGTGGAGAGAAATCGGTAAGAATTCGTGGCACGCCTGTCAGAACTCCCCAGACCAAGCTAAGCAAAAATTAACCAATCAGTAGAGCAGCCTTCGGAGTAAGGGCTAAAATGATGTCATCAGGGCCGGGTTTTGCTTTCCTTCCATGTCAGTTTGCTTCTTTGGGTCTGGCTGCATTCCCAGACAGGCCATGCTCTCGTGGTAGCAAGGTGACATGACACAGGGTCAGGTCCAGCAGGAAAGAATGCTCTCCTGTGTCCCCACTTTCTCCAGAAGCCACACTCACCCATCCCACCTGGCTTGGTCCTCATGTCTATCCCAGAATCCATTACTGGGGCCAGGGGACTATGACACACCACTTGGCTTAGACTGAGAAGCTCTGTGGGCAGCCCCACCTGAAGCTCTGGGACTAAGCCTGCAAGAGAGATGGATTCCCCAAGGGAAATGGGGCCATTGCTTGAGTACAAAGGAAATAGTTGCTGAAGAGGAGAACCACGTGCTTACTCCACATAGGGCAGACTCCTGGAAGAGAGGGGCAGGGTAGGGAGGTGGATATGCAGGTTGCCCTGGTGGGGTCTGGAAATGGGGGCCGCAGGCTTGGAGAGAGGCCTCAGTGTGGCTTGGAACGTGGTGTATGGTGGTCTGCCGCGAAGGCCGGCCTGCACAGGGGTGGGAGGGGGGTGCTTCTGCATGGGAAGCACAGACAGCGCTGCCTCTGCCTTGCACTCAGCTCTCGGGGCATGAGAGGCTGACTTTCCGTGAGCCCGTGGGCCAGGCCTCTTTGAATGGGACTGAGGGAGCTTTGCCCTGGTTCCTTTGTGTCCCCACGGTGCCACGGGAGGCTCCCTGGCAGGGTGTGGGGCAAGGCAGTGAGTGAAGAGTTGGGATGAGTGAGTTAGGGCCCACGGATTACTCAAGACAGGACTTCAAGTTGATTCAGGAGTGTTAGGGAGCTGTGATTGGATTTTGAGCAGGGCAGGGATGGGACAGAAGAGTTTGGGGAAGGTTCCTCAAGCATCCGTCACGGAAGGGACAAGAAGGGATAGAGAGTGGATGCCGGGGACACCCAGAAGCTGTTATTGTAGTCAGGATGTGACAGGGGTGAGGCTACAGACAGGGGACTTGCAAGCAGGGAGGGCAGGGTGAGACATTCAGAGGAAACGACGACAGGAAATGGTAACAGATAGGGAACGAGGATGAAGGGAAGGGAGAGCCAGTGATGACTGGCAGTGGAGTGGGGAGCACCGCCACCTCTACTCCTCCACTTGCCCCCTCCTGTGGCACTGGACAAGCGAGTGGGCTTTTCGTTGTCCATGGGCTTTTTTGGTGGGGATGTGACCAGCTTTGAACCCTTCCCCTTAAACATGCTCCTCCTGCATGGAAGAGACAGGGGCAGGGGAGAGACTCTCTCCCCACCACCCCATCTCAGGCCCCAGCACAGCCCGGCCTCTGGCCTCACTGGCGTCTGTGCCCAGTGATGCAGGCAGATGAGCTCCTGGCAAATTAGCATTCCAGGCTGTGCTCTCTCCTCCTGCTCTGCTGCAGCCGGGAGTGTGCAGAGACTGGAGGGGATGACAATCACCTCCCAGGCTGTCTTCAGCTGTGCCCTCCAGCCCCTCCCTGCCCCCTCTTTCTGCCCCTCCAGCTGCCCCCTCTTCACCTGGGAGAAGCCAGGCCCCCAAAATAACTTGCCAGATATGTCACCTGCTTCCCATGACGTAGATGACAAGGCAGAAGGGAGTTGGGATGGCACGGGGAAGAGGAAGGAACAGACTGTGTGTGTGGAAGTTTGGATGCTGTCATCTGCCATTGCCCGTCAGCCCCTGCCCAACCTCTTCCCCCAAGAGGCAGTGCCACTGCCCAGCACCTTCCCCCTGGGAAGGGTGATTTTCTCTGCGAAGCTCTTGGTCCTTTCCTCCATCTCTTTCTTTGTCCTTTTCCCCACCTCTTCCTTTCTTTTCCCTTCCTCCTTTCCCCTTTCCCCTTGTCCTCGCTTCCTCCATCCTTCCTTCTCCCCTGTTCTCTCTACCGATTGGCACCTGGTGGCCCCGAAGGTTACATGTTGCACTAGATCACTGCATAATTAGCAAGTCATTCTTAATTATCCCAGAGTGGAGAAGATAAAGGTGAAGGCAAGAGCCCAGGTTCAGCGTTTGCTTCCCTGGGGTCATGACAGAGGCAGGGGAGGAGAAGCAGTGAATGTGAATCTGGATCAGGAGTGGGTGTTCCTGCTTCTTCCTCCCCAGCAGCCTCTAGGGGGACTGGTGTGCTGATGTTGATGGGCCATGATCAGCTCCTTCTCACCTTCACAGTAATCCCATGATGTAGAAGGGACCATTTCTGTTTTTCAGTGGAAGAAGCTGAGGCAAAGACCAGTTAGTGACCTCCGCAGGGTCACACTGCTGCTAAACAGATGTGAAACCCAGGCCTGTGGGATGTTGTGGTTATTGATATTCATTTCTTACTTCCCCAGGAGCCCTGAGTCCCTTTGAATGTGGATGTGTGTCGTCTGATTCGTCTTTCACGGCCCCAGCATGTGCTCTACAAATGGGATGCACTCAAGTTATTGAACAGTGAGGGGTGGAGGGGGGAGAAGGAAAGCAAGGGATGCTTGGAGATGGTCCCCTCCGGGGCAGATAGAGGAAGATGGACCCTTAGTGACACCACGCGCAGAACAGGCTGGGTGAGCCACTTCCGTCCCTGATGTCCACAGAGGCAGCTTCCTCTCTAGTGCTGGGCGAGCGTGCCATAGGGTATGGCTTCAGCACTGAGCTTGTAAACTGACCTACCTTGAAGTAGGCCACCAAGCCAAGGGCGTCTGGACCAGGAATGACAAACAAATGGCACCATTCCCCCACCCTCAGGGTGGACATTGTTCATCAACGGCCTGGCCCCAGTGAGGCCCATGGGCCTTCCCGACACAGCCTTCCAGACCATCCTGCTAGTCCATGGAGATAGCAGATATGCTGCAAGCTTTCTGATCCTGAGTCTGCACTTGTCCTCGGCACCATAGCCTGTGACCGTAAGAGAATAGACTGTCCGCGGGCTTTGTCAACAAGCACGATGTTCCTTAGTCTCATGGGCTCTTGGCTAAGGAAAGAGCCCCAGGGTCATGTCTTCTACCTCCACCTTAGGCAGGATTCACCCTTGGGGCACCCCCGGAAGTTGCTTGTGAGCTGGAACCTAATTGCTCTGCAAAGTGATGCAGTTGTTTATGGATTTTTTTTTTTTTAACAGAACAGAGATCTGTCTCCTTGCAACTCTGCCCGCTATTCCTGATACAAGTTTACTCACTTCTCCACCTGACAGCCCTTTTGATATTTTGATATTTGAAGGGAATGATCATATTCTCAAAGTCTTCTGATCTTTAGCCAGAACATCCTTCAGTTATCTTCACATGTTGGGAGTTTCTCACTCATCACCATCCTCATCACCCTCCTTGAGATGTTTGCTCATTTGTCACTTTCTGTTCAGCCAGTGGCTGTTACACATCAGGCCCCATCCCAGGTGCTAGAGACATAGCAGTGAATGAGGCAGACTTCGCAGTCTGCAGGGGAGTTCAGAGTCCTCTTACTGTGTGGATCCAGTTTAAAGGGATGTGACTGTGGCTGAGACTGGTGCCTGGCATGGATTCGTTCATGAGTCCAGGGCTCTGTTTTCTGTGGTGGCTCCAAGAGAGTGCACGGTCCCTGCTGATTGAAAGAAGGATGAAGGGCAGAAGAGGGGCGGGGAGCTGTGTGCCCTAAGATCTCATTGCCTTTTTATGCCGATTAACATGCTTTTAGCCCCTACTGAGCTTATAGTTAACAGAAGTTTCCAGGTCTTTCTTCACCTGAACTGTGTCTAAAACAAGTTCCCTCCACCTTCTATATTTATACGCTTGATTTTTAAAACCTAAATGTTGGGCTTCACATTTGTTCCTTGTAAATTTCATCTGGGTGATTGCAGTCTACCCTCTGGCCTTTAAAAATTGTCTGAGCCTTGATTCGATCATGAAACCAGCTTACCCTTCCCCTGTGTGCTGGCCCCAGTTTTCTAACCAGGTGTTGAATGAACTGGATGGACTCTGCCAGATCCCTCCGTGCAAGGCTGGAATCAGTCCATTGTTCAACTGTGCCCTTTGGGGCTGTGATTCATTTGGCTCTGATTTTTCCTATATGTTCTCTCCTCCAACCCCCATAGCTCCATCTTGTCTACAAGATTTTGTTAGAAGCCGTCAAAATCCTGCTGACTCGAGATGCACTGTGCTGCATGTTTTCCCCGGGCACAGCAGGCTACTAATCCTGTTACAAAGAGAAGTGCTGTACATTGCGAGCAGTGCTGGCCCCTGGGACTCACCGCGGCCTTTTCTAAGTGCTTACAGACTCTCTGTTTAATAATCCATTCCAGAAATTTTCCAGGGCTCATTGTTGAGCTTGGTGTTTGCAACTTTGAGTGATCAGCCCTTCTGTCCTTTGTGGGAGCACCAGGACAGAGCAGCCTTTGTCCCTCCCCAGTCTCAGTTCCCTCCCACTGCCCCTGTGGACCTCGAATGCAGAGCTTATGCACCTACTGAAGGTCGTGTCAGCACCCAAGGCAGAATGAGGCTGCCTTGGGAACTAGGGTAAATTAAAACAGCTTGTGCTGGAGGACCCTTTACAGCAGATGAAGGCCTGTCCCCAGCCAGAAAAGATGGAGCACACGCTGGGTGGTGGCCCCGCTTCCTCACTGGAAGGAGATGGTGCTCTTCTTTTTTCTTTGTGAATTGTGGCCACCTTCATACCAGTCTGTCATGGAACACTTAAGCCGCTTGAGTGCCTGCTGGTACTCCCAGCCCTGCCATGCCTGAGCCCCCCTGCACACAAGGAGCCAGGAGTAATCAGGGCAGACCCATTAGGGTACGGGGACTCCTGGATTGTGAAATTGGCTCTCTGGGGGCCAAGGCCTTCTAAAGTTGGTGGAAGTGGCTTTGGCTTATTGGGTCCGATTCTAGGCCATTCATTCCAACCTTTAGAGACATCCCAGCTTTCACTAGCCCAGAGTCTGCAACCCCTCCACCATCCCACATC
Source organism: Gorilla gorilla gorilla (assembly GCF_029281585.2). Taxonomy (NCBI): domain Eukaryota; kingdom Metazoa; phylum Chordata; class Mammalia; order Primates; family Hominidae; genus Gorilla; species Gorilla gorilla. Next base: position 15,636,178 of record NC_073234.2, on the reverse strand, counting down.
CTCCTCCTCCCTTTCCTCATGAACCCCAGTCACGCCTCTGCCTTCTCAAACCCGTCCACCATCCCACACCCTCCTCCTCCCTTTCCTCATGAACCCCAGTCACGTCTCTGCCTTCTCATCCCTGCGCATCACACAGCCTCGCTCGTGCCCGGTGAATGCTGAGGCTGCTCTGGACATGGAGTGTGGCCCTGTGGGCAAGGGCTGGGCTCTTGGAGGTAGGGGAGCTACCGGGGTGACTGGGAGGAGGATGTTGTGTTACACACGCATCAGAGTTAACTTTGCAGTGAGAGCGGCCTTGCTGCGGCCAAAGAACATGGAAAAGCATGAGTGGGGTTATGTGCCTTAAAGCATCAGACACTTGGGCCTCGGGCACCAGGAGCCGGCCACAGGGATGTCTGGGGAAATGGCGTTCCGTGAGACGCAAGCACACAAGAATGCACTTGGCACATCTGGGGAACAGCAGGCAGCTGATATCACTGGGCCCACCCCGCACCAGGGAGGATGGAAGCAGGTGAGGAGCTAGACCACACTGAGGTGGTGGTCGGGACTCAGGGTTTGCTCAGTGAGCCATTCACTATGTGCAGGGGCAGTTCCCCGTCTGAATTTAGGTGACGACACTCAGGTCCAGCCTTGCCAGTCTCAGCCTCCGGTCTCCATTCCCCCTCTGCAGAGGCCACTTTGTCTGCTGCACGTGATCATGAGGGGTTGTGAAATGCTTGCCCCATCAATAGCCATGTGTGCAAGTGTAAATACCATCCTCTGTGTGCCCTGGAGGCTGTCCTTCAGATAGCATGTACACGTGGCAGCATAGGGCCTGTCCCTACTGAGAGTGCAGGGAACTCAGTACCGTCAACTCCTCGACCCTGCAGGTCAGATTATCCTTGTAGAGGCCCCGTGGATGGCACCAAGATTGGCCCTGGCAAGCAGGTGACCCTGACTTAAGAGCCCTTGCCTGAGGGCGTGGCCTGGCACCTCTGCTGTTAGGAGCAGGAGGTGTGCAGGGGGTGGGGAGCAGCCCAGCCTCTATGATCTTCTCCATGGCAGGATCTCCCAGCGGGTAGAACAGAGCCAGAGCCAGGTGCAGGCCATTGGAGAGAAGGTCTCCTTGGCCCAGGCCAAGATTGAGAAGATCAAGGGCAGCAAGAAGGCCATCAAGGTAGTCCCCATGCCCCTGTGTCCTGAGGCTACTGGGCAGTCCCTCCATTTCCCCATGCCTCTGAGGCTGCCCAGTCTCTGCCCTGCTGCCCACCTGTACCTTGGGCTTTCTTCTCGCCCAGGCTCCCAACTCCACCCTCTCCTGCCAAGCAATCCTAGCCCTCTGAGCCTCTTGGGGCCCCCTCAGACTTGTCCCTGTGTCCACAGGTGTTCTCCAGTGCCAAGTACCCTGCTCCAGAGCGCCTGCAGGAATATGGCTCCATCTTCACGGGCGCCCAGGACCCTGGCCTGCAGAGACGCTCCACAGGATCCAGAGCAAGCACCGCCCCCTGGACAAGAGGGCCCTGCAGGTCTGCTGGCCACGCACATAACTTAGCCTGTCACACACCAGGAGGACTGGATACTGGGGAGGGGCCGGGGCCACCATAGGGTTCTGTCCCCCAGAGGAGGCTGACTGGGATGGGGTGGCAGCTGATTAGGCCCGGCACTAAATATTCACCATCCCTTGGCCATCCTGGCCCTCCCAGGAGAAGCTGAAGTACTTTCCTGTGTGCGTGAGCACCAAGCCGGAGCCTGAGGACGATGCAGAAGAGGGACTTGGGGGTCTTCCCAGCAACATCAGCTCTGTCAGCTCCTTGCTGCTCTTCAACACCACCGAGAACCTGTATGGCCAGAAGGCAGGGCTGAGGGGTGTGGGCGGGAGGCCTGGCCTGGCTTAGTGGGGACCCAGGGCATCAGACACAGGTACAGCACACAGGCCAGGAGCCAGGGGGTGACTGGGGTGGCTCGGCTCGGGAGGCCTGGGACCCCACAGTGCACACTGTGCCCCTGATGATGTGGGAGAGGAACATGGGCTCAGGACAGCAGGTGTCAGCTTGCCTGACCCTCATGTCGCCCCTGTAGGTACAAGAAGTATGTCTTCCTGGACCCCCTGGCTGGTGCTGTAACAAAGACCCATGTGATGCTGGGGGCAGAGACAGAGGAGAAGCTGTTTGATGCCCCCTTGTCCATCAGCAAGAGAGAGCAGCTGGAACAGCAGGTGGGAGGGGCGGGACAGAGGTGGAGACAGGTGCAGTGGCCCAGGGCCTTGCCAGAGCTCCTCTCCAGTCCAGGCTGTTGAGCCCCTTATTCCACCCATGGGAGGTGCACACAAGGTCTTGTTGGCTGCCCCTGCAGGTCCCTGTCACCTCTCACATGTCCCTGCCTAATCTTGCAGGTCCCAGAGAATTACTTCTATGTGCCAGACCTGGGCCAGGTGCCTGAGATCGATGTTCCATCTTACCTGCCTGACCTGCCCGGCATTGCCAACGACCTCATGTACAGTGTCGACCTGGGCCCCGGCATTGCCCCCTCTGCCCCTGGCACCATTCCAGAACTGCCCACCTTCCACACTGAGGTAGCCGAGCCTCTCAAGGCAGGTGAGCTGGGTTCTGGGATGGGAGCTGGGCTGGGGACCTCCCTGCTCACACACCTTCTTCCCTAGACACCCCACACTTTGTGTTTCAGACCTACAAGATGGGGTACTAACAGCACCCCCACCACCCCCACCGCCCCCACCACCTCCCCCAGCTCCTGAGGTGCTGGCCAGTGCACCCCCACTCCCACCCTCAACCGCGGCCTCTGTAGGCCAAGGCACCAGGCAGGACAACAGCAGCAGCAGCGCGTCTCCTTCAGGTGGGAGCAGCTCTTTGAGGCCACCTCATTTCTGGCGTGCTCAGTGCACTTGGGTGGATTTTCTGTGGGTTTGTTAAGTGGTCAGAAATTCTCAATTTTTTGAATAGTTCCCATTTCAAATACCTTGTTCTACTTGGTTCATAAAATAGTGGTTTTCAAACTGTAGAGCTCTGGACTTCTCACTTCTAGGGCAGAGGGAGCCTGAACAAGTGAGGCTCTGGGTTCCCCATTCCTAATTAAACCAATGGAAGGAAGGGGTCTAATAACAAACTACAGCAACACGTTTTTCATGTCAGCTTCACTGCTGTATCTCCCAGTCTAACCCTAGCATCCAGAAGTGGCACAAAACCCCTCTGCTGGCTCATGTGTGCAACTGAGACTGTCAGAGCATGGCTAGCTCAGGGGTCCAGCTCTGCAGGGTGGGGGCTGGAGAGGAAGCAGGGAGTATCTGCACACAGGATGCCCGCGCTCAGGTGGCTGCAGAAGTCAGTGCCCAGGCCCCACACAGTCTCCAAAGGTCCGGCCTCCCCAGCGCGGGGCTCCTCGTTTGAGGGGAGGTGACTTCCCTCCTAGCAGGCTCTTGGACACAATAAGCTTCCCCAGCCCTGCCTGAGCAGCCTTTCCTCCTTGACCTGTTCCCCACCTCCCGGCTCCAGTCCAGGGAGCTCCCAGGGAAGTGGTCGACCCCTCCGGTGGCCGGGCCACTCTGCTGGAGTCCATCCGCCAAGCTGGGGGCATCGGCAAGGCCAAGCTGCGCAGCGTGAAGGAGCGAAAGCTGGAGAAGAAGAAGCAGAAGGAGCAGGAGCAAGGTGAGCGGGCCCTGGAGCCTGCGGTCGGAGGGCCTTGGGCAAGATCGCCTCCTCCCCTCCAGCCCTGAGTCCACCGGGTGCTTTCTGCCCACCCCCTGCTCCTGCCAGCTGGCCCCTGCTTCCCCTAGGGCACATGCTGAAAGCCCTGGGCCGCCACCAGAGGTCCTCAGCCCTCCTGCCTGGGCTATGGCTCCTTCCTGGTTTGGGAACCATAGTGGAGCTTTCCTCTCTAAGCTCACCCAGCTCAAACTGTGACAGGAGAATCTTCTTCGACTGCCAAGAGCGGTCCAAGGCAATGGTCAGCCACTGCAGCCTCCTGAGATATTTTTAGAGACTGGACCTGAGGCCTCTTGAGGCTACTGATGATGCCTGCTGTGAACGCAGACACTGGTGTGATGCGATGCCTGCGCCTGCAGCGGCAGTGCTCTGGGCACTATGGTTTTGAGCTTGTACCCAGCGCTGCTTTTGCCTTGCTCTGTGACCCCAGGCAAGCTGCCTCACCTCTCTGGGCCAGTTTCCCCATTGTACAGTGGTGCTGCACACCCTGGCCCTGTCCCCGAGGTGGCTGGGAGGTGGCTCCTCAAACAGCCGCTTTCTCATCAGCGCCCGGTGCTGGATCAGGGATCGACTGAGGCTCTGAGCTAACTGGGAAACACAGTGGCCTTGGAGGGCTGGGGAGTGTCGTGGGGGTGGAGACAGGGAGCCACCGGTCGCATGTGACTGAACTCTTCACCCCAGTCTGTGGCTTTCCCGTTGCAGTGAGAGCCACGAGCCAAGGTGGGGACTTGATGTCGGATCTCTTCAACAAGCTGGTCATGAGGCGCAAGGGTAGGAGGCAGGGCCGCTGCCCGCCCTGGGCCGCCACATTGTAATTCTGTCCTGCCTTTTCTTCCTGTATTTAAGTCTCCGGGGGCTGGGGGAACCAGGGTTTCCCACCAACCACCCTCACTCAGCCTTTTCCCTCCAGGCATCTCTGGGAAAGGACCTGGGGCTGGTGAGGGGCCCGGAGGAGCCTTTGCCCGCGTGTCAGACTCCATCCCTCCTCTGCCGCCACCGCAGCAGCCACAGGCAGAGGAGGACGAGGACGACTGGGAATCCTAGGGGGCTCCATGACACCTTCCTCCCCCAGACCCAGACTTGGGCCGTTGCTCTGACATGGACACAGCCAGGACAAGCTGCTGAGACCTGCTTCCCTGGGAGGGGGTAACGGAACCAGCACTGTGCGGAGACCAGCTTCAAGGAGCGGAAGGCTGGCCTGAGGCCACAGAGCTGGAGCGGGGACTTCTGTCTGCCTGTGCTCCATGGGGGGACGGCTCCAGCCAGCCTGCGCCAGTGGGTTCTTCTCTTCTCTAAAGAGGCTTCCAGAGAAAATGGCACACCAATCAATAAAGAACTGAGCAGAAACCAACAGTGTGCTTTTAATAAAGGACTTCTAGCTGTGCAGGATGCAAACGTCTCGGGGTCAGTGACTGCCTCCTGCCCCTGTTGGTCCCTAGGCAGTGGGGGCAGAAGCTCCCAGCTGACCTGTTTCTCTGGGATGAGGGAGGAGAGAAGGGCAGTCAGCAGGGGCAGCTGTTGCAGATGGGAGGAATAGTCTCCCACAAAAAAGGTTTCAGTGGCAGACACGGGGTCTCTAAAAATAGTCGTGCTGAGAGCCTAATGGCCCTTGGCACAATTGCTGGTGTTGGGGTTGAAGATGTCTTGGAGTTTGCTCAAGTGGTTGAGAGGGAGGGAGGTGCCATCGACTTGGAGGAACTGGCACCAAGCCAGGGTGATACAAATCCAGGCAAGGCTGTGGGGCAGGTTAGGGAGCAAGGCTGGAGGAGTGACTCAGGAAGAAGGTGGGGGAGGTGACAAGCCCCCAGGCAGGGGCCCTGTGGCCATGGGGATCTTTTTAAATTAAGACTAGGGAGTGAATAGTCCAGGGCAGCTAACTTTAGTTATTATAGAAAGGGCAGAAGCAGATGGGTCTGCTCCGTCTCGCTTCTAAGAAGATGGGCAGGACAGAAATGGCAGCCTCCTGCAGAGGCCCAGTGAGAAGCCTGGCCCTCTGCCACGCAGGACGGAAGACAGATTGGATTCCACAGAGGGGAGCTGCCCTGGGAAGACCTCACGGATGGCCAGGACCCACCATTCGGGATTCCCGTTTTCTCCAATGGGCACTAATGCCTGTGCCTGGGTCCTGGCAACACTCTGGACTCCACACTCTCCTGGGTTTCACCTTTGTAGCAGGATCCCTGCAGACCAGGCCCATGACAAACACCGTCTCCAGCGGGCAGAGCGAAGGAAGGGCGCAGCGCCAGGCAGTGGTGCAGCTGACTGTCAGGAAGAGGCCTACTTCTGGTGAAACTGGGCAGACAAAAGGCAGTGATAAATGCGATCTCGGGGTGGTGGAGGCTCTCAGGAAAGGAAAAGGCAGGACTGAACTTCCGCACAGCAGCAATGGCAGAACCAAAGGTGGCTTTGACCTCCACGAGGGCTCAGATCCAGGCCAACAGCTTGTCCAGGACAGGGTGCCAGGTGTGTCACTGGTCCAGGAGCACTATGCTGGCAGAATCCCTTTGGTGCCTGATGGCCCTGCCTTCGTGGGAACAGAGGCTAAGGCTTTTGAGTTACAGCTGCCTCCCCAACAGTGCATCCCCCTCTCCTTCCTCAGCCTCAGGTGGGAGACAGGGCAGGCAGCCCCTCTTTCCTCTTCTCCACTTCTCCAGCCCCTGTCTGTCCACCCAGCTGGAGGCAGCCAGGCTTGCCTATGGACTGGTTGACAGCCTTCATGCACAGGCTCTCCACCAGAGCCTTTCTTGGGGGCCCCTGGCCTGGGCTCTGAGCTGGGAGTGAAGGGGATGACCCATGCGGACTGTTTCCTGCTTGTAGCTTTCCCTGGGAAAGACTCTGCCAGGCCTTGGAGCCAGACCAGGAGGCTTCATAAGCCACCGCAAGCAGCAGGGCTCCAGATGACATCACAGGGAAGATCAAGAGGGTGTGGAGGGGCATCCAAGCCTCGCCAGGAGACAGGAGACGCCGGCCCAGCACAGCCCTAGGGGCGACGCCATTCCCACTCACTGCCTACTCTCCTCTCACCTCTGCAACACTGGGGACACTCACAAGAGTGTGATCCAAGTCGGCCGTCGTCTTCTGCAGCTCTGGAGACCTGATGCTGGGGAAGGGCATGCCTGGCATCACCACACACCTAGGGGGAGACAGGAGCCTGGGGCCGGTGGGCCCACACATCACCAGCTGCTCCGTTCTACCATTTCCTCAGCCCTCTTGGCTGTGCCTGCGGCTCTGCCCCTCCCCTCTCTGCACCTACCACCCGGAGAGGGCTTGTTCAGCTCAGAGATCCCACCTAGGCCAATCCACTGGGTTTTGCAGCAGCGATGGCCTGCCTGATCTTCCACCTGCTCTCCCAGGGCCAAAGCCAGAGCTGCTGAGACCCTCCCTCCAGCCGGCTGGTCTGAGCAGTCACAGCCCGGCTTTGGGCTCCGATGGCAGCAGACGGCAGGTAGGGGTCCAGCTGCTGGAGCGAGGCCGGCCGTGTATCACAGCCAAGGAGATGAGCAGGAGCACTACTTACTGGCCTAGGTTGTCAGAGAAGTTGATCCTCTCACTCATCTTTCCTCCAATCTTTCCTCCAATCTTTCCCCCATGCCTGGTTGTGGTATTAGGTTACATGCAGACAACACGGGCCAGAATATGAACAATGGCCCATCCCACTCTAGGCATGGCTCCTCTCCACAGGAAAACTCCACTCCAGTGCTCAGCTTCCACCCTGGCACAGGCCAGCAGTTGCTGAAAGTCAGACACCTGCAGACGAAGACCACAGCATCAAGACCCTGTGACCTCCCAAAGGCCCGGTGGAAAGGACACGGGAAGTCTGGGCTAAGAGACAGCAAATACACATGAACAGAAAGAAGAGGTCAAAGAAAAGGCTGACGGCAAATTAAGAAAAAGAAAAATGGTGAACGATACCCGGTGCTGGCAATCTCGTTTAAACTACATGCAGGAACAGCAAAGGAAATCCGGCAAATTTGCACAGTCATTCTCAACACCGGCCATGCAGCAAAATCATCAGTGGAAATTTAAAAAAATACACATGGCCAGGCCCCAGCCCAAATCACTAATAAGAATCTCCAGGGCTTCACCTGTTAGACTGGCAAAAATCCAGAAGTAAACACTTTGTGGAGAAACAGGCATTCCTAGACATTGCTGGTGGGATACAGAACAGTACAAGTCTGATGGTAATCAGTTAACAAATTAAACATTTATTTTATACTTTTAAACCCAGGAATCCCATATTTAGGAGTCTACTGAGACCAAACAGCATATGCTCCGGGTGTTTTCCCATAATCCGCCACTACTGTTGGAGCAAGAGGGCCCGGCAGTGTCCGCAGCTGCCAGCAGGCGGGCGTGCCGCCTCTACACTGTGAGCAAGAGGACCCTGCAATGTCCCTAGCTGCCAGCAGGCGGCGTGCCACCACTATACAGTAAGCAAGAGGGCCCTGCAGTGCCCCGGCGCCAGCAGAGGCCGCTGGCCACCACTCTAAGCAAGAGAGCCCTGCAGTTGCCCTAGTTGCCAGCAGGGGGCGCACTGGCACTGCACCGTGAGCAAGCGTGTCCTGTAGTGCCCGGCTGCAAGCAGGGGGCGGTCGAGCCCGACTTTTCGGATTACTGACGTTCCACCCGTCTCTGCACCGCGCCGCCGCGACGTGCGTTTCTGCGCCTGCACGGGGCCGCCCCTCCCCACCCCCCGCCCCCAGCCCGGCGCCGTGCGACTTTGCTCCTGCACCACGCGCCCCACAACCCCCGCCCATAGGCGTGGTCTCTGCGCCTGCGCCGCGCCTCCCCCCAGGACGCGCTAGCATGTGTCTCTGCGCCTCTCTGCGCCGGCGCCGGCGCGGTGCGCCTCTCTGCGCCGGCGCCGGCGCGGTGCGCCTCTCTGCGCCGGCGCCGGCGCGGTGCGCCTCTCTGCGCCGGCGCCGGCGCGGTGCGCCTCTCTGCGCCGGCGCCGGCGCGGTGCGCCTCTCTGCGCCGGCGCCGGCGCGGTGCGCCTCTCTGCGCCGGCGCCGGCGCGGTGCGCCTCTCTGCGCCGGCGCCGGCGCGGTGCGCCTCTCTGCGCCGGCGCCGGCGCGGTGCGCCTCTCTGCGCCGGCGCCGGCGCGGTGCGCCTCTCTGCGCCGGCGCCGGCGCGGTGCGCCTCTCTGCGCCGGCGCCGGCGCGGTGCGCCTCTCTGCGCCGGCGCCGGCGCGGTGCGCCTCTCTGCGCCGGCGCCGGCGCGGTGCGCCTCTCTGCGCCGGCGCCGGCGCGGTGCGCCTCTCTGCGCCGGCGCCGGCGCGGTGCGCCTCTCTGCGCCGGCGCCGGCGCGGTGCGCCTCTCTGCGCCGGCGCCGGCGCGGTGCGCCTCTCTGCGCCGGCGCCGGCGCGGTGCGCCTCTCTGCGCCGGCGCCGGCGCGGTGCGCCTCTCTGCGCCGGCGCCGGCGCGGTGCGCCTCTCTGCGCCGGCGCCGGCGCGGTGCGCCTCTCTGCGCCGGCGCCGGCGCGGTGCGCCTCTCTGCGCCGGCGCCGGCGCGGTGCGCCTCTCTGCGCCGGCGCCGGCGCGGTGCGCCTCTCTGCGCCGGCGCCGGCGCGGTGCGCCTCTCTGCGCCGGCGCCGGCGCGGTGCGCCTCTCTGCGCCGGCGCCGGCGCGGTGCGCCTCTCTGCGCCGGCGCCGGCGCGGTGCGCCTCTCTGCGCCGGCGCCGGCGCGGTGCGCCTCTCTGCGCCGGCGCCGGCGCGGTGCGCCTCTCTGCGCCGGCGCCGGCGCGGTGCGCCTCTCTGCGCCGGCGCCGGCGCGGTGCCGTTGCGAAGGCGGAGCTGCGTTCTCCTCACCACAGACCCTGGCGGGCAACGGGCACCGCGAGGGCGGAGCTGCCTTCTGCATAGCACAGACCCGGGAGACACCGCAAAGGCGGAGCAACTTTTTCGGTAGAGACTTTGGGGGCACGGCCTCGCGTCGGGACAACTCGGAGCCGCATCGACGGTGAACAAAATCCTTCCTGTTTGCAGCACTGAATAATGAGGCTTAGGGTTAGGGTTAGGGCTGGGGCTGGGGCGAGGGCGAGGCTGAGGGTTTCGGGTTTAGGGTGAGGGCGAGGATTTTAGGGTTTTAGGGTTTTAGGGTTAGGGTTTGGGTTAGGGTTAGGGTTGGGTTAGGGGTAGGGGTTAGGGTTGGGGTTGGGGTTTAGGGTTAGGGTTTAGGGTTAGGGTTAGGGTACTGTAAATAATTTCACATTACTAATAATAAATTATTGTTTGTATTACATTATTACATAATGTAAAGGCTGTTAAGACATGTTTGTCTTCAAAGAATGGCCTTGGTTTCTCTGGGCAGTGCCTCCTCATGGAAGGGTAAGGGTTAGGGTTAGGGTTAGGGTTAGGGGTTAGGGGTTGGGGTTAGGGTTGTGTTAGGGTTAGGGTTAGGGGTTAGGGTTAGGGGTTCGGGTTCGGGTTAAGGGTTCGGGTTCGGGTTCAGGGTTAGGGTCAGGGTTTGGTTTAGGGTTGGGTTAGGGTTAGGGGTTAGGGTTGTGGTTGGGGTTTAGGGTTAGGGTTAGGGTTAGGGTACTGTAAATAATTTCACATTACTAATAATAAATTATTATTTGTATTACATTATTACATAATGTAAAGGCTATTAAGACATGTTTGTCTTCAAAGAATGGCCTTGGTTTCTCTGGGCAGTGCTTCCTCATGGAAGGGTAGGGGTTAGGGTTAGGGGTTAGGGTTAGGGGTTGGGGTTAGGGTTAGGGTAGGGTTAGGGTTAGGGGTTAGGGTTAGGGGTTCGGGTTCGGGTTAAGGGTTCGGGTTCAGGGTTAGGGTTTGGGTTAGGGTTAGGGGTTAGGGTTGGGGTTGGGGTTTAGGTTTAGGGTTAGGGTTAGGGTACTGTAAATAATTTCACATTACTGATTATTATTTGTATTACATTATTACATAATGTAAAAGCTATTAAGACATGTTTGTCTTCAAAGAATGGCCTTGGTTTCTCTGGGCAGTGCCTTCTCGTGGAAGGGTAATACATTCCTGCTAAATCATGGGCAAAGCGGGCTTCCAAGAGCTACAGGCTGCAGCAGCAGCTTCTCCTCTACGTCCTTCACTGCCTCAAATTGTTGTTGACTTTGAAAGCTTCTTTCAGTCTAGTTTTATCAACAGAGCTAGTATTTCATGAGGTTCTACTACATACCAGGTTCCAGAAAGCTAAATGCCTTTTGTTTGTTATTATTCACTAAATACAAATCACAGCTCTCTCCTCATTACTCACACAACAAAATTTAGCTGAGGGAGATTGAGTGACTTTCCCAGGGTCACATAGCTACTAAGAGCAGAGTCGTGTTTAGATTCATGTGGGAATATTGAACACAGAAATCAACCAGTTGAGACATCCTATGTTCCAAAAGCCTACTCAAGCCATTTGTTCTTATTTTAAGTAAAATCTTTATGCTAATTTTAAACTCCAAATACTTATGAATGGCAGAGATCTACAGATTTGATTCTGATGTAAGAAATGGTGGTCACCAGCTGGTTACTGCTACCACCCCACAACCCCGAGCATACTGGACGAATGTCTAAGCCTTGTGGTTAGTGTGGACAATGCTGGTGGAGTCTGAAGTTGTCATGCAGTGACTCATGCAAGCTTAGGCAGATTTGGTGATATATGACACAGAGATGCAAAGAAATGTTGTAGCTGACACACACAGGCTGGCTCTGGGAGATGCAGAAGGAGCACGTCACCCAAAATAGAGCCAGACAGACATCCTTAAGGAAGGAGCAAAGGGGCTGCATCTTAAAGAATGTAGAAAGGATTTGTCATGAGAGATGGGGCAGGAAGTTCTTGAGAGGCAGAGGGAGAGCATGAGAATGTTGGGAAGGGAGGAGAGATTCTCGCACATCTGGGAAGCTGACAACCCATCAGCATGGCCAGAAGGAAAATAAGGAGGAGGAGCAGAAATAGATGAGGCTGGATATAGAAGCAGGGCTGAAGCTGTGTCGATTGTAGTAAAGAGTTGTGATTCTATGCAGAACGCATTAGGTAGCATTCTAAACAGAGATCTTTTAAAAGAAGAGTCAGCAAGTGTTTTCTGCAAGGGGCTAAATTTAAGTTTTCCAAGCCATGTGGTCTCTCTCTCTCAATGACTCAGCTTTTCCATTATACCATGAAAGTAGCCAGAGACATTATGTAACACAGGTATTGGCTGTGTCCCATTACAACTTTACTTACAAATGCAGACTGTGTCAGACATGGTCCATGCATGGTAGTTTGCCACACCCTGTTTTAGAAAGCTCAGGTTTATGATGTGATGGAGAATGCCTACAAGAGCTCTTGTTTTAAATGGTAGAGTGAACATACACTTGAATTCTATCCTGCTTGACCCAAGCTCTTGATAGCGAAAGGTAGAAAAGATAGATGGTAAATAGATAGATAGATGATAGATAAAGAAAATACATAGCTGTTCCAGAAAACAGAAATGGATAACTTCATGAACCAAAAGCAGAGTAATATACTTTAGAAAGGAAGCAGGCCAGAAAACCCACAGTTGCAAAACAAATAGAATTTCCAACTGCCTCTTGTAGCCCCTTCCTGGAAGTAGTCACAGCCCAGGGTGTTCGACTTCTTCCTCTGTTTTTTGTTTGTTTGTTGTTTGCTTTTCTGTGGGGTTTTTGTTGTTGTTGTTTGCTTTAAAAAAAAATTCCCTTTCCCTGCTTTTTTGTCACAGCAGCCTTTGTCACTTCAAACACCGCAAGTGTTCTTTAAAAAAAATTATATCAACCTTTCAATTAAAATGCAACATGTCTGAAACTTGGTATCTGGAGAGGTGAGTTGGACAAAGGAGCCCTTGTTACTGCACGTTTTCATTCTTCAAATTTCACCTTGCACGCAGTAACAGACAGTGCACAAAGCCACTTCCTTATGGACAGAAATTCTGAAATCCTTTTATGCCTGGCCTTTCCATCCTTCAACTTCCCCTCTCCCACGCTGTGAATGATTGTATTGGACATTTTTGTTTTAATGTCAGTGACAGGGGAACACAGGTAGCTCTAATATAGCTGTGACCCAGATGCTTCTGTTTCTAGCGTGTATTTATTTTGCAGCAAACATTTATATCCATGATTTTTCACGGTCTTTTGAAAATAATTAGGCAATATCTCATCTGAGGTAGGATGTTTCTAGGGGTTGTGTTCTGAGGGAGGAAAACTAATCTGTTCTCTTTCCACTGCATTCTAGGAACAGTAAGAGGACCTTGTGCATGAATAATTTGTTTCCACACTACAGGGTGGGTAATAAGCAGATTAGTAAAAACAATTCTGCTTCACTTCAATAACAGCCTCCTCCAACTCATTTTTTCTCAACAAACTTATTTTTCCAGCAGAAGAATCCCAGACTTCTTAGAGAACCCAGTGACTTTTTGCACCTTAAATCTGTGAAATCCTCATGTTTTCTTCTGCCGTATCCATAGTTCAAACAAAGATGAGGCAAAGCTAGATGCATTCCTGAAGGAACCCAAGAAATTCCTCTCTTTCTTTCTCTGGAATGAAATGAATTCTCTAGACAACCAGTTCTAACCTTCAGAAACCAAACCTGTTTGTGAGATCTCCTTCAAATACTGCTGTGGACCCCAGTGTTTATTCAGTACATTTTTTACATATTTGTTTTATTTGGAATCCATGTATTTGTAATTTTAGTGTTTGTATTAATATCAGGGAGAAATGTTTAAATCTGTCTATGCCATATGTGCCTCTGGCTTATTGCCCAATTAATTGTAGTCTCAGGCTAAGCTTTGGTTTCTATCTTTAATTTTTGTCAGAAGAAATATAACTGATCTCAAAACATCTGCTTTTATTGTAGGGGCTCATGCTGCCATCTCCATTCCTCTCTCTTTTCTTGCAATCTGGGTGGAAGTTCTTTAATATGAACATTTCAACCACCTTCATTCTACCATGTCCACTATCAGCACATTCAAACTGATCCAGCCAAGGCTGTCATCTTAGGTCAGGGATTTTTTAGGAATCTATTTTGCTGTGATGCGGCTGGCACCCCTTTGACTCACTGTATCACCCCAGGGTTCTTTTCATTTCAGAAGCCCAAGAGGGCAGAAAAAGAAGTAGGTGAGCAATTAAACACACTGAGTCAGGAGCATCTCCCCTTGCGTTAAGCAATGTTGTAGAACATCGATGTTCTACATCGATGTTGGCGACCTTGGTACCATTTTGTCCACTTGATTGGAAAAGCCAGTCAATAATTTCAGGTCACTGTTGGCCTTAGAAGAAGAGCCCAAAGGCAACAAGCAAAGGTGCTTGTGTCCAGTCGCCTCTAGAAGCATTTTCACTTTCCCTTAAGGTTTCCCTTGATGAACATAGAAGTACTGTATGTAGAATTGACCCAGTGCTGCCCTGGTAACTCTGTATATTAGGCCAAATTTACATTTCTTACCTTTATGAGAGGCACCCTGGTAGGCTAGTGGAGTTACACACAAAGTCTGATCTCAGCTGCGCTGTCCAGAAATGCAACACGGTCCACTCAAATAACATTCTCTGAGCCTGTTTCTTTAGCTGTGAAAGAAGAATAACATACCCATCTAAAAAGGCAGCTTATTGTATTTGATTGGTCTTTTATTTTCTATGAAACTGTGTTTAACACAGTAATTATTTTCATTTGTGTACTACATTTGTGTTGTGTTTTTGGTTTCAGTTTTGTTTTTGAAATGGAGTCTTTTTTTTAGTGGTTTTTTGTTTTGTTTTGTTTTGTTTTGTTTTTGAGATGGAGTCTTTCTATTGTCACCCAGGCTAGAGTGCAGTGGCGTGATCTACGCTCACTGCAACCTCCACCTTCCAGGTTCAAGTGGTTCTCCTGCCTCAGCCTCCTGAGAAGCTGGGATTACAGGTGCCCACCACCATGCCCAGCTAATTTTTAAAATATATTTTTAGTAGAGATGGGGTTACAACATGTTGCCCAGGCTGGTCTCAAACTACTGACGTCAAGTGATCCACCCGCCTTGGCTTCCCAAAGTGCTGGGATTATAGGCATGAGCCACCGCGCCTTGCTTGTTTTAAAATAAGGGTTTCTTGGCTAGGCATGGTGGCTCACACCTGTAATCCCAGCACTTTGGGAGTCCAAGGTCCGTGCATCACCTGAGGTCAGGAGTTCGAGACCAGCCTGACCAATATGGAGAAACCCTGTCTCAACTGAAAATGCAAAATTAGTCAGGCGTGGTGGTGCATGCCTGTAATCCCAGCTACTCAGGAGGCTGAGGAAGGAGAATTGCTTGAACCCAGGGGGCAGAGATTGCAGTGAGCTGAGATCACACCATTGCACTCCAGCCTGGGCAACGAGCAAAACTCTGTCTCAAAATAAAAAAAAGATTTCTTAAAATGATATTTTCAGTATTTTATAGATGATGTGTAAGCAGCAATCTTAATAGGATGTTACCCGACACTTTGTGAGACTGGCAGCTGATTTGATCCAGATGTCTCTAATTCTTTTTTCTTTTTCTTTTTCTGTTTTTTTTTTTTTTTTTTTTTTTTTTGACAGAGCCTTGCTCCGTCCCCCATGCTGGAGTGCAGTGGCACAATCTCGGCTTACTGCAAGCTCCACCTCCCGGGTTCAAGCGATTCTCCTGCCTCAGGCTCCCGAGTAGCTGGGATTACAGGCGCGTGCCACCATGCCCAGCTAATTTTTTGTATTTTTGGTAGAGACAGCATTTCACCATGTTGACCAGGCTGGTCTCGAACTCCTGACTTTAGGTGATCTGCCTGCCTCGGCTTCCCAAAGTGTTAGGATTACAGGTGTCAGCCACTGTGCCTGGCCCAGATGTCTCTAATTCTAACATGAGATGTATTGCAGGATCATAGCAGAGTGAGTTGCTGATGTATCCAGAAGGAAACGAGCATGGAACTCTCACGACAGCTGTCCTGAGAAGTGTGTGTGTGCTGTGCTTGAATATCTCACTGCTCATTTATACACAGGCTTTCTGGTGACTGAGTTAACAGTATCTGTTTCATAAATAATGTAGTCCTCTTTCTTTCTTTCTCTCCCTCTCTCTCTCTTTTTTTTTTTTTTTTGAGACAGGGTCTTGCTCTGCTACCCAGGCTGGAGTGCAATGGTGCACTCTCAGCTCACCGCAACTTCAGCCTCCTGGGTTCAAGCGATTCTCCTGCCTCAGCCTCCCAAGTAGCTGGGATTACAGGCATGCGCCACCACGCCTGGCTAATTTTTTCTTTTTTTTTTTTTTGAGACGGAGTTTTGCTGTTTTTGCCCAGGCTGGAGTGCAATGGCACAATCTCGGCTCACCACAATCTTTGCCTTTTGGGTTCAAGGGATTCTCCTGCCTCAGCCTCCTGAGTAGCTGGGATTACAGGCATGTGCCACCACACCCGGCTAATGTTGTAGTTTTAGTAGAGATGGGGTTTCCCTATGTTGGTTAGGCTGGTCTCAAACTCCTGACCTCAGGTGATCTACCTGCCTCGGCCTCTCAAAGTGCTGGGATCACAGGCATGAGCCATCACTCCTGGCCTAATTTTTGTATTTTTAGTAGAGAGAGGGTTTCACTCTGTTGGCCAAGCTGGTCTCGAATTCCTGACCTCAAGTTATCTGCCTGCCTTGGCCTCCCAAACTCTTGGAATTACAGGCGTGAACCACCATGCCTGGCCAGCTCTATTTCTTTAAGCCTACATGTTTTGCACTTGTTAAAAGTATTTGAACATACAATTACTCAGCTTCCCTTGTTTACGTGTGAATTTTGTATAATCTTAAATATTTTTTCCAATCTAAGCTTTATTTTATCCCGTTTCTTCTATATTTGTATAACTTTAGGTGGCTATCTTCATTGAAAGTTTTTTCTCAAAAGCCTTAAGATAGAACATAGTTCTTGGCAGCAATTTGAAAGTTATTTGAGGAGAAGGGGAGACTTACAATGATGATTCAAATGAAGGAAACTAAAAAGTAATGAAGCAAGGCAGAGGAAAAAGCAGTACTCACTTGAGCACATCCCAAAAGAATAACATTTCAAATGTAACTAGAAAAAAGTATGCTGAAGTTCGCAATACAGAAATAATTATTAACAAGATAGCTTTAAAGCCCTGCTCAGCTTTTGAATGTTGGGAATTGACCCAGAGGTGGCTGTAACCTAAGATGGTTCCTTCAGTAATGACCATTTTTTCTTTTTCAAGATGATGATTATTCCCCACCTTCTAAGAGACAAAGACCAACGAGCCACCACAGCCACCAGTCCCAGAACCCGCCAATTCTGGGGAACGGAAAATGAGGGAGTTCAACTCTGGTAAGTTCTCAGCGAAATCCATGACCTTTTGCTTTATCTTCTGGACTCTCAATGTGACTGATGAAAGTTACCACATGCTCTGCAGGGGGAAATGGTTTAGCATGTGTTACTACATCTTAATCACATCTTTGTAAAGCCAGGAGCATTTTACAAGTCACGTTACAGACATTGTTTAAACATAGTCTGTATTTACCAAAGTATAGGACATTGTATCATCTCATATTAATTAGTTAGTTGGCTCAAAATTAGTGCTAATGACTTAGTAATTCAGTGATTTCTGTTAGCTTTAAAACCTTTATTTCAGAACTATTTCACCTCTTGGTTTTCATTTTTGCTGTGTGTCACTGCCTGCCGGCTGCTAATTTATTAACTCCCAGTGAATCACGTGTCCTGTGAAGGGACTGAATATTAGTGGCAATTTATGTTGATGATTTGTATTTTGAATAAATAGTTTGAATACATAGAACATTAAGCTTGTATACATTTTGAAAATAGTATTTTAATATTCTACTGTGTCATAGTTACAATGATTGGATATATATTGAATTTATATGTACTTTAAGTTGTTATATGTTTATGGTCTTTAGCATTCTAACGTGCAATTGTATATCTGTTAAGTCTTTTTTTTTTTCAAGATTAGACTGATTTATTGAGGCATCTGTTTGATGCCACATTAAGTGGCCCAGGCTTTGTGTAGGGGTTGAGGTTAAAGCAGGAAGAAGGGTGGTGAGAGGCGGGGTACCAGGATTAGGTTGGAATACCTGGGGGTGTTCTGAGGCTCCCCAAGTTTCCCTGGTCTTGGCCGGCTGTGCTGCTGGCCTGGGCATCTGATGGGCCTGCAAGGGTGGTCCAGGGGCTAGGGCAGGGACTTTGGAGTCACGCCGTTGGCTTTGAATCCAGACTCCTACACTTGGTAGCTGTGAACTCTCCATGCCTCAGGGACCTGCAGAACTGAGCTCTGTCGGAGCCAGGTTCCATCCAGGCACTGCGCATCCATCCAGAGGGGCACTGCCTCAGGTTGTTTGCTATTCACTGCCTTCTCAAGCAGACCCTTGTCTCCTTCTAGGCCCTCACAATCCAGTGGAGGAGACGAAACTCATCTGCCTCTGTCCCTCTGGGCACGCCTCATGCCAGGTGCATCTGTGGACAGGGGCCATGCTCCTGGGCTTCCAAAGTTGGAGAAAGCTGCCAGGCTCAGGTGGGTACATCACAGCAGCTGCTGCCCTCTGAACACAGTGACAAAAGAACACTCTGGGCCTGGAGCCCTGGTCTGGGGCATTGGGCAAGGCTGTTGCACTTCTCTGATCCCATTTCCCCATCTGGAAAGTGTGCTGATTGTATCTCCCTGTGGGCACTGAGGGCTCAGTGTTAGTTTGAGAGCCAGCATCTGGGGTTTGGGCTGTAATTCCCTGTCAGCCCCATAGCTGCGGGGAACCAGGGACTTTGTTGGGATTACCCTAGGCATCAGTTTAGCTTCCTGCCCCTGGCTTGGGCTCAGCACCTGAAGTAGTCTAGGGGGTAGGTGGTCCTGGTGGGGGCTGGGGCTTTTACCCAGACGATGTCACACTCAGAGCCAGAAGTCTTGGTGCGTGCTCTGGGCAAAGGTGCCAGCCTGTGTGACAAGAGCGAAACTCCGTCTCCAAAACAAAAACAAAAAACCTTGCATCATTTCAAGGGGCTCACACCTCCCTAAGGGCCTGGTAATTGGCTGGCTCTGGCCTGCATCTGGCCCCGAGGGTGTAGGTAACACCCCACCTTACCTGGTTTCTTCCTGCCAGGGCCAATCTTCAGACCTCAGGACTTTACAGCTTATCCCACCTCCCCTCTGGCCAGCCTTGAGCCCTTGTGGGTCCAGCACTTTTTCCAGGCTGTCTCCTGGTTGTCCTTCTGCCTCGAGGCCTGGCTCATGCTGCTCCCCCTCCCACTCTCCAAGACCCACAAGGACCACTCCACACCCAGCTCAGCCCCATCCCCTCAGATAGTCCTTTCTCTTTTCTCAGGTGGCCAGGTGCATATCTTGGTGTGAGGACCTTCACTGTATCTGGGAATGCCTACTGGTTACCTTGGTAACAGAGAACAAGGCATTTACCTGATATGAGTGTCTTGGTTCACTGTCTACATGGCTAGGGAGGGAATCAATAATAGGCTTTTCACTTGCTGCAAGGGCCAGTTCTCCTGGCCCCATGGCTCTAGGGATGGAGGACACTGCAGGAGATGCACCGCTCACTTCCCAGCTGAGGACTGTGGATCATCTCAGGGCGATTTCACAGTCCCCACATGCCCCACCCCCTCAGCTCTGCAAATACCAAGCAGTGCAGCCTGCCTAGGGGATGATGGGCTCGAGAGTGCCCAGGTAGTGCCCAGAGTGCCCTTGGCAGGCCCCTCACCTAGCTGCTTCCACAGCTCTGTAGCAAGAGTTCTAACCTTTTTTGACCGGGAAGCCTGCTGAGAATAAGAGCTGTGGACTGTTTTCCCAGAAAGGCATGTACATGCTCTCCACACAAAACCTTTCATCGTGGCCAAGCACAGTGGCTCATGTAATCCCTTTGGGAGGCGGAGCCAGTCGGATCACCTGAGGTCAGGAGTTCAAGACCAGCCTGCCCAACATGGCGAAACCCTGTCTCTACTAAAAATACAAAAAATTAGCCAGGCGTGGTGGCAGCCACCTGTAATCCCAGCTACTCCAGAGGCTGAGGCAGGAGAATCACTTGAACCTGGGAGGTGCAGGTTGTAGTGTGGTGAGATCACGCCACTGCACTCCAGCCTGGGTGACAGGTGCGAAACTCTGTCTCAAAAAACAAAACAAAACAAAATCTTGCATCCTTTCAGGGGGCTCACACCTCCCTAAGGGCCCAGTAATTAAACCCTTTGGGCCTGAGGGTGAGAAACTTTGTCTCAGTTCTTCCCCAAGTGATCAGCCCAGGGGTAAGGAAGGAGAAGCCAGAAAGCAGGACCCATGAGAAGGGCCCCCTCCTGGAGTTTGAGGCCCACACCCTCCTGCCCCTGCCTCTCCTTTGTCCAGGACTCCTCCCTGCTCTGCCCCACTCCTGGGGCCATAACCATGGGGAGCTGTGGTTTTCTACAGGCCCCTGGGCACAAAGTGGGCAGGCTCACCTGGAGGCAATCAGAGTAACATGGCAGGAAGTGAGGGGGAAAGCCGCCCTGGAACTGTGCTTCTCTGCCTCCTGACGTCACTGGCGTGCACTCCTCCCTCCCCTCAGGCAGTGGCATGAGTTCCATGTGAGCGCTGTCCTGCTCCCTCTGCTGCCTCTTTTTTTTCTTGGGGCTGCCATAACACTTTCCCTTCCCCAGCCCTGCCAACCTGGTGGGACATTGGGCTTCCCTCTCACAGGGTCCTGGGGACAGGCCCATCCTTTATCATACCCACAGAGAGACCGTTTTTTTCCTCAGGACCTGGGGAGCAGCCAGGTTCCATGAGCTAAATGCAGATCTGAACCAAGCTGGGATTGGGGTACACACTCTGCTCTACTGAAAAGTAGCTAGGGATTCCAACTAGGTGAGAAGGAGAGTGGGGCAGAGCCAGACCAGACAAGGACTGATCACCTGGAAAAAGCCTGCCATCAAAGGTCTTGGCAAATGCTGCGTGCAGTGGCTCACTCCTGTAATACCAGCACTTTGCGGGGCTGAGACAGGTGGACTACTTGAGGCAAGGAGTTCGAGTCCAGCCTGGGCAACATGGCAAAACCGCATCTCTACTAGAAATACAAAAATTAGCTAGGCATGCTACACTCCTGTAATCCCAGCTACTCAGGAGACTGAGGCAGGAGAATCACTTGAACTGGGGAGGCAGAGGTCGAAGTGAGCCGAGATTGTGCCCCTGCACTCCAGTCTGGGAGACAGAGTGAAACTGGCCTCAAACAAAAAAGAATATGGCCTTGGCAGAGAGGGGCCAGCCCAGCAGTGCCTTCCCTTGGGTTTCTCCTGGGTAGGCCTCTGCCATGAGAAGGTGCTTCCTTCTGCCTGTCCATGGCCCACAGCAATGGAATGTCTGCTTCTGGGGGTTGGGTGGGAGACTGCTGGCAGAACTGGAAACCTTCAGGTGGGGTTTTTTTGTTTTGTTTTGTTTTCGAGATGGAGCGTCGCTCTGTCACCCAGGCTGGAGTGCAGTGGTGGAATCTCAGTTCACTGCAACCTCCGCCCCCCTGGGTTCAAACAATTCTCCTGTCTCAGCCTCCTGAGTAGCTGAGATTACAGGCATGTGCCACCATGCCCGGCTAGTTTTTGTATTTTTTGTATAGATGGCATTTCACCATGTTGGCTGGGCTGGTCTCGAACTCCTGACCTCAAGTGATCCACCCACCTCGGCCTCCCAAAGTGCTGGGATTACAGGCATGAGCCACTGAGCCCAGCCCCTTCAGGGGGGTTTTGAGGCTTCACTACTATACTAGTTTCCTGTGGCTGCTGCAACAAATTACCACACACTTAGTGACTTAAAACAACCAAAATGTATTCCCTTACAGGTCTGAAGGCCAGAATTCTACAGTAAGTCCTACTGAGTCAAGGTGGGAGCAGGGTCGGTGGCTTCCGAGGCTCTGCAGGAGAATCCGTTTCCTGGCCGTAGAGGTGGCCTGCACTCCTCAGCTTGTGCTGCCCGTCTCGAATGACTGGAGTTTCCTGCTTCTGTCACTACACCTCCCACCCTCTCCATCACCTGCTCTGCTCTTGCAAGGATCCGAGTGAGTACATCAACCCCAAAAGCCAAAGACCCTTAACTTCATTATATCTGCAAAGCCCCTTTTGCCATATAAGGTCATGTTCACCAGTTCCCGGGATTAGGATATGGGCATCTTGGGGGTATCAGCCTGCTACAGCTAGGCTGCAAAACTGTTACACCCTCCTGGTGTTTCAATGATTGGGAGAAAAAGGGTTGGCATTTTTTGCTTAGGGGTCCCTCTTAAACTTGTATCTGTAAGGTCGGGGGTCCCTCTTAATCTTGTGTTTTTGTTTTTGTTTTTTTTTAGGTGGAGTCTTGCTCTGTCATCCAGGCTAGCAGTGGTGTGATCTTGGCTCACTGCAATGTCTGCCTCCTGGGTTCAGGTGATTCTCCTGCCTCAGCCTCCTGAGTAGCTGGGACTACAGGTGCCCGCCACCATGCCCTGCTGTTTTGTATTTTTGGTAGGGACGGGGTGGGGGTGGGGCTAGGGAGGGGGGTTTTGGCTATGTTGCCCTGAGGTCAAAGCGATCTGCCTGCCTCTGCTGCCAAAGTGCTGGGATTACAGGCCTGCACCACTGCACCTGGCTGCTGTAAAGTCTTATTTCACACAGCTGAGACACGTTTTAGGAAGTTTACTAAAAGACCCCTGGAGACCACCTCATTGTGACCTGCCTGTTATTGTGTTTAGTTTGATTGAACTTTTCTGCCCTCCTGCTTTTCAGCTTCTCTAATAGTCTCCCATTAAACCAATTCTAAGAACCACCAAAAAGGGGAAATTTTTTCTTGAAAGCAATAAAATGATATGGACTGTTAGAATGTAAAATATATGAAATCAGTCATTATACGTTAGTGCTGCTCTGACATAGGGACGTATTATTGAGAAGCAACTTTTGCTTGATTTTCAGAGAAATGGAATCATCGTATCGCTGATCTACATAAACAAATTGAAGAATTGTCTGAAAGAAAATATGGTATGTCTAAACTGGAAAAGTCCTGTAATCTTATGTTCATGGGCGTTTACACAGTGGAGTTACTGTTCATCATGGGGGTACCGTGGACAAGCCCAGGGCTGCCGGCGAGTTATGCCATCCTTACACGTTTCTCCTTGTAAGGTGCTTTGTAGTGTCTACACACTTTGTTTCTAGATTGCTGCAAAGCTGAGGAAAAGTTGTATTTCTTTAGTTATTAGTTAGCATTTCTTTGAAACTTTCAGTATGGAGATTGGAAATTTATTTACATATTTATTGCAAAGCCCTGGATCTTAGGGATTTCATTGAATTATTTATTTATTATTTTTGAGACAGAGCCTCACTCTGTCGCCCAGGCTGGAGTGCAGTGGCATGATCTCGGCTCACTGCAACCTCCGCCTCCCGGGTTCAAGCAGTTCTCTGCCTCAGCCTCCCGAGCAGCTAGGATTACAGGCACCAGCCACCACGCCTGGCTGATTTTTGTATTTTTAGTAGAGATGGGGTTTCATGATCTTGGCTAGGCTGGTCTTGAACTGCTGACGTCCTGATTCACTCACCTCAGCCTCCCAAAGTGCTGGGATTACAGGTGTGAACCGCCATGCCTGGCCAAATATTATTTTTTTAAATGAATTGTTTCTCTTAGTCTGCTTTGTTAAATTTGGAATTCATCTGGGTGCGGTGGCTCACACCTGTAATCCCAGCACTTTGGGAGGCCAAGGCAGGCAGATATCTAGGTCGGGAGTTCGAGACCAGCCTGACCAACATGGAGAAACCCCATCTCTACTAAAAATACAAAATTAGATGGGTGTAGTGGTGCATGTCTGTAATCCCAGCTATTCGGGAGGCCAAGGCAGGAGAATCGCTTGAACCCAGGAGGCAGAGGTTGTGGTGAGCCGAGGTTGCACCATTGCACTCTAGCCTGGGCAAAAAGAGCAAAACTCCATCTCAAAATAAATAAATAAATAAAATGTTCAGTACTCACCAAGGTGCCCCTATTGTCTCTACTTTTATCTTGATGCATCACTGAATTGATGTTAGATTTCAAATTCATCATTGCCCTGATAGTATTCTATCCTGAAGCCACCTTTATATAGTGATGAAAGAAATTGGCGATTTGTTATTATCCTCTCTCTGTTGGTATACATCAAATGCTCACCTAAAAAGAGCAACAACCAGTGGAAAACATGATGTTTTTATTTGGGTGACTATTTACTTGTAACCTACTAGCAAACTATAAAATTGTATGATATGCAGAATTTTAACTGCATTGCTTTAAGTGAACATTTAAACATGATAAACAATATTGATGGTATTTATGTTAATGTACTTAAAATGAACATTTTTCTTCATTATGAGTAATATAACCTACTCCTCAATGAAAACCTAGCACTAAGTTTGCTAATGAATTGAATGACATTTCCATAATATTTTTAGTTACATGCTTAAGGTTCTCTTAGTGTTTCTCCCACTTTTTAATAGCTTATGCCTTTTTCACCTTTGGTTTTTTTTTGGTTCATTTTAAAGTAAAAATCTCACAACATGTGATATCTGGAAACACTGTAACCTAGTGGTAAGACCATAGGCCCTGGGGACACAGGCTGGCCACGTCTCTTCTCCTGTCTGAGCTTTAGTATCCTCTTTTGTGGTCATGAGAACTGAAGATCTGTCCCGAAGATTTGATAAGATAGTGAAGTGCTTCACATAATACCAGACATATAAATACACAGTAAATGCTTCCTCCTTATATTTTTATTGATTGATTGATTGAGACAGAATCTTGCTCTCTTGCCCAGGCTGGAATGCAGTGGCGTGATAATGGTTTCTGCAACCTCCACCTCCTGGGTTCAGGCAATTCTCCTGCCTCAGCCTCCCGAGTAGCTGGGATTACAGGTGCCTGCCACCATGCCCAGCTAATTATTGTACTTTTAGTACAGACGTGGTTTTACCATGTTGGCCAGGCTGGTCTCGAACTCCTGACCTCATGATCTGCCTGCCTTGGCCTCCCAAACTGCTGGGATTACAGGTGTGAGCCAATGTGCCCAGCCTGTCTTTTCTCTTCACACCTGCAGTTCATGATGAAATATTAAATATGTACTAGTGGATATTACTTTGCTGAATATTGCCTAGTGAATATTAAGTATTTATTCTCACCTTTCAGACATGAACTTATGAATTCAACAGGTGAAGATTTACAACTTGATAAATCAGCTTTGTGAGGTACGTCTTCAGTCTTACGTCAGATTAGAAGATTATGTGAGGTAATTAACACTTAACATTGATTTAATGGTAGCTTCCACATGAAATAGTATGCCTCTAAGTATTAATTATGTCCTAGGACAGGAGAATTCATGTTGTCAAAATTCTCATACTCTCTAGAACAATAAACTCATTTTCTTTTTATTAGTAAATATTGCATTTATGGGTAGACAAAACTGAACGAACAATATTTGTTCTACTTTTGAGATGCAAGATTCATCTGGCATAATGCATTGAACAGGTTATTATTGAAGTCTACACCAGTCAACTGAATAAGCATTCATCAAATGTCCATGATATGCAGGACATAAGTTTTCTTTTAGAGTATGGAACCATGCATATTATCTTTTAATTAGATGATTTAGTTAGATATGTTTTTAAAGAACTAGAAATATAATTGATTTTCTTGTTTTGGCTCTGGAGTGGAGTGGGGACGAAACAGAATGGATTCACACTGTTTAGATTTACTAAAATGGAAGGATTGCAGCAAGATCATATCCCTAGTCTCCCCATAGCAAATGTCACCTGCTAGCTGTTTTTTTTTTTTTTTTTTGGAGGTTGAAGTTTTGTTCTGTCACCCACGCTGGAGTGCAGTGGTATGATCTCAGCTCATGGCAAGCTCACCTCCTGGGTTCAAGCAATTCTCCCTGCCTCAGCCTCCTAAGTAGCTGGGATTACAGGCCTCTGCCACCACGCCTGCCTAATTTTTGTATTTGTAGTGGAGTTGGGGTTTCACCATGTTGACCAGGCTGGCCTTGAACTCCTGACTTCAGGAGATTCACCTGCCTCAGCCTCCCAAAGTGCTTGGGATTATGGGTGTGTCACTGCACTTGGATTTAATGGGATATTTCACTACAGACTTTGGTAAACAGAATATTCGCATTTTTGGTGTTCTTTTTATTTTACTCATACTATTTTTCTTTGGACTCAATCACAATAACAGAATTAAAGATCAAAGTGTAAAAGTTAAAGACCAGTACAGATTCAATAGTTATTCTTTTCTACATACTGTGTTTAAATGATATCCCTTTTTCTTTTTGTTCTTATAGCTCGAGCTGTAAAAGCCAAAGGTCCGGTGATGATCCCATACCCTTTCTTCCAGTCTCATGTTGAAGATTTTTATGTAGAAGGCCTTCCCAAAGGATTTTTTTTTTTTTTGAGATGGAGTTTTCACTCTTATCGCCCAGGCTGGGGTGCAATGGCGCAACCTTGCTGGTCACTGCAACCTCTGCCTCCTGGGTTCAAGAAATTCTCCTGCCTTAGCCTCCCAAGTTGCTGGGATTACAGGTGCCCACCCCCACACCAGGCTAATTTTTGTATTTTTAGTGGAGATGGGGTTTCACCATGTTGGCGGGGCCAGTCTCGAACTCCTGACATCAAGTGATCTTCCTGCCTCGACTCCTGACATCAAGTGATCTTCCCGCCTCGGCCTCCCAGAGTGCTGAGATTACAGACGTGAACCCATGTCTGGCCAGGAATTTTGTTTTTTAGGAAGGCTTTCTACTAATGGAATTCCTGGCCTTGAGAGGATGTTACTTTCGAAGAAAAGGATTTTTTTGTTATTAAAAGGTAAGATTCCTGGATTCTTATTGGACTGTTATGAGTAATCCATCTTTAGTCATTCACCACTAGGGTTGTATTTAATTAAGTCTGAGTTATTTTATGGTGGTTTTGTTTTGTTTTGTTTTTTTTTTACCGAATTTTGTTCTCATTGCCGTGCTTGAGGGCAATGATGTGATCTCAGGTCACCACATTCTCTGCCTTCCAGGTTCAAGCAATTCTCCTGCCTCAGCCTCCTTAGTAGCTGTATTTACAGGCATGCGCCACCATGCCTGGCTAATTTTTTGTATTTTTAGTAGAGATGGTGTTTCACCATGTTGACCAGGCTGGTCTAGAACTCCTGACCTTGGGTGATCCACCCGCCTCGGCCTCCCAAAGTTCTGGGATTACAGGCATGAGCCACTGTGCCCAGCCTGGGCCTGCTTCTTTCTCTTTTTCTTTTTTTTCATTAGCAGCTTAAAATTGGTGCCTTATTCAGACACAAGCAAAAGGACATTAGCCCAGCTTTGGAAATAGGTGAGAGCCCATCTATGATTTTCCTAGTTTCTCCTCCCCCTTTGCTTTTTGCTCTCTTGTTAGTATATTAATTGTTTTCACTCTCTGAATCTATTTTCCCCGTTTCTTTGGCAGACATTTTTACTTGTCTTGGAAGAGTAGGTGAAGAGCTGTTTTTAGGACTCATTGAAAGGGTACAGTATGGGTGACAGTCTTGGCTAATGGTAACATCCAGGGAGCTGGGGTCAGCGTGAGCTGGAATCAGTTCAAATTAGCAAAGCACTGGCACTCAGTGGCAGGAATACAAGTGACTGCAAAGTGTTAAACACATCTGGAAAGGGATACTGACATCATCCTCAGAATCTGTGGGGAGTTCACATAGCCAGTTAAGACCCATTCCTCTTTGACCCTATAAAGATTCTTTAAAGAATAATACCCTTAGTGGTTTTCTAGCCAGCTTGCCTGCTCATTTATCTTTGAGGATGACATGCCTTGTGGAGCTCCACAGGCCCCAGAGGGGTGTGGATTCTGCATTTAAAAGTGCTGAAGCTGAGAGACTGGGTCTTGGTGGACCCTGAGAGGTCTGTTTCTCCTCTACTCATTGTTCCTTTTTTTCCCAACAGCTGGCATTGCTGTTTAAATGGGTTGTTCTTTGCTGTTTTAAGTTGTTTCATAGTGGTGTGTCAGGATTTGGATTTTCTTAATACTTTCCAAGCTGGTGACTTGAGTGGTGGTTAGGGAGGAAATGTTTTAGGACTGTTCTGGAGCTATTGAGGTCAGGTGTCTAGATACTCCCAGCTTGTCTGTTGAGGAGAATGCTGTTCTCATTGTGCTGCCTTTGGTGGTGCTGTGTGTGGCTCTTTAGATGTGGGTGGAGGTGAGCTGGGGGAGTTAATGAGATCTTTTTTAGGTGCTTTTGATAAAGTAGCCTGCACTACAGGATTCACTGTGACTTTTTTCCTTAACCTATGCATTTCTCTCTGCTAGCTTTTGCTGTCTTTCTCATGCCTTTGATTTTCCCAGCTCCTCTTAGTTGAATTAACCTAAGTGCTCTGCTATGGTTTAAATGTGTCCCCCAAAGTTTATGTGCTGGAAACTCAATCCTCAATGCAACAGTTGGGATGTGGGGCCTAATAAAATAGCCTTTATGAATGAGTTAATGTTATTGTGGTAATAGATTAGTAATCACAGAATGGGCTTATTATAAAACAGAGTTCAGCCCCTTTTGCCCTCTTGCTTTCTTGCACTCTCTTTTCCTTCTGCCTTCTGTCTTCTGTAGTGGGATGATGCAGCAAGAAGACCCTTACCAGATGCAGGCCCCTCAACCTTGGACTTCCTAACATCCAGAACTGTTAAGAAATAAAATTTATTCCTTTCCTTTCCTTTTCTTCCTCCTTTCCCTTCTCCTCCCTTTTCTTCCGTTCCCCTTCCTCTGTCTCTCTCTCCCTCCCTCCCTCCTTCCCTCCCTTCCTCCTTCCCTCTTTCTCTCTTTCCCTTCCTTCCTTTCCTTCCCTCCTTCCCTTTTTCCCTCCTTCCCTCCTTCCTTCCTTTTTTCTTTCCTTCCTTTTTTCCTTTTTATAAATTATGCAGTCTGTGGTATTCTTTTATAGAAGCATGAAATGGACAAAGACTCCATTTTCAAGAGCAAGCACTTTTGTAGTTTCTGAGCGAATTATGACTGCAAAGGAAGTTCTATAGGTAGCCTCAGATCCACTACATAGGAAGCATGCTACCAAGCAGACCTAGGATCTAGGATTTGATCAAGTGCTGGGCAACATGATACCTCTGCAATTTAGCACTTCCCTATATACCTCCAGTTGGCTCAGCCCATTAGGGCTAAAACTACCCCTCATATCCTGGTGTCTCTTGTAGGCAGAAGCCTTGCCTAAACCCTAAGCTGCTTGGCTCACATTCTGTCTTGTGGTTTTTTTGTAGGGGGTTCAAATATACACAAAAGAAATATGTTGAACCTCCATGCACTCAACCCACAGGTTAAGCAGTTACCTCCATTTTTCCAGATTTGTTTCGTCTGCTTCAATCTCCCTAAAAATTTATGTTTGTACAGGAAAGACTGAATAAATAGCTAATTCTCCACCCTACCTCTCATCTTAAGTCACTTTTCAGAGTAGTAAGTTAGTGACCTAGTAACCTTCCCTCTAGTGACCAGTAGTTTTTTTTTCTGAATACCATTATGAACTCATAGATTATTGTTTGCATTTTATGTATTTCAGGCCATTGCAGTCTTTATTGTTTTGGATGCTTACATTGTCTCATCTAGGTTAATAATTATCTCTTCAAGTTGACTTTCATGTCTTTTTGACGTGATCCTGTTGGACTTTGATGGCTTCCTTGCTTTCTGGCAAAAAAGATGTTCCAGGATCAATATACTGCACCATACATGGAGTCAGCCATTTCTCTAGGGAACCTTGATTCCTTTTAGTAGAGAACACAGTTTGAGGTCTTGGACTGAATGACTTTTGTGAACCTCCTCTCCTGAGACTACAGCCTGCATCCCTGCATATAGTCCATTTGGAGCTCTTGTTGGGCACCAATAGATCTCCTAAAACTGCTATATAGTTCTGCCTCACTCTTACAAAGATTCATCTCTGGAGAGTTTTGTGCTCTACCCCCAGATGTGGTCTTTCTGGTTCTGAAGCTTTTGCTTCAGTCACCCTGAATTTTGCCAGCCCTATGCATGCTATACCTTGGATTGCCAACTTGCTCTCACTGAAGCCAGTTTCTCTGGTTAGAATAGTTGCCCAAACCCATGCCTAATACTCTAGTAAACAAGGTTCTACCTAAGTTCATCAGCCTCCCTAAGTTCTGGAATTACAGGCTGCCACCATGCCCGGCCTTCACCAACATTTGCCATTGTCTGTTTTTTTTTTTTCCTTTATACCTTAAAGCAGTATAAGAACAAGTGTCTTCAATTATAGGAAACAGTATAATCCCAGGGCATTGGGAGGCTAAGACAGGAAGATGTCTAGATGCCAGGAGTTTTTTTTTGTTGTTGTTGTTGTTTTGTTTTTGTTATTGTTGTTGTTGTTTTTGACAGAGTCTTGCTCTGTTACCCAGGGTGGAGTGCAGTGATGGGGTCCACTGCAACCTCCACCTCCCAGGTTCAAGTGATTCTCCTGCCTCAGCCTCCCGAGTAGGTGAGACTACAGGTACATGCCACTACTGCCCAGCTAATTTTTGTATTTTTGATAGAGTCAGAGTTTCACCATGCTGGCCAGGCTGGTCTCGAACTCCAGACTTCAGGTGATTTGCCTGCCTTAGCTTCCCAAAGTGCTGGGATTACAAGCATGAGCCACCATGCCCAGCCTGATGCCAGGAGTTTTAGACTAGCCTGGGCAACATAGCAAGACCTTGTCTCTACAGAATATTTAAAAATTAGCCAAATGTGGTGGTGCCTGTGTATAGTCTCTCTCTCTCTCTCTCTTTTTTTTTCTTTCTAACTTTTTGTGACATGGTCTGGCTCTGTCACCCAGGCTGAAGTGCAGTGGTGTGATCATGGCTCACTGCAGCCTGAAACTCCTGGGATCAAGTGATCAATCCTCCCACCTCATCCTACCAAGTAGTAGGGACCACAGGCGTATGCCACCCAGGTCTTGCTATGTTGTCCAGGCTGGTCTTGAGCTCCTGGCCTCAAGCAATCCTCTCACCTTGGCCCCCCACAGTGCAAGAATTACAGGTATGAGCCACCATGCCTGGCCCCTACCCTGCCTACTGAGAACCAAAAGAAGGACCCAAATTCTCCTTAGCTCAACTCGAGCCATTTCCTGATTGCTTCATCAGCAAGGAGCTGGTTATTGGGCTGTCCAGGCCTCCCAAGCAGCACAGAAATGAGGTGAAGGAGTTTTCCTGTTGCTCCACTCTGTAAGGAGTTGGAGGGTGATGTTTACTCATTTGCAGAGAGAGATGCCTTGTAGACACCTCAGGATGGAGAGGACCCTGATTCCAATGTCCTTTTTTTCTTCAGAAACAGGACCTTGCCTTGTCACTCAGGATGGAGTTCAGTGCTCCTATCATGGCTCATTATAGCCTCAAACTCCCAGGCTCAAGCAATCCTACCATGTCAGCCTTCCCATAGCTGGGACTACAGGTAAGCATCGTGACACTCAGTGAATTTTGTTTTTATTTTGTTGTAGAGATGGGACCTCAGTATGTTGCCACGGCTGACCTTGAACTCCTGCACTCAAGGGATTTTCCTGCCCTGGCCTCCCAAAGTATTGGTATTACAGGCATGAGCCATTGTGCCCACTGCCTCTGGTTCTTAACCTTCTGCCTCCCTCTTCCAGTTTTAAAGAATGCTTGTAATTACATGGGCTCTCCTAGATACTCCAGGATAATCTTGTTTTAAGGTCAGCTGATGAGCAACATTAATTTTATCTGCACTCTTAATTCCCCCTTCCTATGTAATTGTGCTGTGTAACATAGGACATGAGCAATTGGTGGTGGTGGGGGTTATTACTTTGGCCACCACAGTAACTATTTTATGCCAGGTACTCAGCTAAGCACTGGTGAATTAAGCATGAATAACACACACTCCCTAATCTCTATCCATTCATGGGAGGAGCACTTCACCTGCCATGCTCCTGAGAATCTCGGGAGCCAAAGAAGTCCTCTATGAGGAGGTGATGCCAAAGCAGACAAGTGACAGAGGAGTCGAAGCTAGCTAGGAAGAGAGTAGAGGTTTAAGGGGAAGCATATTATAAGCAGAGGATATTACCCACTTCAGAGACTCCCAGAGGAGAAAGAGTGTGTGTTCAAGGGGCAGATGAGGCTCAGTTGGACTCCATAGCAGATGAAATGGAGAGAGGCAAGCAGTGAGGCTGCCTTGCAAGGCAGGGCAGAGCAGGGGCTGTTAAGGAGTTTGGACTTAATCCCTGAGGCAAGGAGAAGTGATGTAAATGGGGGAGTAACATGATGAGATTCATGGATTAGAGACATGGCTCAGGCTGCTATGGAGAAGGCACCAGGGAGAGCAGATGGCTCAATGGGTGTGCAGGAGACCTCTCCCTGAGTTTAGGGAGAGGTTTTTAAAACAGAAGAAGTTTGAGTAATTTAAATGATGATGGGAAGGAGCTAAAAGTGGGGGATAGGTTAAAGATACAGGAAAGTGGGAGGAAGAACCGACAAGTGAGGTTCCAGAGAGGGCAGGAGAAGAGGAGATTCCCATAGGGGGATTAACACTTTCTTTTCTTTTGTCTTTCTAAGACAGGGTCTCACTCTGTCGCCCAGGCTGGAGTGCAGTGGCACAATCTTGGCTCACTGTAGTGTAGACTTCCCAGGCTCAAGGGATTTCTCCCACCCCAGACTCCCAAGTAGCTGGAACTACAGGTGTGCACCACCACCACACCTGGCTAATGTCTCTTTTTTTGGTAGACACAGAGTCTCACTATTTAGCACTGATTGGTCTCCAACTCCTGGCCTCA
Source organism: Gorilla gorilla gorilla (assembly GCF_029281585.2). Classification (NCBI taxonomy): domain Eukaryota; kingdom Metazoa; phylum Chordata; class Mammalia; order Primates; family Hominidae; genus Gorilla; species Gorilla gorilla. Next base: position 15,603,849 of record NC_073234.2, on the reverse strand, counting down.
AGCGATCCTCCTGCCTAGGTTTCCCAAATTGCTGGGATTACAGGCATGAGCCACAATGCCTGGCCTCTGCTAGTTCCGTATTCTCTAGAGTTGTCTTTACTTTGTGCTAGTGTGTCCCTCATTGTGCTGATCCTCTGTAAAAATTAATACCTTTTTTTTTTTTTGAGATGGAGTTTCACTCTTGTTGCCCAGGCTGGAGTGCAATGGCGCTATCTCGGCTCAGCACAACCTCCACCTGCCGGGTTCAAGCGATTCTCCTGCCTCAGCCTCCCGAGTAGTTGGGATTGCAGGCATGTGCCACCATGCCCAGCTAATTTTGTATTTTTAGTAGAGATGGGGTTTCTCTATGCTGGTCAGGCTGGTCTCGAACTCCTGACCTCAGGTGATCTGTCTGCCTTGGCCTCCCAAAGTGCTGGGATTACAGGCATGAGCCATTTTGCCTGGCCAAAATTAATACTTTTTATATTAAATTTACATATATATATATATATATATATATATATATATATATATATATACGTTTTTTCTTTTTGATACCAGGTCTCACACTGTCACCCAGGCTGGAGTACAGTGGCACAACCTCTGCTCACTGCAGCCTCCACCTGCCAGGCTCAAGCAATTCTCCTGCCTCAGCCTCCCGAGTAGCTGGGATTACAGGTAAGTGCCACCACACCCAGCTGATGTTTGTGTTTTTTGTAGAGACGAGGTTTCGCCGTGTTTCCCAGACTGTTCTCAAACTCCTGAGCTCAAAGCAGTCCACCCACCCTGGCATCCCAGAGAGCTGGGATTACAGGTGTGAGCCATCTTGCTCATTCTAGTTTAAACTTTTGAGTGGTTTGTGTCTCCTGATTGGACTCGTACAAATACAGAATTGATGCTAGGAAGGGTACCAGGAGATAGACGCACACAGATGGGATTTGGGAATAGGTTTGGTTATCCAAGGAGCAGTGCTGAGCTCCTTGCTAATGGGATATGGGATGCTGGTGATTTCCAGGAATTGAGCTCACAATGACTCAAGCTGCCACATACTGTTGATTGTGAAATGCCAGTTGAAGCATATGTCCTGCGAGCTTAGGGGTGCTACAAGTTGACCACTGCAGCAGTAAAGATGACTCTGAAGAATGGCGTGGGATGGATCCTTTCAAATGCACTTGAGCAGCGGTCTCCAACCATGGCCACAGAGCTGGAGGTGAGCAGCAGGCGAGTGAAGGGAAACTTCATCTGTGTTTCTAGCCCCTCCCATCGCTTGCATGACCACCTGAGCTCCATGTCCTGTCAGATCAGCAGCAGCATTAGATTCTCATAGGAGCACAAACTCTGTTGTGAAGTGTGCATGTGAGGGATCTAGGTTGTGTACTCCTTATGAGAATCTAATGCCTGATATTCTGTTACTGTCTCCCATCACCCCAGATGGACAGTCTAGTTGCAGGAAAACAAGCTCAGAGATCCCACTGAGTCTATGTTATAGTGAGTTGTAGAATCATTTCATTATATATTACTATGTAGTAATAATAGAAATAAAGTGCACAATATATGTAATGCACTTGAATCATCCTGAAATTATTCCCTCACTCCCAGTCTGTGGAAAAATTGTCTTCCACACATTCACTCTGTTTTTTGGTAGAGGCAGGGTCTTAATATATTGCCCAGGCTGATCTCAAACTCCTGGCCTCAAGTAATATACCTCTCTCAGCCTCCCAAAGTGCTGAGATTACAGGCATAAGCCACCACCCTCAACCAAGACTTTCTTAAACCAAATAAAAATTAAGTGAGATTACTTGAGCCCAGGTGGTCAAGGCTGCAGTGAGCTGTGATTTCACCACTGCACTCCAGCCTTGGTGACAGTGAGATCTTGAAAAAAAGAAAGAAGAAAGTAAAGAAAGAAGAAATGAGCATGGTGGGCATGGGGACAGATGGCAATGTTAAATAGAATGGTCAGGGGTGGCCTCCTAAGTGAAAATTGAGTAAAGATTTGAAGGAAGGGAAGGAGGTGGCCAAGGTGCTGAGGGAAGAGGATTGTAGGCAGAAACAATAGAATAAACTGTCTGAGGTGTGTCTCTGGCTCTGGAAGGAGGCCCATGGAGCAGATGGAGAGAGGAAGAGAATTAGGGGAGGGAGCCAGGGAGTTGCTGGGTGGGGATCAGTACAGATCACATAAGCCCTGGGAGGTTATTGGTGGGGCTTTGGCTTTTACTCTGACTCAGATGGGAACTGCAGGAGGGTTCTGAGCAGAGAGGCGACATGATCTGTCTCCCGATTTAAAAGCATTCTCTGGCTGCTGAGTTGAGAAAGACTGTGGGAAGATGTGATAGAAGCATGGGGGCCAAGCTTTGCCAACATCCAGGCAGGACATGATGGTGGTCCTGACCAGGGTCGTGGTGGTGTTGAGAGATGGTCTGAGGGGAGAAGTAGGGGAGGAGGCCAGGGAGTTGCTGGGTGGGGATCTTTAGTAGATGTCGAAGACAATCAACAGGATTTCCTGACAGACTGGATATAGGGTGTGAGAGAAGGCAGGGGTCAAGGTTGAGTTTGATTGTTACTGAAATTATTAAGTAATTTTAAAAAACACTACTGCCTTTCCCAATCCTACCAAGTATGGGATGCTAGATTAAAGAAATCTCTTCAGGCTCATTGCAATGGCTCATGCCTGTAGTCCCAGCTGTTTGGTAAGCAGAGGTGCGAGTATCTTTTAAGGGCAGGTGTTCAAGACCAGCCTGGACAACACAGCAAGATCTGCTCTTTACAAAAATATTTTTCAAAATTAAATAAATGTAGCTAGGCATGGTGATGTGTACTTGTAGTTTCAGCTACTCAGGAGGCTGAAGTGGGCAGATCTCTTGAGGCCAGGAGTTTGAGGCCAGCTTGGGCAACATAGCAAGAACCCTCACTCTACAAAAAAATTTAAAAAATAACCAGGCATGGTGACACTCAACTGTACTACCAGCTACTGGGGAGCTGAGGCAGGAAGATGGCTTGAGCCCAGGAGCTCGAGGCTGCAGCGAGCTGTAAATGCACAGCTGCACTCCAGTCTGGGTGACAGAGCAGTACCTGTCTCACAATACAAATAAAAATACAAGTAAAATAATATCTCAAGTCAGAGCCTTTTGGCTCTGCAGCCCTTGCAACCCCTCAGCCGTGCAGTGGGGTTTGCGTCGCTGGGAATGAGGAGACCCCTGCCCGGTGTTGTTGCCTGACTAATCAGTGTTTTAAAACATACATTAATCGGGGTGGGCATGGTGGCTCACACCTGTAATCCCAGCACTTAGGGAGACCCAGGCGGGTGGATCACCTGAGGTCAAGAGTTCAAGACCAGCCTTGCCAACATGGTGAAACTCCTTCTCTACTAAGAAAATACAATAATTAGCTGGACATGGTAGTGGACGCCTGTAATCCCAGCCACATGGGAGGCTGAGGTAGGAGAATCACTTGAACCTGTGGGGCGGAGGTTGCAATGAGCTGAGATTGAGCCACTTCACTCCAGCCTGGGCGAGAGAACAAGACTTTGTCTCAAAGAAAAAAAAGTATTATATCAACATGTAATGGTTTTATTATTAATATGTAATGAATATTAAATATTTTTAAAATCTTATATCAACATGTAATGGCTTTAATATGTGATGAATAATATTTAAAAATTTGGGTCTTATTTTCTAGTTTTCATATAATTATCTACAGAAAGAAATAGTCTTAGAGATCTTCAATAAAGTTAAAAAAGGTAAAGGGATGTTAGACCCCAAAAGATTGAGAATTTCTAGTTTACAAATATTCAGACTAAGCCACATACAACTTGCTACTTGAGCTATTTTTTTTCTTTGTTTTTTATTTTAGGAGATGGGGTCTCACCCTGTCACCCAGGCTTGAGTACAGTAGTGCTATCACAGCTCACTGCAGCCTTGAACTCCTGGGCTAAGGGTACTCCAACCTGAGCCTCCTGAGTAGCTAGGACTGTAGGTATACATGACGATACTTGGCTAATTTTTAAATTGTTTTGTAGACATGGGGTCTCACTTTGTTGGCCAGGCTGGTGTCAAACTAATGGCCTCAAGTGACCCTTCCACCCCTGCCTCCCATCCTAGAGGTGTGTGCCACCACAAGGAGCACTTGTTCAATTTTCTAAAGAAAAAATTTCTAAAGTAAGGCTGTGGGATGATGGCAGGAAGATAAAAGAAAAACAGAAGAATAAGTTAAAATGACTTATTCACACATATTCTTTTGACAGCAAGAAGAACTTTTAGTATATACATTCCTTACAAACAAACAAACGGCAGATAAACAATGTTGTATAGGAACTTCAACACACACTGTACAATATTCCCACTTTGCTGACATAAGTTATGGAAATTTCGTGGTTTACTTGAGTGTCGCTACCAGTATTTTGCTTCTCTGATGATTTTTATCAACTTCCTCATCTGTTAACTTCTCTCCAAGGTATGTCATGTCACGACATAGTGCCGCTGCATGAACATGGCCAGTGTCTTCCTATTAAACATGTAGAATGCTTTCCTAATTTCTCTTTTTACTCTCTGTCTTTGTGTTCTGCATTTTCCTTACTTTTATTGTCAGAAACTCCAGAAAGTCAGTCGTACTAATTTATCACGATTTGCTTTATTAATTTATACTTTGCTTATATGGAATTTTGCCCAACAGACCTCATTACAATTTCTAACCTGTTTTATTTTGTTTTTTTTTTCTGAGACAGGCTCTCCCTCTGTTGTCCAAGGCTGGAGGGTAGTAGTGCTATCGCAGCTGACTGCAGCCTCAACCTTCCAGGCTGAAGCGATCCTCCCATCTCAACCTCCCACGTGGCTGAGACTACAGGTGCTTGCCACTATGCCCAACTAATATTTGGAATTTTCGTATACGTGGATTCCAGAGGGGTGACAGCGAAACATGAGTAAGCATGGATTTTGGTATATGCAGAGATGGGGGGCTGGAACTAATTCTGTATACTGAGGGACGGCAACTGTATATATTTTTACAATTACGCTGTAGGATACATACTGTTGCATAGCCTTGAAAATAATAATTTTTAATTGAGTGGAATAATAATAATAATATTGCTAAAAGTAGCAGCTGGCCAGGTGTGGTGGCTCACACTGGTAATCGCAACACTTTGGGAGGCTGAGGCATGAGGATGGCTTGAGGCCAAGAGTTTGTGATAGGCCTTGGAAACAAAGGGGGAATCACCATCCCTACCGAAAAAAACATGAATTAGCCTAGTGTGGTGGCATGTTCCTGTAGTCCCAGCTGCTTGGGAGGCTGAGGTGGGAGGATCACTTGAGCCCAGGGAGGCTGAGACTGCAGTGAGTCATGATCAGGCCTTTGCACTCCAGCCTGGGTGACAGAGTGAGACCGTGTCTCGAAACAACAAAAAAGTAGCAGCTAACATCAACTGACATTTTATACCAGGTGCCTATTGATACCATGGTTTAATTTCTTAGAACTGTTTCTTATTTCACTTACCAACTCTGTCTTCAGTTACTCCCAGATTTTTACTGTCTGTGTGCAGATGACCTTTCGTTTAGATTGAATTGTCTCCCCAGAAGTAAGATTACTGTGAGTCATGGTGAATGGACATTCTCATTACCCTTGATGTAAATTGACAGGGTTTTGGGTGCCTCCCAGCTATACTCTTAGCACTTTGGGAGGCTAAGAGAGGAGGATTGCTTGAGGCCAAGAGTTGGAGGAGGCAGTATGGCAGTATGGTGAGACCCTGTCTCCATTATTTTAAAAAATTGACAGGCTTTACCCGGGAAGGCTTATACACAATTTAAACACCCCTCATAGTATAAGAAAGTGCCCATTTCACTGCACCTTTGCCAGCACAGGGTATTATAATTTAGTAAGTCATTTTTTGTTTGATTATTTTAAATAGACAAAAGACCTCATGTTACTTTACTTGTCACATTTCAACATCTTTCCTCAGCTTATTGGCTCTATTTCTTTTGTGTCTGTAAATGGTTGTTGCTGTTTTGGTCTTTGAGACAGGGTCTTGCTCTGTCACCAGGCTGGACTGTAGTGGCATAATCATGCCTCACTGCAGCCTTGACCTCCCAGGCTCAAACTTCAGTATTCTGAGTAGCTGGGACTACAAGTGTGCACCACCACTCTCAGCTAACTTTTTCTTCTTTTGGATAGAGACAGGGTCTCACTGTGTTGTCCAGACCGGTCTCTAGCTCCTGGCCTTAAGCAATCCTCCTGCATTAGCTTCTCAAATTGCTGGAATTTCAGGCATGAGCCACCATGCCTGGCCTGGGCTAGTCCTATATTCTCTAGCGTTCTGTTTACTTTGTGCTAGCCAATCTCTCATTATGCTGTTCACCTGTTATAATGAATAATTGTCCGTATTAAATTTTACCACTTTAAACTTTTGAGTGGTTTATGCTTCCTGATTGGACTCTGACTAATATGTTAGGAAGGGTCCCAGGAGATAAACCCACACAGATGGGATTTGGGCATAGGTTTGGTTTCCCAGGGGGCAGTGCTGAGCTCTTTGCCAGTGGGAAATGGGATGCTGGTGATTTCCAGTAGGTGACCTCACAGTGACTCAAGCTACCACTTACTGTTGATTGTGATGAAATGCCAGCTGAGGCACATGCCTTGGGAGCTAAGTGGTTGCTGCCCTTGACCACTGTGAAGACTGGTTTGGGAAGGGTCGCTTTGGATGCACTTGAGCAGGGGTCCCCAACCCCTGAGCCATGGAGCCGTAAGGAGCCACACAGCAGGAGGTGAGTGGTGTCGAGTGAGGGAGTGAGGGAAGCTTCGTCTGTATTTACAGCCACTCCCCTTTGCTCACATTCCCGCCTGAGCTCCACCTTCTCAGATGAGCAGCAGCATTAGATTCTCATAGGAGAATGCACCCTGTTTTGAACCGTGCATGTGAGGGATCTAGGTTGCGCTGTCCTTATGAGAATCTAATACCTATTGATCTGTCACTTTCTCCCATCACGCTCAGGTGGGACCATCCAGTTTCAGGAAAACGAGCTTAACATGCCCACTGATTCTACATTATGGTGAGTTCTATAATTATTTTATTATATATTACAGTGTAATAATGGAAATGAAGTGCCTAATAAATGTAAATGTGCTTAAATCTTTTGGCCCAGCTCCTACCTCCCGGCAACCTCACCAGGCCCAGAACTCTCTCCAGTCAACCTCTACAGACCAAGCTCATGACTCACAATGGCCTATTTAGGCCCATACCCTACCTCACGGCAGTCTCCGCAGATGAGCCTACTGCCTCACAACAGCCTCCACAGGCACAGCTCCATCGTTACAATGGCCTCTTTAGACCCACCTCCTGCCTCCCAGCCTTCTCTCCAGGCCCTGAACTTTCTCCGTAAGTTGAGGTAGCTGGGACTGTAGGTATACATGACGATACTTGGCTAATTTTTAAATTGTTTTGTAGACATGGGGTCTCACTTTGTTGGCCAGGCTGGTGTCAAACTAATGGCCTCAAGTGACCCTTCCACCCCTGCCTCCCATCCTAGAGGTGTGTGCCACCACAAGGAGCACTTGTTCAATTTTCTAAAGAAAAAATTTCTAAAGTAAGGCTGTGGGATGATGGCAGGAAGATAAAAGAAAAACGAAGAATAAGTTAAAATGACTTATTCACACATATTCTTTTGACAGCAAGAAGAACTTTTAGTATATACATTCCTTACAAACAAACAAATGGCAGATAAACAATGTTGTATAGGAACTTCAACACACACTGTACAATATTCCCACTTTGCTGACATAAGTTATGGAAATTTCGTGGTTTACTTGAGTGTCGCTACCAGTGTTTTGCTTCTCTGATGATTTTTATCAACTTCCTCATCTGTTAACTTCTCTCCAAGGTATGTCATGTCACGACATAGTGCCGCTGCATGAACATGGCCAGTGTCTTCCTATTAAACATGTAGAATGCTTTCCTAATTTCTCTTTTTACTCTCTGTCTTTGTGTTCTGCATTTTCCTTACTTTTATTGTCAGAAACTCCAGAAAGTCAGTCGTACTAATTTATCACGATTTGCTTTATTAATTTATACTTTGCTTATATGGAATTTTGCCCAACGGACCTCATTACAATTTCTTTTTTTTTTCCTTTTTTTAAATTTTTTTTATTTTTTATTTTTTTATTATACTTTAAGTTTTAGGGTACATGTGCACATTGTGCAGGTTAGTTGCATATGTATACATGTGCCATGCTGGTGCGCTGCATCCACTAACTCGTCATCTAGCATTAGGTATATCTCCCAATGCTATCCCTCCCCCCTCCCCCCACCCCACAACAGTCCCCAGAGTGTGATATTCCCCTTCCTGTGTCCATGTGATCTCATTGTTCAATTCCCACCTATGAGTGAGAATATGCGGTGTTTGGTTTTTTGTTCTTGCGATAGTTTACTGAGAATGATGGTTTCCAATTTCATCCATGTCCCTACAAAGGACATGAATTCATCATTTTTTATGGCTGCATAGTATTCCATGGTGTATATGTGCCACATTTTCTTAATCCAGTCTATCATTGTTGGACATTTGGGTTGGTTCCAAGTCTTTGCTATTGTGAATAATGCCGCAATAAACATACATGTGCATGTGTCTTTATAGCAGCATGATTTATAGTCCTTTGGGTATATACCCAGTAATGGGATGGCTGGGTCAAATGGTATTTCTAGTTCTAGATCCCTGAGGAATCGCCACACTGACTTCCACAATGGTTGAACTAGTTTACAGTCCCACCAACAGTGTAAAAGTGTTCCTATTTCTCCACATCCTCTCCAGCACCTGTTGTTTCCTGACTTTTTAATGATTGCCATTCTAACTGGTGTGAGATGATATCTCATAGTGGTTTTGATTTGCATTTCTATGATGGCCAGTGATGATGAGCATTTTTTCATGTGTTTTTTGGCTGCATAAATGTCTTCTTTTGAGAAGTGTCTGTTCATATCCTTCGCCCACTTTTTGATGGGGTTGTTTGTTTTTTTCTTGTAAATTTGTTTGAGTTCATTGTAGATTCTGGATATTAGCCCTTTGTCAGATGAGTAGGTTGCGAAAATTTTCTCCCATGTTGTAGCTTGCCTGTTCACTCTGATGGTAGTTTCTTTTGCTGTGCAGAAGCTCTTTAGTTTAATTAGATCCCATTTGTCAATTTTGTCTTTTGTTGCCATTGCTTTTGGTGTTTTGGACATGAAGTCCTTGCCCACGCCTATATCCTGAATGGTAATGCCTAGGTTTTCTTCTAGGGTTTTTATGGTTTTAGGTCTAACGTTTAAATCTTTAATCCATCTTGAATTGATTTTTGTATAAGGTGTAAGGAAGGGATCCAGTTTCAGCTTTCTACATATGGCTAGCCAGTTTTCCCAGCACCATTTATTAAATAGGGAATCGTTTCCCCATTGCTTGTTTTTCTCAGGTTTGTCAAAGATCAGATAGTTGTAGGTATGCGGTGTTATTTCTGAGGGCTCTGTTCTGTTCCATTGATCTATATCTCTGTTTTGGTACCAGTACCGTGCTGTTTTTGTTACTGTAGCCTTGTAGTATAGTTTGAAGTCAGGTAGTGTGATGCCTCCAGCTTTGTTCTTTTGGCTTAGGATTGACTTGGCAATGCGGGCTCTTTTTTGGTTCCATGTGAACTTTAAAGTAGTTTTTTCCAATTCTGTGAAGAAAGTCATTGGTAGCTTGATGGGGATGGCATTGAATCTGTAAATGACCTTGGGCAGTATGGCCATTTTCACGATATTGATTCTTCCTACCCATGAGCATGGAATGTTCTTCCATTTGTTTGTATCCTCTTTTATTTCCTTCAGCAGTGGTTTGTAGTTCTCCTTGAAGAGGTCCTTCACATCCCTTGTAAGTTGGATTCCTAGGTATTTTATTCTCTTTGAAGCAATTGTGAATGGGAGTTCACTCATGATTTGGCTCTCTGTTTGTCTGTTTTTGGTGTATAAGAATGCTTGTGATTTTTGTACATTGATTTTGTATCCTGAGACTTTGCTGAAGTTGCTTATCAGCTTAAGGAGATTTTGGGCTGAGACAATGGGGTTTTCTAGATAAACAATCATGTCGTCTGCAAACAGGGACAATTTGACTTCCTCTTTTCCTAATTGAATACCCTTTATTTCCTTCTCCTGCCTGATTGCCCTGGCCAGAACTTCCAACACTATGTTGAATAGGAGTGGTGAGAGAGGGCATCCCTGTCTTGTGCCAGTTTTCAAAGGGAATGCTTCCAGTTTTTGCCCATTCAGTATGATATTGGCTGTGGGTTTGTCATAGATAGCTCTTATTATTTTGAAATACGTCCCATCAATACCTAATTTATTGAGAGTTTTTAGCATGAAGCGTTGTTGAATTTTGTCAAAGGCTTTTTCTGCATCTATTGAGATAATCATGTGGTTTTTGTCTTTGGCTCTGTTTATATGCTGGATTACATTTATTGATTTGCGTATATTGAACCAGCCTTGCATCCCAGGGATGAAGCCCACTTGATCATGGTGGATAAGCTTTTTGATGTGCTGCTGGATTCGGTTTGCCAGTATTTTATTGAGGATTTTTGCATCAATGTTCATCAAGGATATTGGTCTAAAATTCTCTTTTTTGGTTGTGTCTCTGCCCGGCTTTGGTATCAGAACGATGCTGGCCTCATAAGATGAGTTAGGGAGGATTCCCTCTTTTTCTATTGATTGGAATAGTTTCAGAAGCAATGGTACCAGTTCCTCCTTGTACCTCTGGTAGAATTCGGCTGTGAATCCATCTGGTCCTGGACTCTTTTTGGTTGGTAAACTATTGATTATTGCCACAATTTCAGCTCCTGTTATTGGTCTATTCAGAGATTCAATTTCTTCCTGGTTTAGTCTTGGGAGAGTGTATGTGTCGAGGAATGTATCCATTTCTTCTAGATTTTCTAGTTTATTTGCGTAGAGGTGTTTGTAGTATTCTCTGATGGTAGTTTGTATTTCTGTGGGATCGGTGGTGATATCCCCTTTATCATTTTTTATTGTGTCTATTTGATTCTTCTTTTTTTCTTTATTAGTCTTGCTAGCGGTCTATCAATTTTGTTGATCCTTTCAAAAAACCAGCTCCTGGATTCATTGATTTTTTGAAGGGTTTTTTGTGTCTCTATTTCCTTCAGTTCTGCTCTGATTTTAGTTATTTCTTGCCTTCTGCTAGCTTTTGAATGTGTTTGCTCTTGCTTTTCTAGTTCTTTTAATTGTGATGTTAGGGTGTCAATTTTGGATCTTTCCTGCTTTCTCTTGTGGGCATTTAGTGCTATAAATTTCCCTCTACACACTGCTTTGAATGCATCCCAGAGATTCTGGTATGTTGTGTCTTTGTTCTCGTTGGTTTCAAAGAACATCTTTATTTCTGCCTTCATTTCGTTATGTACCCAGTAGTCATTCAGGAGCAGGTTGTTCAGTTTCCATGTAGTTGAGCGGCTTTGAGTGAGATTTTTAATCCTGAGTTCTAGTTTGATTGCACTGTGGTCTGAGAGATAGTTTGTTATAATTTCTGTTCTTTTACATTTGCTGAGGAGAGCTTTACTTCCAACTATGTGGTCAATTTTGGAATAGGTGTGGTGTGGTGCTGAAAAAAATGTATATTCTGTTGATTTGGGGTGGAGAGTTCTGTAGATGTCTATTAGGTCCGCTTGGTGCAGAGCTGAGTTCAATTCCTGGGTATCCTTGTTGACTTTCTGTCTCGTTGATCTGTCTAATGTTGACAGTGGGGTGTTAAAGTCTCCCATTATTAATGTGTGGGAGTCTAAGTCTCTTTGTAGGTCACTCAGGACTTGCTTTATGAATCTGGGTGCTCCTGTATTGGGTGCATATATATTTAGGATAGTTAGCTCCTCTTGTTGAATTGATCCCTTTACCATTATGTAATGGCCTTCTTTGTCTCTTTTGATCTTTGTTGGTTTAAAGTCTGTTTTATCAGAGACTAGGATTGCAACCCCTGCCTTTTTTTGTTTTCCATTTGCTTGGTAGATCTTCCTCCATCCTTTTATTTTGAGCCTATGTGTGTCTCTGCACGTGAGATGGGTTTCCTGAATACAGCACACTGATGGGTCTTGACTCTTTATCCAACTTGCCAGTCTGTGTCTTTTAATTGGAGAATTTAGTCCATTTACATTTAAAGTCAATATTGTTATGTGTGAATTTGATCCTGTCATTATGATGTTAGCTGGTGATTTTGCTCATTAGTTGATGCAGTTTCTTCCTAGTCTCGATGGTCTTTACATTTTGGCATGATTTTGCAGCGGCTGGTACTGGTTGTTCCTTTCCATGTTTAGTGCTTCCTTCAGGAGCTCTTTTAGGGCAGGCCTGGTGGTGACAAAATCTCTCAGCATTTGCTTGTCTGTAAAGTATTTTATTCCTCCTTCACTTATGAAGCTTAGTTTGGCTGGATATGAAATTCTGAGTTGAAAATTCTTTTCTTTAAGAATGTTGAATATTGGCCCCCACTCTCTTCTGGCTTGTAGGGTTTCTGCCGAGAAATCCGCTGTTAGTCTGATGGGCTTCCCTTTGAGGGTAACCCGACCTTTCTCTCTGGCTGCCCTTAACATTTTTTCCTTCATTTCAACTTTGGTGAATCTGACAATTATGTGTCTTGGAGTTGCTCTTCTCGAGGAGTATCTTTGTGGCGTTCTCTGTATTTCCTGAATCTGAATGTTGGCCTGCCTTGCTAGATTGGGGAAGTTCTCCTGGATAATATCCTGCAGAGTGTTTTCCAACTTGGTTCCATTCTCCGCATCACTTTCAGGTACACCAATCAGATGTAGATTTGGTCTTTTCACATAGTCCCATATTTCTTGGAGGCTTTGCTCATTTCTTTTTATTCTTTTTTCTCTAGACTTCCCTTCTTGCTTCATTTCATTCATTTCATCTTCCATTGCTGATACCCTTTCTTCCAGTTGATCGCATCGGCTCCTGAGGCTTCTGCATTCTTCATGTAGTTCTCGAGCCTTGGTTTTCAGCTCCATCAGCTCCTTTAAGCACTTCTTTGTATTGGTTATTCTAGTTATACATTCTTCTAAATTTTTTTCAAAGTTTTCAACTTCTTTGCCTTTGGTTTGAATGTCCTCCCGTAGCTCAGAGTAATTTGATCGTCTGAAGCCTTCTTCTCTCAGCTCGTCAAAATCATTCTCCATCCAGCTTTGTTCCATTGCTGGTGAGGAACTGCGTTCCTTTGGAGGAGGAGAGGTGCTCTGCGTTTTAGAGTTTCCAGTTTTTCTGTTCTGTTTTTTCCCCATCTTTGTGGTTTTATCTACTTTTGGTCTTTGATGATGGTGATGTACAGATGGGTTTTCGGTGTGGATGTCCTTTCTGTTTGTTAGTTTTCCTTCTAAGAGACAGGACCCTCAGCTGCAGGTCTGTTGGAATACCCTGCCGTGTGAGGTGTCAGTGTGCCCCTGCTGGGGGGTGCCTCCCAGTTAGGCTGCTCGGGGGTCAGGGGTCAGGGAACCACTTGAGGAGGCAATCTGCCCGTTCTCAGATCTCCAGCTGCGTGCTGGGAGAACCACTGCTCTCTTCAAAGCTGTCAGACAGGGACATTTAAGTCTGCAGAGGTTACTGCTGTCTTTTTGTTTGTCTGTGCCCTGCCCCCAGAGGTGGAGCCTACAGAGGCAGGCAAGCCTCCTTGATCTGTGGTGGGCTCCACCCAGTTCGAGCTTCCCGGCTGCTTTGTTTACCTAAGCAAGCCTGGGCAATGGCGGGCGCCCCTCCCCCAGCCTCGCTGCCGCCTTGCAGTTTGATCTCAGACTGCTGTGCTAGCAATCAGCGAGATTCTGTGGGCGTAGGACCCTCCGAGTCAGGTGTGGGATATAGTCTCGTGGTGCGCCGTTTTTTAAGCCGGTCTGAAAAGCGCAATATTCGGGTGGGAGTGACCCGATTTTCCAGGTGCGTCCGTCACCCCTTTCTTTGACTCGGAAAGGGAACTCCCTGACCCCTTGCGCTTCCCAGGTGAGGCAATGCCTCGCCCTGCTTCAGCTGGCGCATGGTGCGCGCACCCACTGGCCTGCGCCCACTGTCTGGCACTCCCTAGTGAGATGAACCCGGTACCTCAGATGGAAATGCAGAAATCACCCATCTTCTGCGTCGCTCACGCTGGGAGCTGTAGACCGGAGCTGTTCCTATTCGGCCATCTTGGCTCCTCCCCCCCTCATTACAATTTCTAACCTGTTTTATTTTGTTTTTTTTCTCTGAGACAGGCTCTCCCTCTGTTGTCCAAGGCTGGAGTGTAGTAGTGCTATCGCAGCTGACTGCAGCCTCAACCTTCCAGGCTGAAGCGATCCTCCCATCTCAACCTCCCACGTGGCTGAGACTACAGGTGCTTGCCACTATGCCCAACTAATATTTGGAATTTTCGTATACGTGGATTCCAGAGAGGTGACAGCAAAACGTGAGTAAGCATGGATTTTGGTATATGCAGAGATGGGGGGCTGGAACTAATTCTGTATACTGAGGGACAGCGACTGTATATGTTTTTACAATTACACTGTAGGATATGTACTGTTGCATAGCCTTGAAAATAATAATTTTTAATTGAGTGGAATAATAATAATATTGCTAAAAGTAGCAGCTGGCCAGGTGTGGTGGCTCACACTGGTAATCACAACACTTTGGGAGGCTGAGGCATGAGGATGGCTTGAGGCCAAGAGTTTGTGATAGGCCTTGGAACAAAGGGGGAGTTACCATCCCTACCGAAAAAAACATGAATTAGCCTAGTGTGGTGGCATGTTCCTGTAGTCCCAGCTACTTGGGAGGCTGAGGTGGGAGGATCACTTGAGCCCAGGGAGTCTGAGACTGCAGTGAGTCATGATCAGGCCTTTGCACTCCAGCCTGGGTGACAGAGTGAGACCGTGTCTCAAAACAACAAAAAAGTAGCAGCTAACATCAACTGACCTTTTATACCAGGTGCCTATTGATATCATAGTTTAATTTCTTAGAACCGTTTCTTATTTCACTTACCAACTCTGTCTTCAGTTACTCCCAGATTTTTACTGTGTTTGTACAGATGACCTTTTGTTTAGATTGAATTGTCTCCCCAGAAGTAAGATTACTGTGAGTCATGGTGAATGGACATTCTCATTACCCTTGATGTAAATTGACAGGGTTTTGGGTGCCTCCCAGCTATAATCTTAGCACTTTGGGAGGCTAAGAGAGGAGGATTGCTTGAGGCCAAGAGTTGGAGGAGGGAGTACGGCAGTATGGTGAGACCCTGTCTCCATTATTTTAAAAAATTGACAGGCTTTACCCGGGAAGGCTTATACACAATTTAAACATCCCTCATAGTATAAGAAAGTGCCCATTTCACTGCACCTTTGCCAGCACAGGGTATTATAATTTAGTAAGTCATTTTTTGTTTGATTATTTTAAATAGACAAAAGACCTCATATTACTTTACTTGTCACATTTCAACATCTTTTCTTAGCTTATTAGCTCTATCTCTTTTCTGTCCGTAAACGGTTGTTGTTGTTTTGTTCTTTGAGACAGGGTCTTGCTCTGTCACCAGGCTGGACTGTAGTGGCATAATCATGCCTCACTGCAGCCTTGACCTCCCAGGCTCAAACTTCAGCATTCTGAGTAGCTGGGACTACAAGTGTGCACCACCACTCCCAGCTAACTTTTTTCTTTTTTTTGGATAGAGACAGGGTCTCACTGTGTTGTCCAGACCGGTCTCTAGCTCCTGGCCTTAAGCAATCCTCCTGCATTAGCTTCTCAAATTGCTGGAATTTCAGGCATGAGCCACCATGCCTGGCCTGGGCTAGTCGTGTATTCTCTAGAGTTCTGTTTACTTTGTGCTAGCCAATCTCTCATTATGCTGTTCACCTGTTATAATGAATAATTGTCCGTATTAAATTTTACCACTTTAAACTTTTGAGTGGTTTATGCTTCCTGATTGGACTCTGACTAATATGTTAGGAAGGGTCCCAGGAGATAAACCCACACAGATGGGATTTGGGCATAGGTTTGGTTTCCCAGGGGGCAGTGCTGAGCTCTTTGCCAGTGGGAAATGGGATGCTGGTGATTTCCAGGAAGTGACCTCACAATGACTCAAGCTACCACTTACTGTTGATTGTGACGAAATGCCAGCTGAGGCACATGCCTTGGGAGCTAAGTGGTTGCTGCCCTTGACCACTGTGAAGACTGGTGTGGGAAGGGTCGCTTTGAATGCACTTGAGCAGGGGTCCCCAACCCCTGAGCCATGGAGCCGTAAGGAGCCACACAGCAGGAGGTGAGTGGTGTCGAGTGAGGGAGTGAGGGAAGCTTCGTCTGTATTTACAGCCACTCCCCTTTGCTCACATTCCCGCCTGAGCTCCACCTTCTCAGATGAGCAGCAGCATTAGATTCTCATAGGAGAACGCACCCTGTTTTGAACCGTGCATGTGAGGGATCTAGGTTGCGCTGTCCTTATGAGAATCTAATACCTATTGATCTGTCACTTTCTCCCATCACGCTCAGGTGGGACCATCCAGTTTCAGGAAAACAAGCTTAACACGCCCACTGATTCTACATTATGGTGAGTTCTATAATTATTTTATTATGTATTGATATCTAATAAATATATATTTATTATATATATTAATATGTTAAATATATTAATATATTATATTATTATATATTGTAATAATGGAAATAAAGTGCCTAATAAATGTAAATGTGCTTAAATCTTTTGGCCCAGCTCCTACTTCCCGGCAGCCTCTCCAGGCCCAGAACTCTCTCCAGTCAGCCTCTACAGACCAAGCTCATGACTCACAGTGACCTATTTAGGCCCATACCCCACCTCATGGCAGTCTCCGTAGATGAGCCTACTGCCTCACAACAGCCTCCACAGACACAGCTCCATCGTTATAATGGCCTCTTTAGACCCAGCTCCTGCCTCCCAGCCTTCTCTCCAGGCCCTGAGCTTTCTCAAGTCAACCTCACCAGGCCCAGCTCATGCTTCTTTGCAGCCTCTCCAGGCCCATCTCCTGCATCTTGGCCCCTCCAGGCTCAGCCTCTGCCTCCCGTCGGCCTCTACAGTCCCAACATCTACCTCACAGTAGATTCTTCAGGCCCAGCATCTGCCTCACTGTGGACCCCCCAAGCCAAGCTCCCAACCTTTCAGCAGCTTCTACACACCCAGCTCCCGCCTGCCAGTGGCCTCTTCAGGCCCATGTGGCTCATTCCTCACAACAGCCTTTCCAGGCCCAGTTTTTCCCTTCCGGCAGCCTCTCTGGGCTGAGAACCTCCTCAAGTCGGCCTCTCCAGACCACTTGCACCCTCCAGGCGTTCTCTCCGGGCCAAGCTCCTCTTCCTGGCTGTGTCTCCAAGCCCGACTTCTGCCTCTCAACAACCTCTTTGGACTCAGTGCCTACCCATCTCCTGGCGTCCTTGGTCGGCCCACAGCTTCCTCAAGCCAAGCTCCCCAGGCCCAGGTCAGGCCTCACGGTGGCCTCTCCAGGATGAGCTCCTGCACTCCGATGGCACCTGCAGGCCCCAAATGGTCTCCGGTCGGTGGGCTTCTCCACGCCAAGCTTGGGCCTCCCGGCGACCTCTGCAGGCCCAAGTTGTCCTGAAGTCGGCATCTCCCGGCCGTGCCTCCCAGCAAGTAAGCAAGCTCTTTTGGCTCAACTCCTGCCCAGCTCCCAACCGCCTTTGTAGGTCCCGAACTTTCTCCAGCCAAGTACTTCGGGCCTAATTCCTGCCACCCGGTGGCCTGTACGGGCCCAGCAATGGTTGGAGAGTGGCCTCTGCAGGTCCCGCTCTTGCCCCCACGGCGGCCTCCCGGGGCCAAGTCCCTGCCTGCCTCCCAGCAGCCTGCGTGCGGCCTAGCTCCTCCCTCACGGTGGCCTGTTGATGCCCATGCCTCTGGTACCCTGCCCAGAGGCATGAGCCCCTGCCACACACTGGCTCCTCCCACGCTGAGAGAGGTCAGCGTGAGCCCTTGCCTCACACCGGCCCCTCACTCGCTGACAGAGGTCAACATGAGCCCCTTGCCTCACACCGGCCCCTCCCACGCTGACAGAGGTCAGCCTGAGCCCCTTGCCTCACACCGGCCCCTCACTCGCTGACAGAGGTCAGCCTGAGCCCCTTGCCTCACACCGGCCCCTCCCTCGCTCACAGAGGTCAGCCTCAGCCCCTTGCCTCACACTGGCCCCTCCCACGCTGACAGAGGTCAGCCTCAGCCCCTAGCCTCACACCGGCCCCTCTCACGCTGAGAGAGGTCAGCATGAGCCCCTGCCTCAACAGGCTACCGTGAGGGAGGAGCAGGGTCGCACGCGGGCTGCTGGGAGGCAGGCAGCGACTTGGACCTGGGAGGTCGTGGTGGGGCGAGAGCTGGGCCTGGAGACACCCCTGGGAGGCAACAGTGGGGCCTACAGACTCTGTTCTCCAGCCGGAGCTGGGACTGTTCAGGTACTGGGAGGTGGGATGTGGGTCTGAAGAGCTTGGTTGCAGAAACTTCGGGGTCTACAAACGCAGGCGGGAGCTGAGCCAAAAAAGCTTGTTTGCTGGGAGGCGGGAGATGCAGCCAGGAGGAACAGCTGTGCCTGCAGAGGCCGCCATGCGGGAGGCGGAGGCCGGGCCTCCTCAAATCGGCCTCTCCAGACCCACTTGCAGCCTCCCGGCATCCTCTCCGGGCCCAGCTCTTCCTCCCGGCTGCGTCTCCAGGCCTGACTCTGGCCTCCCAACAACGTCTTTGGACTCAGCTCCTGCCCAGCTCCCAGCAGGCCCAAGTCGTCGTCAAGTTGGCCTGGAATTGGGCCTGGAAGAGCAGCAAGTCGGCCTCCCTGGGCCCAGCTCCGTCCTCTCAGCGGCCTCTCCAGGTGCAAAACTTCCTCGAGTCAGCCTCTCCAGGCCCAGCTCCTCCTGCCTCCCAGTGGCCTCTTTCAGCCCAGACCAGCTCATGGCTCTTGGCGGCCTTCCCAGGCCCCGCTTTTGACTTTTGGTGGCCTCTTCAGGCCCAGAACTTGACCTCCAGTGGGCCTTTGCAGGCCCGGCCTCCTGCCTCTCGAAGGCCTGCACGGGCCCGGACTCACAGCGGCCTCACAGCAGACTCTCCATGCCCAGCTAGCTCTCGCCTCATTGCGGCCTCCCGAGTCCAAAGCTCCTGCCTCTCGGCTGCTTCGGCAGGCCCAACTCCCACCTGCCAGTGGCCTCTTTAGGCCCAGCTCATTCCTCACAACGGCCTTCCCAGGCCCCGTTTTTCCCTTCCGGCAGCCTCTTGGCCTCTAATTTGTTTATCTTTTGTGTATAAATCCCAAAATATTGAATTTTGGAATATTTCTACCATTATGTAAATATTTTGGTAGGTGATTTATTTGGGGTGAGTTTCTGCACCAAGCCCGAATTTTTTATTTTATTTTCCTTATTATTTGGTGTTAAACAGGTTTAATGATGGTCATGGCAAATTTTTGGCACAATGAAAAATATCGCCCATGATCAACGTGTTCTGTTCTGGGGAAGGGGGCAAAGGCAGGGTGAATCACTTTCTTAAAAAGTATAGCTCAAGTTGGGAGTGCAGAGGGAATGGGGAGAAAACCCTCCCGCTGCCTGTGTCGAAGTGCAGGAGCCCCCACCCCCATACTCACCTGAGTCCAGCCCCTCTGGGGAAAGAAGGGGTGCATGAACTCCCCCTAGTCCACAGGCACCTCCCTGTGGCCCAAGGCCCTCTTCACACTCCATCTTGTAGCCCCAACAGGAGCTATTTTCCGAAAAGTGAAAAGCTCTGAAGGTCCCACAATTCATGGTATGTACACCTCCCTCACCAGGGGCTGCAAAGTGGCCTGGAGCTCCATACTGAGTAGAAGTCTTTGGGCCAGAGTCAGCATCTGGCTGACGGTCCGGATATCCTGGTTGGAGTGACCCTGGTGCTCCCTGCCAGGGCCTGGTGCCGCTTGCTGAAGATCATGACCGCCACTCATGGGCCACCGATGTGGTCCTTGTCCCATTTGTTGGGGCTGCGTCCATCCTTCTCAGAAGATGAGTCCTGTTCCTTGCGCAGGGCACTGAGGGACTGGGCCTGACATCATCTGAGTGGTAGAGGCAACTGGGTGTCAGGAGACATGATGGAGAGGAAAGCATCATCATGGTCATTCTCTGTCTCACTGTTCAGCAGGGACTCCCCTGAGGGGCCCAGGGCTCCTCTTCCATGGTGGGAGGTGAGCTTTTACCAGGTTCCACCACCCCCAAAGTGTGTGGGGTTGCGGGCCCTGGGCTTTCAGGGCAGGTGGCTCCAGGGGGCCGCCCAGGGTCAACACTCCCTGTCCCACCTGGTGGACGCTCATGAGCAACAGCTGCCAACTTGGCAGGTTGTTTTCTCTGGTTGGAGGCCACTGAGTGACTGGCAGGTTGCTGGGCCTTGTGTGGCTGCAGGGAGGGGTGAGGAAAGGGATGGAGTACCAGGGGAACACGGCCGCAGAGTGACCTTCCACATTCCTCCACACGAACATGCTGACGCCACGGGAGGCCTCACTGAACGCAGGCCTGGGGGCCGAGTACTTGGTCCGGGCAGGGGGTTCCTGGCAGGGGCTCACACCTGCTCACCCCCTCCTCAGCCAACGTGGCTTGGGCCCAGAGAAGGGGAGGTTGGAGAGGAGCAGAAGGCCAGGCCTCAAGTTTTGTTTTTTTTGTTTGTTTTGTTTTTTGTTTTTGAAATGTAGTTTGACTCTTGTCACCCAGGCTGGAGTGCAGTGGCACGATCTCAGTGGCCTTCATACCTGGCTAATTTTTTGTATTTTTACTGGAGGTGGGGTTTTGCCATGTTGGCCAGGCTGGTCTTGACCTCCCGACCTCAGGTGATCCACCCACCTCAGCCTCCCAAAATGGGATTACAGGCATGAGCCACCGCTTCCAACTTCATTCATTTTTACTTGAAAAACTCCATTAAGGTAGACCTAGTGGTCCTGAATGCCCTCAGCTTTGTTTGTCGAGGAAACACGTTATTTCTTTTTTCTTTCTGAAGGACAGCTTTGTCAGACATAGTATTAGTTGCTGGCAGTTTTTTTCTTTCAGCACTTTGAATGTATTATTCGATTCTGTCCTGACCTGCAAAGTTTCTTTAACTTTTGACTATTTGATTATATTGTGACTTGGTGAGTATCTATTTGGTTTGAACCTCTTTAGGAATCTTTAAGCTTCATGGATTTAGATGTGTAAATCTTTCCCATGATTTAGGCAGTTTTCAGCCATTCTTTAAATAAGCTTTGTTCTCCTTTCTCTACTTTCCTTCTCAAACTCCCATAACCTGACAATGGTTTGCCTAATGGTGTCTTGTTGGCTTTCTTTTCTCTGTCTCTTTTTTTTTCTTTTTTTTGAGACAGAGTCATGCTCTGTCACCCAGGCTGGAGTGTAATGTGTGGTCTTGGCTCACATTGCACTCCAACCTCCGCCTCCTGGGTTCAAGCGATTCTCCTGCCTCAGCCTCCCAAGTAGCTGGGACTACAGGTGTGTGCCACCACACCCGGCTAATTTTTGTATTTTTAGTAGAGATGGGGCTTTGTCATGTTGGACAGGCTGGTCTTGAACTCCTGACCTCTTAATCTGCCTGCCTCGGCCTCCCAAAGTGTTGGAATTACAGGCTTGAGCCACCACACCCAGCCTTCTTTTCTCTTTTTTATTCTTTTTTTCTTTGTCCTCTGACTGGATAATTTCAGAAGATCTATATTCAAGTTTACAGATTCTCTCTCCTGTTGAAGTTTACTATTGTGTTATATCATCCAGTCTGGTCTTGAACTCCTGGGCTCAAGAGATCCTCCCACCTTGGCCTCCCAAAGTGCTGAGTTTACAAGCATGAGCCACTGCATCCAGTCAGTCCCAGCACTTTGGGAAGCTGAGGTGGGAGGATCACTTGAGCTTAGGAGTTTGAGACCAGCCTGGGCAATGTACTGAGAACTTGTCTCTGTATTTAAAAAAAAAAAAAGTCTTTGGGAGGCCAAAGCGGGAGGATCACCTGAGGTCAGGAGTTCGAGACCAGCCTGGCCAACATGGCAAAACCCCATCTCTACTAAAAATACAAAAATTAGCCAGGTGTGGTGGCACACGCCTGTAGTGGTGGTGCATGCCTGTAGTCCCAGCTACTCAAGAGGCTGAGGCAGGAGAATCACTTGAACTGGGAGATGGAGGTTGCAGTGAGCTGAGATCGCACCAGTGCACTCCAGCCTGGGCAACAGAGTGAGACTCCATCTTATAAAAGGAAAAAAGAAGAAAAGAAAAATTCCATATCTGAGTGTTTACTCCTGAGTTTTTGAGATTGTTATTAAGCTCGTGCTCTACTGTGATGATTTGGGTTTGTTTGATAATCAGAAAAAAGCATATTCTTTTGGGTGTTCAGCCACACTGCTTTGGTGTCACAACTGCACATTGGTTTCACAGCTGCAGGACAAATTCGAGCATCTTAAAATGATTCAACAGGAGGAGATAAGGAAGCTCGAGGAAGAGAAAAACAACTGGAAGGAGAAATCATAGATTTTTATAAAATGAAAGCTGCCTCTGAAGCACTGCAGACTCAGCTGAGCACTGATACAAAGAAAGACAAACATCGTAAGAAGCAATAGTTTCTCTTACTATTCCGAGAGCCTTATCATTCTACATCCCATCTTCCTGTGAGATTGTCTTTGTAGCATTTAACTCTAATTGCAGTTCTCTTTTTAAAAATTGGCTTGCTTATTGTATATTTTCCCCAACTAAAGCGTGAACTCCTAGCAGGTCGTGGTGGCTCATGCCTGTAATCTCAGCACTGTGGGAGGCTGAGGTGGGTCGACTACCTGAGGTCAGGAGTTCGAGACCTATCTAGATAGGCATGTGAAATTAGGAAATCAAAGGATTGCAGATGGAATCAGAACCACGTTGCCACAGTTTCATTCTGGCTTCAGCCTTGAGTACAGTATGGACTGAATGGAGACTACTAGGCTCTCAGCCATCTGCTGCGTTCTGGTAGTGCTCTACAATCATGTGTCTCTACTACTTCTTTGCAATGTAAATACTAGTGTAAAACTACTCAGCCACAAGCTCTGAGAGAGATCGAGAGATGTCCTTCTCTTAATAGAGATAAGTCATTTGGTGGAATAACTCTTCGAGTCAACCAGTGTAAGTAACAGAGACACCAAAAACCAGCCATTAGTTTAGTTTGCTTGACCCAGCAATCTACCTCTTAGTATATGCTTTGGTGACACTCATGTACTTATGCACCAGGTGGCAGGTGTGTACTAGAATTAAGATATTCATAGTAGCATTGTTTCAGATAGTAAAAAAGTGTTATCCACAAAAAAATGGATGAATTATCAGTGAAAATTACTGAACTTTGGACACACACACATCCTGCCAACCTTCATCAAAAAAAGTATTATTTCTTATTCTCCATCCTAACCTAGATAAGTGGAAGAGAAGAAAGAATTTTTTAAAAAAAGTCCTGATAGCTGGAAAACTTCCTTCACTGTATCCAAAGTTATGAGAACTCTTTGGGTTGTGTCTCCAAACTGAGATTCAGAAAAGCAATCACAATTAATCAATAAATTATCATTTTCATAGGACATTTCTAAATTTCCAAAGTGAATATAGCCTTTTATTTTTCAATCCAGCTAGCTAGCTAGGTCCATCCATATCCATGCACATCATCTTGTTTAATAGATTTCTCATTATGCTGTATTCATCTGTATATATTCTAATGTTGGAGAATTTTCTCAAATTTAAATATGATTTAGATAAACTTAACAGAGTGTCAGCAGTACTTAGATAAAGCAATTTTTTTTTTTTTGAGAAATGGTCTCTCTGTCACCTAGGCTGAAGTGCAGTGAGGCAGTTATGCCTCACTGCAGCCTCAACCTCCCAGGCTCAAGTAATCCTCCCACCTCAGCCTCCTGAGTAGCTGGGATTACAGGTGTGCACTACCATGCCTGGCTAATTTTTGTATTTTTTTTTTGTAGAAATGGGGTTTCACTGTGTTGCCCAGGCTGGTCTTTCTGGGCTCAAGCAATCCACCCACCTCAGCCTCCCAAAGTACTGGGATTACAGGCATGAGCCACTACACGCAGCCTAGATAAAGCAAAATTTTAAATTTATTTGATACTTGATTTTACTCATAAAAAAAAAACCTGAATGCTAATTGTTAACCAACTATTGTTAAATTTTAAGGGCAATTGGGTAGCATGGTCTTAGGTCTGATTATAAATGTTTGTCTTTTTTGGGAGCCTGTGATTTTTTCAATACAAAGCAGCTTTTAAAACATCTTGTGAGAACGGTATTTAGGAGGAGAACAAAAAAGGGAATTCTGAATTGTAATGACAGATGTAAACATGTCTTTCATTAGGGTTCACTTGGGTTTTCTTTTTCTTTAGTGGTTTTTGGCAAATTTGTCATATCAAGAAGCACTTTCAGACACACAAGTTGCTATAGTTAATATTTTATCTTCAACTTCTGGTAAGAAATTTGTCTTTAAAAATCTGCGTTGTAAATCAGTGTATGTATTTCTGGTATATATATGTGTACATGTACAACATTTTAATCTTGTTATAGCTTCTTACATTAGTTCTAATATACATTAGTCTATTATAACTGCCTTTTAATCTGTATACAGTCAGGTGCTGCATATGATGTTTCAGTCTACAACAGACTGCATATACGATGGTGGTCCCATAAGATTATAATACTGTATTTTTACTGTACCTTTTCTATGTTTAAATATGTTTGGATACACAAATACTTACCATTGTGTTACAGTTGCCTACAGTATTCAATACAGTAGCATGCCATACAAGTTGGTAGCCTACGAGCAATAGGCTTATAGCATATAGCCTAGCTGTGTAGTAGGCTATACCATTTAGGTTTGTGTGAGTATGCTCTATGATGGTGGCACAAGGATGACATTGCCTAACGACACACATTTTCTCTGTATTTATCCCTGTTGTTAAGCATGACTGTAGTTTCATGCCTTAGCCTGTGCTATTTATGTTCCTTCAAATACTTTACAATATTTTTTATATAACAACATATTACAGTTTTATAGGCTGGCCTTTTGTATTGTAGTTGCCTTTCCCTTCACACATCCTTTCCAGAGATCTTTTTCTAGACCCTTTGGCTAAAATGTAATTGCTTATTTCAGAACTATAATTTGCCCTATGATAGGTGTTTTATTTTTAAGATTGAATCACCTTTCAAATCTGGAAGACAAAAGTATTTTTAAAGCTATAAAAATAACTTTAGGGACACAGGCTTGATTATGATGAAGTCAGCATGTTACTCTGAATAAGATTTAAGTTTCCTATTAGTTTAAAATAAATAGGACTGTACTTGATCTATACTGTTGAAATAAACATGGTTTAGTTTGGAGGCTATTTTATGCATGAACTTTAAACATTTCAGTCTAGTCATTACTTAACTGCAGTCATTTTCTTAGTTAAGAGTGACAAAAATAATTTGAAAGGTAGGTATATAATTTGCTTATTTAAACAATGAAGTTGGTAGTAAAAATGTTGACAGTATTTAAACTCATGTACCATTTTTAAATTCTTTTCTCCTCATAGGACTTTTTACCTTAATCCTTGCTGCAGTATTTCCAAGTAACAGTGGAGATAGATTTACCCTTTCTAAACTATTAGCTGTAATTTTAAGGTAAGCATATAGTGTGATAGCTAGTTTACTCTGCTTAAAAATACATATTACAATTTCTGATAGTGGCACCAGGGTAGTTTGTATTGTAAGAGCAAAGAAAGATGTGGATAAAAGAAGGCTTTAAGTGGACATGATGCTACTTAGCCCTGTCACATCCTGCACTAGGTTTCTAAACCTTCCTGGGTAGGGTAACCAGAGGGAAAACCCCAAGGCTGCTTTGGTTCCCATTCATGTGTCTGCAGACTCATCAAGTATTGGACTGACGTTCACACTTAATGTGGCAGCTTAATCCTCATAATCTCCCAAGTTTCTATTTCTTTTTCTTAAGGCAATTTCCCCTCTTTGTTTTGATTTTTATTTCTCCTTTTTCTACTTCTCTTAGAAAGCTAACATTCAGTTTTCTCTAATTGTCTAAGCCTCAGGTGATGTTTCAGTTATTTTCTGTATAATTCATTTGGCAGTTTTGCACTACTGCATAATATGAGTGTTGCTGATAACTATACTTAAATATTTTAATTTAACTTTGTGTATGTTTGTCTTGTCTTCCCTACTGGTTTGTAAACCCTTGAAGGCCATAGCCTTGTTTTATATTTGTGTCATCAAAGACCTAGCATAGGGCTTTGCCCATAGACAGTATTGAAAAAAGATGTGTTGGTTTAATAAAACTTATTTTATGAAACAAAATCAGAGAAGGTTAGCAGGATGATTTGATGGAGAGTAGTGTTTCTTGGTTATCAAAGCTGAGATTGAATAAGAGCTCTGCTGTTTGCCCTGGGGCAGTTTCCTTAAACTCTGAAAGGGTTTCCTAGTTGAGAAAATGATATTATCTATTTTACCTTGCAGCCTTGTTTTAAAGTTTAGTGGTAATAGCTATGAAGTGTCTGGTATTGGGCAATCATAGAAGACTGGTAGCTCTTAATATTAAATGTTTTTCTTTTTTAGTTATAAGGGTAAATTAACCACGGTTGCTCCAATGGGCAGCTGGTTGATCCAACTAATTTATCATTTAGACTTTATGGCCACTAGGGATTTATTCTTTTACATGGTTTACTAATGTTTTAAGCCGAGCAAATTTTTGCATTAGGGAAATATGTTTGTATTGGAGAAGTAAATGAGGTTTTATTTAACTTTATTTAAAATATGTGCTAACTTATAACTTTTCTTCGTGGTATCTTAATAAAGACTTGATAAAGAAGGAAATGGATATAAAATATTGAACTTGTAAGTATTTTGACAGAGTACATTACTTCTTCTCATTAAAGTAGGTAGACGAACAGAGGTTGGCAAACTATGTTGGGTCAGCTGCTGGTTTTGTAAATCAGATTGTATTAGAACACAGCCACTCTCATCTATTGCAAATTGTCTATGGCCATTTTAGCACTACAGAGGCAGAGCTGAATTGCAATACCATGTGGCCCAGAAGCCTAAAATATTTACTATCTGTACCTTTAAAAAAAGTGTTACTTAGAAATTTTTTGAGTAAGTATATGTTCTTAAGAATTATGTATTAAACATTGTTTAATATTTTGTTTTGAATTGGCATTTTACTAAGAGATTCAATTTCTGAGGCTATAAAAAGAATTTTACATAGCAACAATCTTGAAGGGAATCTAAGCAAAGAAATCTCGTTTCATCAATTGAGAGACAAGAGTGTGGCCTCAAGCCAAACAACTTGGAATCCAATCCCATCTCCATCATTACTAGTTTTGAGATCTTGAACAAGTTCCTTACATTTCTGTGCCAATTTTCTCATCTGTATATTGGGGATAATAATAGGATTTCTCTCATAGGATTATTATGAGGATTAAATGAGTAGAAGTTCTAAAGTGCTTGGAACAATGTCTGATACACAACAGGAGGTGCTCACTATATTTAGCCATTATCATAATCATCATCATTTAAATGGAAACAAAATCCCTGGTTTCTAATATATTGTGGATACTCAATAAATAATAGCTGAATCTGAATATGAACAGTGATTATTACAGAAAATTGTGATGATTTAATTGAAGGGTTTGCATATTTAGTGTAAGGACTACACTTGAGTTCTGATGACATCTTTCTGTAAGGGAATACATATTTTCTTTCATCTTCCTCTCCCACTGCCACACTGGTCTTTCTCATCAGGGTGAGAGAATTAGGCTAATTTTTTTTTAAATTAGCAATATCTCATCTACTTGAAAACGTGTTACAATTTATAAGATTCATAGAAATAGACAATGTAAAGAGTTCCCTGAGGACAGGAACCACATCTGTATTGTTCACTTCTGTAACCCAGTGCTTTGCCCATATTAGATGCCCAGAAAATAACAATTGAGCTTATGAATGACCTCTGATATCTCTACATCCTTAATTCAGTCTTATTTTTATCCACTAAAATCATGAGATTAGTGAAATTGTTTAAGCACGTAAGGATAGTTTTACTGTTAATTTAGATTTTACCAATAAG